>NC_090928.1:786319567-786633190 GCF_040938575.1 Ambystoma mexicanum | reverse complement strand
CGTCAAAATAAATGCTGCCTGTAGATTAAATCATAGGTTCTCATGGTTTGCACAACCGATGCTGGGGAAACTGCCAGCAGGCAATCTACTGTGTGCAGCTGCATCACTTTTTAGTGGCTCCAGTTTTAGAAAGTTAGAGGCTTTCTTTCAGTTTGTGGGACTCCATTTCATTTCTAAAGCGCTGTACTATACATACCAACGTGATTATCTGTTTCCGGCCATTAGTGATGCTTGGAAAATTGAACAATTGTCTCTAGCAAGTACATTCGAAGGAAAACGATTCAGGCTAGCCGGCGATGGACAGTGCGACAGCGCTGGATTTTCTGCCAAGTACTGCACCTACCACTTTCAGGACATGGATAGTAAGAAAATTGTGAGTTCGGTGGTCGTGCAGGTAACACAATGTACATCCTCAGTGAACATGGAGAAACTAGGTTTTATAAAATCAGTGGAATATCTACAATCGAGGGGAATGCGCATCGACCTCATAGCCACGGATAGACACGTTTCAATTGCCAAGACAATGAGAGAGCAGTTCCCACATATTAAACATCAATTTGACGTATGGCATCTTGCTAAATCAATCAATAAGAAAATCTCGGCTGCAGGGAAAAAAAAAGGTTTTGAAAGTATTTTGCAGTGGTCACATTCTATCACCAACCATCTTTGGTGGAGCTCAAAAACTTGTGAGGGGTCAGTGGAAATACTACTTGAAAAATGGCAGTCACTGATGCACCACTGTACCAACGTTCACCGCTGGACAGCAAATGAACATTTCCACCAATGTGAACATGGCCCTTTGTCCCCAGAGGAGGCACGGAAGAAGAAGTGATTGATTCCATCTTCACCGACACACAAAGCCATTGAGAAGATTGTTTTCGACAAAACTCTATCAAGAGATTTGAGAGGACTGACAGAATTCTGTCACACAGGAGATTTGGAGGTGTTCCACAATATGTGCCTAAAGTACAGGCCAAAGCGCTTGCATTTTAGCTTTCAGGGCATGAAACATCGCACTCTACTAGCGGTCTTGGCCCATAACAGCAATGTCGGACGTGAACAATCTAGGACTAGGGGTAAAGTAAGGATGCCTCGCTACACTAAGGTGTTTTCAAAACGAAGTAAGCAATGGGTGATCAAACCAGTCTATGATGAAATGCAGTTCGACTTTGTGAAAAGCCTTATTGTTGCTGTGTTTGAGAAGCACAGATATGGAATTTTGGACGTTTCTGTGCAGAGCAGTGATCCATTGCCACCGAACATTGCGACTGTGCCATGCCCACCCGCAGCACAGCTGATTGTGAAGTACAAATCCCGGTTTAAATAATTGCAATACGATTGTCTTTTTGTAAATAAATGTTATTGTACAGTGTACCTGTAAACCTAACCCCTACCTTCACCATCATGGGTCGCGAACAAGCTGGGTGTCATCTTTGAATTCTCTCTATTCACCTCACATATGTGTATGTATATATTTTTCTCATGTCTCATCTCATGTAAATGTAAATGCTGCGCACTGTTAACAGAGGGGAGGCTTGCGTATTGCAAATAATAAAACAAACAAACAAACAATAAATCTCACTTTTAACTCAACTCCTGTGGTACTTTATACTTTCCCTGACCTTCTGCCAAAAATTAAATGTCTCAATTTGGGCTGCAAAGCTCGTAGACAACGGGGACAAAATTGGGGCACTTAGAACGCGCCAGCCAAGCGGGCCGTGGCATTTGGGAGAGAAGCCAGTTCGCATTTGCACAATGAGGCACACTACATAGACGGATTCTAAACTTCAAGTTCTCACAGATGCCTATACTACGTGATGTTGCAAATAAAGAATGCGAAGGGCAGCGCCCAGATGAGGCCCACAAGTCGCACTGGAAGTATAAGGGTCTATTGTTTTTTGACCTTGAGACAGGGACATGCCGAAAGAACTACATTTGAAGGGAGTGCGCAATAACGTAAGAGACGATAAGGCAGAACATTCAGAAACTAGACCGAGTTTCAGTTTTAGGTCAGTATACGAAAAATCATTGTCAAGAGCACGGTCCATTTTACAGACTGCATTACGAAGAGACACAATGGAAATTTCAAATATAATGTAAGTAAATCTTTACACGCTTTTATACCGGAATGAAGATTTAATGAATGGATGCATGAATAAATGAATGAATGAAGAGCTAGGAAAAGCAAGTAAAACTGTTCGTAGTGGGCACATGGGCATGCAGGTCCACTGGTCTCACCGATCTCAGTCCTTGGCCCAGCCACTTTTCCCTGCACTGCCTACCTGCACTATGGGACTGTCTCTGTATCCTTCAGCCCCTTCTCCCGGCATTTACCTTGCACTTGCCACCAGCTGGCCCTATTATTTAATTTGTATTCAACTAACCATGTACAGCCCTTCCCCATGCGTGATCAGAAAGACACCTGGCCTAGTAGGATCGTTGTCTGTCTGCCCTTGTTCCCCACCTGCCTCGTCACGCCTAGAAACACTTGAGTATAGGCGCGTTACAAATGCCATATCATATATCATATCATTCCTCACGCATGTAGACTAACTGTCGTTTATCATTGTGTGTTGGCCTCGATTTATCTCGTTACTTTTCGCATTGATTTTAGAGCCGAACATACTCCATTGAACTATCCTTGCAAGCAAATAGTTTCTGATCGGCCGTAATAAATAAAATGAGTAATATTAATGAAGTTCGGCTAGCGAGACTAATTATCATTTTTTGGTTTTCATAACAGGTATTTGATCCCTTTCTGCCACTGCCACCTGTTTGAGACACCGGCGGATGGATTCTTCAGCAGACACCTGCAACTTTGTGTCAACAACTGGAGCACGATCACCATATTATGGGACGATCGCCAAGGGCCCACATACCCTTACGCTGTACTAGTGGCTAGAAGCAACATATCAACCTTTAGGCTGGACTAGTGCCTAGTTGATGGAACAGCCTTGCGGTTCACCGTGCTTCCAAAGTGATTCTTTTTACGAAAATGAACCCCCTGTGTACCATAAAGGAACAGCGCGTGACTCAAGATGAAACGGAACAGTTATTGCGGATACAGATAAAAGAAAATAAATGGTTTCCGGAGTTCATATGTCAATTGCTGAATATTCTCTAAACAATTAATGTCAAATAAATGTACTTTACCAAAAGTACCGTGTTGCTGTTTCATTTTAAAGTACAGTTTCATATTCCGAATTGTGGCGCGCTGTGTTGTGAGTTGATCTGTGTTGGTTTCCGGGTTCTGTGTGGAGTCGCGCCGAAGACGACTGGGCACGTTTGCCTACGCAGCACAGTAACATCACGGGGAGAGGCGGGGAATGTGAATGTTTTGATAATGTCAGGCTCAGGGGCGGGGGAATTGATTTAGTGCTGCAAAAGCAGGTCAGCCAGGGCGATCGGGGAAAAGATAGGATTATCAGAAAATGGCGGCTCCCTGGTGCTTGTTTTCGCGTGCGTTCAATGGACGAAAACTCGGGTAAGGTCCATAGGAAAGTTTTCTAAAATCGAGCCACTTAGGCTTAAAAAAACATGGCTGACCCGTAGGGACAATAAAAAATTTTACTAGACCATGCCTTTAAGTCTGGTGAACAACAGAATCTTACCTCTTAAGATCAGGCAGCCTTGTGGGTGCCCCCTCCAAGGTGGGAGCCCAGGGAAAGTGCCCCTTTTGCCCTCCCATAAAAACGACTCTGATTACTGTTTTTTTTGGGGGGGTTTGTGGTGAAAAGGGGAATAATTTACACCTTTACAAATATACATCAAAAAGTATATAGTTAAAAAAGTTCCAAAAGCACTGATTTACACATTACAATTTCAATTCATTTGCGGTTGGGACAATGGTCACACAACTATTTGTTTTCCCTTTTTACATACAAATTTCAGCACTCAATAGACCGAATCAATTTTCTAATTGAGGGTTTTCTTCATAGTCATAAAAGGTCATTAAAACACATCACAACAAATTTAAGTAATGTGATAGTAGTGATAATAATAATATTTTTAGATCTGATCTAAAACATTCCAAATTGAGACACAAAGTCTGTGCTACATCATACAATTCATGCATTAGCCCATTTTGTCCTGACATACAACATCCAAGGGATACTACCATCATTCAGTCATAGACAACACAGTAGGTGAGGATGTACTCAAAGATTGGACTTCCCAAGGTGGTACCCAATTCGACTTGTCGCAGCGTCTTCCAAAGTCCATATTTTAAGTGGTGAGCTTGCTTGGCAACATCAGCTTTTCCCCTCAAAGGAGTGGCTTCCCCACTCAGTATGAGAATAAAGAGCAACTGTTACGCCTCGTCGTTTACCTTTGGTGACCCTGTGTTTCTTTCTTTTAAGGCAACTTCGATCATGCGTACAAGACGCACCAGAGCCAATATGATCGAATTGCTGCTACCCCACATACAGCGTGTCCAGACAGCATAACTTGGGTGGTACAAGGCATTCTCTTTGTAATCACCAGACATATCTTTCTCTCAGGTTCAAAGTAGGGGAAGTACAAGAATAAATGCTGCATTGTCTCCGTTTCATTTGCATTTAGGCAGAAGTGGCATGTTTGGCCGAGATCGAGTGTTTCGTAGCCATGCCATTTGCAAATTCGGGAGCCAGTATGAATTAAGTCGAGTTGAAATCTCATGTAGATTGCCCAAGCTTTATTGTAGGGAAAGCACAGGAGATAAGGACTCCGAGGTTTCAGCGCATGTCTGAAGTTTGCATAATTAGAGTTGCGGGCCCAAGATTTCCAGTGGAATCGTTTTTTTACCAGGCCCTGACGGTCAATAAAATCTTGCTTGGTGAGATTGACTGAAAGAAGAACCTTATTCATGCGTGCATGGAAGACAGAAATTGAAGCTGGATGATCATCAAGCAGCATCGCATGCAGGTCCTGGTATTTATTTAACATTCACCATTCAAGTCTATCAGCAAGTGAATATAGGCCCAGTTCGTGAGTTAGAATGGAGTTTGGAAGATATCCCGGCAGCCCAACACTGTTTTCCACACTTTTCTTTGTAGTTTGTTCAATGTGGGACCTAGGTCCAACAAGCACAAGTCCAGACCATACAATAGTGTTGGCTCCACCTTCAACTGATAATAGTCTATCAGTGGAAGCAAAGAGAACTTACAATGGCGATGATGAATCAATTTCATCTGCGCTATCAGTTGCACCACTTTAGAGTTTAGAGTTGTTTGCCACTCATTAAGTGAGTTGCTGTTCGAGAGCTGATAGCCCAGATATGTCATTGCGCTCCTGATAGTTATCTGCTTAGTGTCAACATACCATCTAAATCTAAGCAGCTTCCTCTTGACTGTGAAGACTAGAACGTTCAATTTGGCTGAGTTAATAGTCGGGTTGTTGGATAGACAATATTGATGGAAATAATTCAGCTTATTTTGCAGCCCAAAAGGTGTTCTGTCAAAAAGGATAACATTGTCTGTGAAGGCCAACCAATGTATGCAGAGATTTCCCAATTTGACAGGGAAAATGTTGTTCGCGTCCCAAATGGTGTCAATGTCCACCAAATACAGGTTAAAGAGAACCGCTGCAAGGTTGCATCCTTGCTTAACACCGACATTTGTGGGAATATGATCGGACAATAGGCCTGCAAGGTTAATGTGAACCCTGTAAGAGGTCTTCTCATGCAGGAGCGCAATCAGTGCAAGTTTACGTGCCGGGATTCCATATGCTAGCATTTTCTTCCATAAGCTGTTTCAAAGCACACAGTCGAACGCTGATGAAAGATCTAGTGAGGCCATATATATATGGGCCCATTGGATACAGTTCGCGATGACATCAATAAGTGAGCAAGAATAGTCACGTTCAGGCGGGTGCCCATTGCCTTAAGGAACCCAACTTGGAGTTTTAATAAGATTGGAGAAGTTATCATAAAGGCTTCCAGATCATTTAGTACAAGACAAGCAAAGATTTTTGCCGCTACGTCAATTAAGGCGTCAATTAAGGCGTGGGTGGGTGATAGAAATTTGAAGATAATTCTATGCTTGACAGTGAGCCAGTGTGTGGAAATGCTGGCATCTGAGCACTTGCTAATTTCAAGGGTGGTTCTGAGTGCATTGATCTGGGCTGTTTGTAGTTTGTGCAGGTTTTTTTCCAGAAGTGCCGCAGAGCAATGCGTTGCAATAGCCAAGTTTAGAGCATATAAATGCTTGTGCAACTTTCAGAACGTTAGTGTCAGAAAGAAAGGGTTTGCTGGCATTGATCAGTTTTATTGCATACCCTGATGTTGAGGTAATGTGGTTGAAATGGCGGGACATGGATAGAGAAGAATCAAAGTAGACCCTGAGGGTCTTCCCCGAGGATGCAACAGTGATCTTATGTATTCATCGGGGACACTCTTCAGGCGTGCAGAGGGCCCAAGAATAAGAAGTTTGGTCTTTTTGTTGTTCAGGCAAAGGCTGTGTGCGGCCATCCAGGCTTCGAAAGTTTTGTACATCTTGTTGAGCCTGGTGGTGTCTTTAAGCTAGTGACAAGAGAGGGGGATGAGTATTTGAGTAGCATCTGCATAGTTAGTGTACAGGATACCCAGGGCATCAAGATGGTCGAACAAGGGCTTGGTGTATACATTGTACAGTGTGGGTGAAATGTAAGATCCCTGGGGAACCCCACAGGAGTGTGGAATTAGAAGTGGTGGTCCTCGCCAGAGAATACTCTGGATGATCTATTTGCCAAGAAGGAGGCGATCCAGCTGGAGGCTTCAGGGGAGAAGTGGGCAGCTGTGGTGCCAGCTTGGCAAAAAATCTTATGGTCAACAAGGTGAAATGCTGATAGGTCTAGAAGGAGAAGCAGCGACAATGATCCTCTGTCATTGGCACTGTTAAGCTGTTTTTTTAGGTCGAGAAGGGCTGTTTCTGTCCTGTGCTTTAGGCAGAAGCCTGACTGGTGGGAGCCTAAGATGTGATAGTGCTCTAGGAAGGATTGTATTTGTAAGTAGGCCACTCTGTCTAATTTTGAGGAGGAAGGCTACAGTGGTGATGGGGTGGTATTTGGTGGGGATGGCTGGGTCGAGGGTAGATCTTTTGAGGAGCAGAGCAATCCATGCTTCCTTAAATGTGAGAGGGACAGAAAATGAGGTGAAGATGAGTTGATAATGGTGGTGATAAGGGGAAGTAGAGGCTATATACAGTCATTGACATGGGAAGCTAAGAGTGCAGCTCCCTTGCATCAGGACGGTTTAAGGCCGGCGATGATACTTGCAAGGTCAATGTTGATGGGTTGGAACTTGAAGGGTGGGATGTCTCATGGGTGGGAATGGACAGGGGGCAGTTGATAGGCAGGTAGGCCTGTCTACCCTGAATTCTGGAATGGAGCTGAGAGGGTGTCTTGGATAGTGTTACACCAAGCGATGTCTTTGATGATGGTGTCTGGCGGGGGAGATAGGGGTTTCTAGTTTGCAGAGTATAATGAAGAGTTAACAGGAACTGGAGACTGCATTAGCAATTCTTTCATTGTAGGTGGCAGCTTTGGAGACGAGGATGAGCTGTTTGTATTGGTGGGAGAGTGAGGAGAGTTAGTTCTTATTCAATGTTGTGGGAGTTTTGTGCCATGTGGCTTCTGCTGTACATTTTGCAGCTCTGGCAGAGCACAGTTCTGGGGTGAACTAAGAATTAAGATGTGTGGGGTTTTGGGATTTCTCTGCTTTAAGAGGTGCACTGAGGTTTACAGTGTTGGTGAGCAAGGAGTTATAGTGGTCCATTATGATTGAGGGGTCTTGTGCGGAGGGGAGAGGTGAGTTGATGAGGGGGATGATGTTAGTATGGATCAGGTTTTGAGAGCTGCGAGCCATGTTAATGTTGGTGGTGACACCTGGCTTGGGAGGAATGCTTATGGCTGGTATGGTGTAGATGATAATGTGGTGGTCTGACCAACGGCAGGGACGGTTCAATGAAAGGGTGATGTGCAATTGTGGTCTAGCAGTCAATCATGGATGCAGCTGTGTGAGTGTGTTGGTTCGGTTATGATTTGGGTGAATCCAAAAGCAGCTAGGGAGGTGGTTATGACAGTGGCATTGGTATCACTGGCATCACTGAATCCCAAGTTAAAGTCCCCTAGAACTATGAGTTGAGTGGTAGGTTTGAGGTTGGTAGTGATGAGTTCAGTGAGGTCATCTTTGAAGGAGATGATTGGGTCAGGGGGGTGGCATATGAGATGTAACGTAAGTGTGTTGTTTTGTGAGCATTTGTTTTTGGCTGACAGTGCTTCACAATTGGGTATCAAGGTGGATGGATGTGAGTATATTGGAAGAGAATCTTTTCTTTCAGGCCTATCATATCAGAAAATGGCGTAGCCTGAGGGGGTGGCAAGCAGAGGGTTGGACCTACTGAGTGAGGGGCAAAGCCATATCTTGGTGAGGGCTAGGATGTCCATGATGTTCGTAGTGATGAGGTCCAAGACTTCATCTGGGTGCGCAATGATTGATCTGGTGTTGACTAGGGCACAATGCAGGGGTTGATTTCGTAATGGTGTAGCCACAGAAGTAGGGGATGTTTTGGGTGGTTGGTGGGTGGGGGCAGTTTGGGTGGTGCTTTGGCCGTAGTTGCGACTGGCATGGTATCTGGGGGTTGGTCAGGGTTGTGGGCTGGAGTAGTTCTATATCTTAAGTAGGTGTTCCGGGTTGTGGTTGCAGGTGGGTGTGAGTCACAAAGAAGAGGTACATGTTTGGTTTTCTGGGCAGGCCTAGGGCTGTGTCTAGTTCTATAACTCAGGTCAGTATTCTGGGGTCTGGCTTCAGGGGGGTGTGAGATATAGGGTTGTGTGGCATTGGAGGCGATGGTAGCCTTATGTGATGAGGCAGGGGTTGTGCTCGTGCATAGCATGTTAGGGGTTATCACATTCATGATAGCAAGGATGCTAGGTAGTGGCAGGGTCACAGAGGAGGAGTGGGAGGTGGTGGAAGCAACAGGTAAAAGCATAGATATTGATGGTTTCTTTAGGTGTATCCTTCACTCGGATAAGGCTAGTAGGGGGGAGCATGTGGGGGAGATGAGAAGGAGAAGTATATTTTAATGCAGTGCAAAGTTGCGGGTTCAGCTCAGCTAGTGGTGCTCATGACAGAATGAGGGGTGTGAATGGACCAGGAGGAGGTAGGGCGTGTACATGTGCGTGGTGAGGTATGGATGGGCTGCTTCTGCTGGTATGCCGGTCAGTATTCATAGCTATCATAGGGGTGCAGGAAGGGTGAGTTGGTGCATGGACTGTGCGCACACAGGCGGTGGAGGGGGCAGCACCCTTTGGAGGGGTAATACATATCATTGTGTTCTTCATTTCCGTGAGCTGCATGGCGGCAAGGCGAGAGGTAGGAGCCAACTGGACTAGTGGGATGGTGTAGTTGGCGGGCGGGGTGATGGTACTTGGGGCATGTTTATGTGTGCCTACATGAGCATGCTAAGCTGCAATAGGCATGGCTACTGACACAGTTTTGGGAATCTGCTGCGCTTGTGGTAAGCAGAGAAAAGGAGGAGAATGCTGCAGTGGCCGACGTTCATGGCAAATGGTTGTAGCTAGCTCCACCTTCCACTTTACTGACTGCAGGCCCATAGGAACGGGGACTGGTCCTCGGGAGTAGCAGGGGGTGATCTTGGAAGTGATAAGGTGCTCACGCTATGGGAACAGTTACTATCTCGGTCTAATCCAGGTGCATATTGGTAGGTCGGTAAAGTGGCATTTGCGATGGAGGAAGGCTTTTCAAGCTTTCTGACAAAATGGGGCAGGTTGTGGGTACTTGCCGAAATGGTGGGCATGTTCCTATGCTGCATTGATGTTGGCCACTCCGGGTGACCAAGTGGGAATGTGAGCTTCCAAACACTTGAGTGTGCCGTGGATTTGGAGAAGGGTAGTGATCTTCTAGCCGGTCGTTGGGGTCTTTATTTAGGTGTTTGGTTGCTGGGTGCGTATTGTGTTCGAGCAAGCCAAACACGACTCTGGGCGGGAGGAATGGTGTCGGACAAGGGAGGGGTGAGTATCTTTAGCAGAGTATTTGTGCTAGACCATTGCAATACACCACATAATCGCCAGCAGTGCAAGGGAGCACATAGGTATCAACTTTCTGCATAGGTGGTTCTGCGGGATGTGATTCGGTTAGTTTGATGTGGGGTAGTGCCTGCAGTAACGATCAGCAGAGAGCTGCAGAGAGCACATTCAGCCTTGACTCATGGCCTTCGTGAGTCGGCACCGCCTTCCGGCTCTGTTGTTGGGACACCATTAGTGCTGGCTCCAGCCAATGGGGGCTGGTGACAGTGGTCGAAGTGTATGAAAAGAAGTAGTGGAACTATTTTCCCTACTGGCCTACAGCGCTCCCCACAGACTCCATCACCGCACACCCTCCCATGCACAATAAAAATCCCAAAACACATGTGCCTGCTCTTTAAGGAAACGTCCTGTGCAGTACAGTGAAAGTGCAAGGTTCAACTTCTTCCTACATTTTTATTTTAAAACAAAACCGTTCCGGAACGGTTTCTTTTTAAAATAAAAGTATAGGAATGGTAAAACTTAATTAAAAGAAGTAGAGGAGCACCGCTCCCGACCGCTCCCGCCCACTTCGACCACTGGCTGGTGATTTTAGTACATCATGACTACTCACAAGCAGCCCAGTAATGTATAGAGAGAACAGTAGTGGGGTCAGTACACATCTGTGACATACTTCCGCTTTAACCAGGCTACTCAGTGCACTCACCCTTTGCTCCAATCCGTACACAAGCTTTGTTATCGTTGTGTAGGTCAATCAGTAGGATTACTATTTCTAGTCGGCAGTTTATGGACCTGAGCATGAGCCACAACTTTTGCCGATTGACCTTCTCAAACACAGTGCTCAGTTTAATAAAGGCCACGTAAATTGGTTCATGTTTCAAGTGCAGTGAATTAGCAGCAATCACAATCAGGTTCAGTGCCTGTTCACCTGCTACCACACCCGGGCAAAACCCCAGCTGGATATCAGAAAGTATGTGATTGTTATGTGTCCACTGCTTAATTTTACCTAAAAGTGCTGGGCCAACATTTAAAAAAATATATGTTTATTTTGAACAAGGCAGGAAACAAATACAGTTGTACATTCCTGTGACCTTCCAGACACCCTTAACCACATTACAAACACTCTACCCCCCTCCCCTCATCCCCATCCCGCACGTCTGTCTGGGTAACGCTCCAGGAGGTTAGCGCTCCCCTCCCTCCCCCCTCACTCCTCGCACTCCCTCTCGGAAGTGTCTCCGCTATCCAGAATCTGCTTGGCTTGTTGGGGGTTGTATGTAAGAGCTGGGAATTTTTGGTAATAGTCAAGAAATGGGCCCGAGTGTTCTGAAAGCGGTGGAGAGTCAGTGCCTTCGCCACCGTCACCTTTTCTGCGATGAGGATATCCCACATTTTGGTCCAACAGAAGAGCAGGAGAGGTCCCTCTCTGGCTTTCCAAGAGCGGGCAATTATTATTCTTCCTGCTGGGACAGGAGCTTGGCTCTGGGCGTGATCTCGAGTATATTCCCGGGATTAGAGTTTCCTGCAAAATGGGTTCAGGCTCTAGGGGGAGCGACGTTTGGGTAATATCTTCAATGATGTTCAGGCATTGTTTCCAAAATGGTTGGGCTTGTGGGCATGTCTACCACATGTGGAAGAAAGACCCTGCGTGTCCACATTGTCTCCAGCATGCCGGGTCCAGGGAACTATTCATGTGGTGGAGCCTCACACTCTCTGTTGGTGATGCAGGCTGAGGAGGAGTGCGCCCGGGACCATATATCTGTCCAGGCCTAGTCTTCTATGGGATGGCCCAGGTCTGCCTCCCACTGTGCCATGGCGCGGGTTCTAGAAGTGAGTAAGTCCCACTGGAAGGGTTTATGTACGTCTGAGATCTTACCTCAGGCTGGAAGGTCCATCAGGGTTAGTTCCAGTGCTGCAGACGGGCGGACTGCTGCAAGACGAGTCTGCGGGTGTGAGCAGCAATGGCGAAGCTGGATGTAGGAAAACCTGTTGGTCTCGTGCAGTTGAAAGATCTCCTTGCATTGTGAGAACGTGCGCGGTTCCCCCACTTCAAACAATTGCCCCAGTGATTCCAGGCTCCCCGCGATCGAGTTCTTAAAGTTCCAGGGCTTCATACCCGGAGAGAAAATTGGGTTGAAATTGGTAATGAGGGGCTCAGTCCTCTGGGGACCCCTTTTTTCCTTAGCAATTTATCCCATGCGTCCACGGTGTGTCTGGTGGCAAGCAGTAGTTTCTCTGTATGTCGCATAGGTGACGGGATGTGTGGGAGGAAGCGCAGGGGGAGGGCAAGGTGAGACTGTTCAAGTTCCACCCACCATGGGCGGTCAGAGGATATCTGCCAGGCTTGGGTGGTTGCCAATTGTGCTGCCATCTGGTAGCCTTGTAGGTCGGGTACTCCTAGACCGCTCAGCCTGGCGTTCCCCAGCATTGTTCTTAGGGGGTTTCCGGGGGTTTTCCCCCGCCAAATAAAGTGCAGCATATTCCTTTGGAGGTCCCGAAGAGCCGGAGGTGGGATAGGCACCGGGAGTGAGGAGCAGACATACTGGAATCTGGGGAGAAGGTTAATTTTACAGGCAGTGATACGACGAGTCCAATAATGAAATCAGTCTGTAGGATGTAGGCAGTCCCTTGGAACTTCTTTCATAGATTGGTTGAATTAGGGCCCAGTTCCAAAATTGTGTAATGATTTTAGTTCTGCAAATAGCATTACAACTTAGGGGGTAATTCACAGAATTCGGCGAACAAGTGGCGCATGCGGCTGGTGCACAATGTGCGCGTGCGGCAGTCTGCGCCAGCCGCGTGTGCCAAAACCCATTTCAGCGCACAGCGTATTCATGGATTTCATCATCCATAAGCAGCCTTGGCGCAGAGTGGCGCAGCGACCCTGCAGCAGTGCCAGTTATGCCCCAACCCCGCCCCGTGCTCCATGACCAGCACACAAATCTAGTACAGGGCGCAAAGGCCAGTGGACCAGCATACAGCCCCCCAACCACAAAAATGTGTGTAAAACTCCGCGCGCACCCCTCAGAATACACGTACCGCTCCCACGGCAGCGAAAACGCGTGTAAAACTCCCTGCGCACCCTTCTGAATACACGTACCCCGCTTGCGCCAGGTAAATAGCGTAGAGAAATCACCCCTCCTGTGGCGTGGGCTGCCTGTGGGGCATGCCCAGGGTGGATGGGGTGCTTGCATGTATTTGGGGGGTGCGCGTGAAGTATCACACGCGATAGGCCTTGTGCGAGTGAGGTAAGTGCATTCTGAGGGTACACGGTACGTTTTACACGCGATAGGCCTAGTGCATGCGGGGTACGTTTATTCTGAGGGAGGGCGGGGAGTTTTACACACGTTTTCGCTGCCACAGGAGGGGTACGTGTATCCTGGGGGTGCGCGGTACGTTTTACACACAATGGCCTTGTGCGAGTAGGGTACATGTATTCTGAGGGGTGCGTGGGGAGTTTTACATGCGTTTTCACTGCTGCGGGAGGGGTACGTGTCTTCTGGGGTGCACGGGATGTGTCACGCGATAGGCCTAGTGCAAGTGGGGTACGAGTATTTCAGGGGTGCGCGTGAAGTATCACACGCGATAGTCGTAGTGCTAGTGGGGTACGTGTATTCTGAGGGGTGCGCGGGGAGTTTTACACGCGTTTTCACTGCCGCGGGAGGGCTATGTGTATTGTGGGGATGCACGGTACGTTTTACACGCGATAGGCCTTGTGCAAGTGGGGTACGTGTATTCTGAGGGGTGTGCAGGGAGTTTAACACGTGTTTTCGCTGTCGCGGGAGGGGTATGTGTATTCCTGGGGTGCCCCAAAGCGAATTGGCAGTGTGTGTCCTCCCAGGTGTGCCTCTCCCCCCTCCCGAGGGCCTGCAGGCAGTCCACAACACAGGGGACTACCCTGCACGCCTGGCCATGCCCCGCAGGCAGCCCATCCACCATGGCCTTGCCCCCCCAGCCAGCCCACATGTCACCATGCACAAGTGAGCACTGACACATGTCCCCCTGCACCCCCACCCACCCAGCAGTGATAGGCACCTGCCAGCAGGCCCCGACTCATGTCCAGCAGTGACAGGCACCTGCCAGCAGGCCCCGACTCATGTCCCCCCAACACATCATGACGATCCACAATCATGGGCCTCATGGCCACCCAAATCACACCCCACGCCGCCCCAGTCCAAACACACAACCAGGTATTACATCCACCCCACATTGAAATCCCCATCACATGATACATCCCAAATGGCAAGTATGCACATCAACACATTTCCGTCACACACACACAATGGGTGCATGTGATAGAGAAAACACACATTGTGACATGCATGAAACCAAAGAGAGAATACCACACATTGAAGTATGAAATAAAAATGTATTAAACACAAAAGCAAGGGAATGAAATGAAACACACAATAATGGAAATAATGAAGAAAAAGCTGCATGTCCAAAATAGAAAATAAAAATGTGTGAAAGCAGAATCCAAATCAATCCAAAAGCACATGGGTCCAAAGTGTCTGTCCGTCAACAAATCCAAAGTGAAAAAACAAGACAAAACCATTGATCCATGGAACAAAAAAAAAAGAAGTCAAATCCATTGTTGAACTATATACAAAGTACAAATCCAGGGTCCATGAGCCCAACCATTGAAAGGAAACCTACAAAAAACCCTACCTAATGAGCAACTATATAAGTGCGCTCAACAGCCTCCGTGCCATAGTTGAATTAGAAGTGTGCCCAATAGCCTCCCTGTGAAAGTTGCATTTAGAAGTGTGCCCAACAGCCTCTCTATATATTTATAAGTGGGCCCAACAGCCCAACAGTAGAGCGGACGAGTAGTATGTTGAGCGGATGAGTATGTGGACCGGATGAGTGTGTAGATCGATGAGCGTGTAGATCGGATGAGCATAACGAGCGGATGAGCGTACAGAGCGGATGAGCGTACAGAGCGGATGAGCACACAGAACGGATGAGTATACAGAGCGGATGAGTGCGTAGGCAGACAGGAGTACATGCGCGGGGTAGACAGGAGTGCATGCGCGGGGAAGACAGGAGCGCATGCGTATGGAATGGGGCACACTGGAGAATGAAGGATAGACTAGAGAACGCAAGGTGGACTAGAGTGCGTGAGTGTGTCGAGCAGACAGGAGTGTGTAGGGCAATCCTGAATGCCTGAAATGAATAAAAATGCATAGAATGGACCTGATCGCATAGAATTGAGTGACGTACATAATATGCTTTGGAATGCAGGGAACATTTGAAAGAACATATATCATACCACACCCCACGCTTACTCTCTTCTTTACACCACCACTCAACTAGAACACAGAGATACTATGACACCATTCGGTATAACTGTTCTCATATCAACATCTCCCGCTCACTCCTCATCACTCGAAGTAAACACTGCTGTTTTCACACCCCCAGCCAGGCGTTCTCCTCAGGTCTAACGCAGCCACACTCAGTCTGGATAAATCCTGTCAGAGGGAACACATACTCCTGATCTCTCAACCACCACCCCTACCGCTAAGAAGCAGCTACCACACGAATTCCGCACCAGCTGCACACATACCTGGTGCGCACACGCACCTTTGGACTCTCTCTACTCTCTCTACTGACCCGAACTTCGGTTCCCAAGGGCGTTCAACCTACCAGCACCTTCAGACCATACCAATGATATATAAGGCGCTATATAAATGCAAAATAACATAACATAACATATACAAAAAGGTGGGGTATTATCCAAGCGCCCCAAAATAAATAAAAACAGAAAGGAAACCTAACACTAACTAACTATATACAATGGCGGCGGGCAAGTCCTACGGCTCACTCTGTGATGTCCCGGGCCAGGGCATCATCGAACTCCATGTCGATGTCCCGGAGGCGGGCCTCTCCCCTGCCCCCGAGATCTTGCAGCGATGCATTCATGGCCTGTTCCAACTCCCTGCGTGTTGCATCGAGGCACTCAGTCCGCCTCAATGCCCTGCGCATGGAGAACTCCTCCCTGACCATGGTGAGCTGTGCCTCTTCCTCCCGCCGCCACTCTGCATCTATCCGCTGGCCCAACCGCTGCCACACGGAAGACACTCCCATTCCAGGGTACACCTGCCCTCCAGCCGATGCCTGCACCACTGATGTTGATGGCCCCTGAGCCATTGTCGCTCCCACCTTGAGCCTGCTGCTGCTGTCCATGTGCCCTGCTCGATGATGCCGGCACATCCTCCATCTGCTGGTCTCCAGTTGGTTGGGTGTCCACCCCTGCTGGACCTCCGACTCCCGACTGTGGCAGGGATGTGATCTCCACCAAGCTGGCTGCGTTGGTCGGGCCAGGTCCACAGGGGGCCCTGGTGGAATCTGGCCCGGAAGACGGCAGGGAGAACGACTGGCGCATAGTCTCCACAGAGGAGGAGAGGGCTGCCAGAGTGCTCGACACATGTAGGAACCCTCCAACCAGGGCCCCTTCCAACTGTGCCACGTTGCCACGCAGCTCTTCATGATGGCGTGCGTGGTCCCCCCAAGAAGCACGCACGTCATCACGAATGACACATGTCCGCAACACGACACCAATCAGGATGGACCCCATACGGTCATGGATCTCCTCGTCCGCAGGTAGTGGAGTGCCAGATCATGTGGGCCTCCCCCCTACCTGCGGACGGGCCTGTGACAGGGCATCCCTGCTGGTGCATGGTGGTGCAGTCACAGGGTCAGGGACAGTGACATGCACAGGCCCCTCCGTGGCGACCTGTGCTGCCTCCTGCCCCTGGCCCTGGACTGCACCACTTGCACCAGTGGTACCACCCCCACCAGGCCGCATGTGCGGCTCAGTAGCAGCCTCCTCCTCCTCTGTGTAGACCACCAACCTGGATGGCTCTCACTGTCTTCCGCCATCGAAAGCCCCTGTGGGGGCTCACCCAGCCCTTCCGCTGCAGCCGTAGTGGCAGATGCAGCACCAGTCCCTTCGTTCCCGGATGATGGTAATTCCTGGGAGGGTGGCTGGGCCTCTGTTACCGGCCGGTGGAGGCATCCGCGCCGCTTTGCTCTACAGTGCTGTCTCCGCCCTCTTCTTCACTTGATGCTGTGTAGAGGGAGACATAGAACACAAGCATCAGGGTACTGTACAATAGTCCCCCAGACAGGAAGCAATAGCACATGAGTGGCACTGTCAAACGTCACTTCCATCCTGTCCCTCCACAACACATGGGTCAATGCAGTCAACACACATGCAGAAACAGGCACGGCATATGCAATCAACATTAGCATCCATGTACAAGGGCCTCTATTGACATAAATGTTGTCTCCAAACTCACATGCATCATAGGTCATACTGATCCGATGCACACACATCACCAGAGGGGCATGCATCTGGCCTCGTACATCACAGACACAGTGGATACAAGGATGACTAGACTGCATCAGTGAATCAACACATCGTCACACACACGCTACTCAGACACACAGACATGTACAGCATACATGTCCATGACAGCAGCACCCATCTCTCACACACCATCCACTTCCAAGAACAGAGACAGTCATGCATTCATGTGTGCATTCCGCATGCTGCTCCCCATGTTGCATTGGAACACATGCACCATCCATGTGGTTCATGCATGACTGGTCTCACATGCAGTACCATGATGTCCCTGCACACACACATCCATACATGGCCTATGTCACACATACAGGCAAGTAGCTCACTACCAGCACACTGCAACATGCCCTGTTTCACACAGCAATGCATGGCCTTTTACCGCTCTACTGCAGACGGGTCTGCCTCTGAAGGATCTTGACGTGGAGCGCTGGGATAATGCGTTCCAGGACCCTCATTTGGATGTTGGTCAGGCTGACCCCGCACCCCTCTGCATCCTCTGCCTTCAAGAGGGGCCGGGCCTTGCTGAGGGTGCTGCCAGCGCTTCCTGACGTGTTTGATGTTGCGGGTTGCCACCCCCTCCATGTTGATGGCAACCACTACGTCCTCCCAGATCCTCTCCCGTCCTTCCTTGTCGGCGCGCAATGGAGTGAAGAGAGCATCATAATGCCTCAGAACTTGCTCCACCAGGATACCAACTTCCTTATCGCTGAAGCTGGTAGCCCTCTGCCTCTCTGGCTGGGGGTCGCCAGTGGTCTCGGATGGTGTTTGCCCCGACATGGCGACCCCCGAGGCAGGTGTGGGTGGGCAACTGGGTTCTGGGGCTGGGCTGTGGAGCAATGGTATACCAGTCGGGAGTCTTCAGTTCCAGCAGGGGTGGACACAGCAACTGGACCCCTGCAGATGGTGGACGTGCAGGTACCAAATAGCAGGGCATGTGGGCAGCAGGCAGGCAGCAGCAGATGGCAGGTGGGAACATGCTCAGGGGTCTGGGGGGCAGGAAAATGGCCTTCTGGGCAGGAGCATGGTCTTCTGTGTGTTGTCGTGTGGCCAGCTTGATACGGAGTGATTTGGCATGTGAGAAAACTGCACATCAGCATGTAATTTGAGGAAAGGCCCTTAGCTCGTAAGCGCGTCCGTGATGTAACACGTGCAGGTGTTTCCCTGGCACGGGTTGAGGGTCCCACGTGGGTTTCCATCGCTCTGTGCGTGCTTTTCATTGAATGCGGTGCGTGTGTTTTCCAGGTGTTGGGGTTCACACGCGATTACTTCACAGCGGGTCGGTGTTGGTTACGCGTTCTTCTTCTACACGCAAGGCAGACGGTGAGTCGCACATGCTATTTTTCACACTGTGGGTGTCCATGTTTGTCGCGTAGCCCTTTTTTCATAGGCATACTAGCCTGCGTGTTGATCGCGTACATATTTTTGGGGCTCCTGGCTGCCACAGCACACTGCGTGTGTTTTTTTACACGCACGTAGGCAACAGGGGTCGCTTATCTCTTTTTCTTGCTTTTCAGGGATGCCTGTGCATTGCGTGACACGTCATTTATCCTAGGGGGCCACTGAATGGGACATTCATCGTAGCTGTATATATGTGTTTTTTGTTTGCGCACACTTTAGTAATGCGCAGGGACGCTGCCGCCTGCCTTCGTGTGGCGGACGTGTTTAGGCCTGTGCGTGTCTTTGGCCATATGCAGGTTTGCCCTAATCGATTCCATGAATATGTGTGGTGCGCCTGCGTGTGGGCGTTCCGTGTACTTCACAGCAGTACATCCCCAGTTACGCCCTTATTTTCACGCGTTGTTCCCCATTCCGTGCATTACGCCCCGTGTTCTGCACTCTTTTTGATGTGTGTGCTAAAGTTGTGCATTTTCACTGTGCGCCTAACGCACGGCGTTTTGGATGTTGCAATGACGTGTGCGCCCATGTGCGCCACGCACGGATTTGGCGCACTCCAGAGGAAAACACGTGCAGGCCATTCCATGAATTGTACGCGTGCGCGTGCGCTTGCTTTTTCACGCTTGCGCCAGCTTGCGCCTGCTTGCGCTGCGATTTTCGGCACACATTTATTCCATGAATCGGCCCCTAGGTGTCAGCAAGGGCGCCACAGATTGATATCATCATTGAACAAATCCTCAGGAATGCGTCAGGGCCAGGGCAGTGATTGAGTTTCTGGCAAGTTTTAGCAGTGCTAATCTCTCTGTTGGGGAATGCCAGAGTTCAGAGTATTCGTTCACTAGCGAAAATACTGTAAATTAGCCTGTCCCAAGCCCATTGGATGGGTGCTAATGGGCTTATGTACCCGTTCCACAGGCATCACTGGGGGTAACAGCTTCCCTCAGGCTGTTAACTTGGGCCCTGGGCCGTTACCCCTGGTGATGCCTGTGGAATGGGTACATAACAACACAATGTCACCACCTTCGATAATATTCTGATGATTAGTACCATTATTTGAGACAAGCTCCCGGCTCCCCTGACTCAAATCTGTATTACATAAAGTAGTGAAAGGAGCTACCCAGATGTTATCTGAGACATGTATCTCCAATTCCCTTCGCTCCTGTCTGTATTTGCTCCCCAGGGTCACCAGTTCCCAGAATTGGTCAGTATTGTTTTCTTTTGCTGCATCGACCAACTCTTTCCGAGAGGTTTTATCTAAATGTTTTTTCCGCAGGCTAATTAGATTCTTATAATTGGCTCTGACAGCTCTAATGTCACATTTTGGAGTGGCAGGACTTTTCAGTAGTAGGAACAACCTTTTTTTTTTGCCAACCTGCCTTCTTTATTATACCAACCACCTTGTGCCGGATTTCCTAACTTAACGTGCTCTGGAATCCGTCTGAGATATTGGGCTGCAGAGTATAACAATTCAAAACTACAAGTGACAGTATCCGCTAGGAATCTATGTAATCACTGCGCTGCCCGTAACTGCGCCGACGGAAAATGTCAATGCCAATTACGGCACGGCGCAGTGATCAAATAGATCACTTTACTCACCTCCCCAACCCTGCATACCCCTACCTGACCCTGCACCACACTTACCTTCATGACGGCACAGACTCTGCCGACTCCACACTATCCCTGACGGCACAGGTGCTTTTTTTGTTTTTTTTGTTTAGCTTTCTTGTCCTCCAAAACCTCCGACTCCCGTTACTGCCCCCATGATGAAGAGCGGGGGACACCCCTGCTTGAGGGCAGTAATGCGGAGTCAGTATTTTGTGCACCGCCAAAGTCGCCGTGACTGTAGGGGCAGGAAAATGCAGGCAATATTGTGGTATGATTCCTCCGCTAGCACCACCAATGTAAAATGTAGTGTTGCCATGTTATTATTAATTATACTTTGTTGTGCTACCTTTTTATCAACAGCGGACCATCTCATTATTTAGTTGTTGGATGTGTTGCTGCCAGTCGCAACTGCAGATTATAGGCATTATGTCTCTATATGAGCCATCAGAATTTGAGAGGAAGTGTACAGTGATCGTGTAATACATCCTCTGCCAAATGGAAATCTAGTATCGAGCCCCAGTGTGAGACCAGAAAACAGCAAACATCTATGGTGGAATTTCCCTGTGTGCTCCTAAATGCATATTTCCCTGTACTGTCCCTATGAGTACGCCAGTTTATGGGCATAACACCCCATTCATACAACCAGGAGAGCTACTTAGATGGATCAAGTAAAACTTTTAACCTATCTGCAGTCGTATCAAAGAGGTCAAGGGGAGGATCATTCCCTACTTTTAAATTGAAATCCCCTGCTAAAATTACAGTGGTATTCCCTGAATGAAATGTAAGCAGGGATTCTTCAAGCAATTGTTTTAAATACATTAGGCAACTTGCCACATTAGATTTCTGAGGGCTATTGTAGACATTGGCTATTATCAATGCATTCATTGTGTCTGCTTTGATCTTAACTATCTGTAGAAAGGATTTACTCTGATCTAACTCTGATCTAACTCCAGTGGTTGGCACTCAGGAAAAGATTTCACAAGTACTGCCATTCCCCCAAACGATCTAGCCCTTGACTTATTTTGAGCCAGAATTTGGACTGTCTGGTAAACGTCAATTAAAAGATCCTCAGAGGACCATTTATCTTGTAGTAATGTTATATCATACTGGTTTAGAAACTCAATAACATCTTGTAGTTGAAATGCATAACAAGTATCTAATTATGCTGGTGAGTTATGCTATGCCAACAAGAAATGTCAGGAATTCGTCTAATCGTTTCACTATTTTTCACACGCATAATTTATTCTGAATAGTAGTATCATATAGTAGCCGACAGTGGTTTCGACATACAGTTGTTTTCAAGGCTGTCAATTAGTACAGATTGCTAAAAACATATTCAAGTTGAACAGTTTCAAAAACGAAAAAATATTTTGGCCATTACATACCATGTTTGAGAATTTGAGGCAGGCAGGTAAACAGCCGAAAGAAACAAACAGAAACATAAAACATAAGACAGGCATATCTTAAGTGTGCATTTCACAGTTTTCTTTGTACTTGACAAATATTTCGTTATCTGTGTGATTCTTAACTGGTGTTATAAACGAACAATATCAAACACTCTAAATCCCCTAATGTGGATTTTGTGAAGCACCCAAAAACAGCCATTAGAACTCGTACTGAAGCGTTTGTTACTCCCATGCGTGTCACTGGGGACTAGTTGTAATTTATATTATATTCCTCTTATGATAAAAGAGGCCTTGGTCCATGGACCTTGCATCTTTTTGCATTATCAGGCCAGGTGGACATGGCTGTGTTTCAAACATTGCTTTCTGGGGTGAATATATATAAAGGGGTAACAGTATGATAATGGTAGCATTCTGGACCGTATTTGCAATGCCTTGGCCTCTAGGTTACAGTGAATGATATGTTGTGCAGCTCTTTGGTTGCCAAAAGTAACAAGTAGATAGTCTCCTTTAAAGCACTTAGTGGTTATTCCCACAGAGACGGTCCATCTGGTCATCTTAATATTATGTGGATGTATTTGTGTTACTCCTAGATTGGTGTTTATGCAGTGAACCATCTATCAAACAGTCCGTGGGTTCTTTCTGTCTGACTTGCAGGGAGGATATATCAACAATGACCTCAACCCAGGTGAATGCACCCGGGGGGAGATTCAACACTTATTGTGTAGGGTGCACAAAAACTGTCAGGGTACTAGAACTGCTCTTTGGCAAAGTTGGACCACCAATGTCCTCAGTTAACATATGGACCTCTGTGTGTATAGAACACTGCTGCCTGGTAATTAAAGCATCCTTTTGATTGATTAGCACTGTCTCAGTACCTTGTTTAACATTTTCGGTGCTTACAACAGTTTTGGCAGCGTTGTGCACAAGTTAAAATGTGGGAATGTGACGTTTAACATATCATTCTTGTGATTGTCCTTGATGAGTAAGGAGTTAAGAACAGTATTTAAAACGTACTTATAAAACATATAATTGATTGCACTTTGCCTGAAAGGCAAGATTCCTTCATAAATATGGTGATCCGTTCATTAATCCTAGGGTCAAGAGACCCATTATTATCAGTTAAAGTCTCTGGGGAAAAAGAAGGTGCTGAGATTGGCTGGTCTTGTAGCAGTGCCATGGCTGTTTTCTTAGGCTTATTCATGGGTGAAGATGTAATAGTCACAGCTGCAGTGTTAGATCTGTCCAATGGCCTGTGTGCCACCAATACAGCAGATTGCATGGAGGCTCTATAGATACTGTTTCTATAGAAGTTTGAGTGGTAACTAAGAGATCTATCCAGTTGCGTATGGTCCGGTCACTGTGGTCATTAGGCAACATGGCATTCTTTGTAACACACAAAGTCCATTCAACTGTAAGTATTTGTTCATCAAACTTGCCTGCGACTTCTATTAAATAAGTGTCAAGGGAGGTCTGGCAATTCGAAGATCTCTGGAATCCAGCCTTTTTTTGCTTTTTTCTTGTTAGGGACTCCTGGCTAATGGTGGCTTTCCTTTTGCCCATGGTTGTCCCTGTCGTTTGGTCTAATAGTCTATTGGAAAAAGGGTCCACGAAGGGCCCTTGTATTGGTTGCTACAGACTCAGAATAATGTCAGAGTAAAGCTCTAAACATACTTAGCTAAATAATACCTAACGGGTCAAAAGCAATGGCCGACACACACCCTGTTGGTCAATCCATATGTGCTCTATATGTAAAATGATTGGTGTTAAGGTTATAAAATATTGGTTAAAAAGCCAATATTAAAATGTTAAATATTAGCTGTGAGGCCCTAAAGGACAATCCAGAAAATAGTCTTACCTGCAGTCTTGACTCTAGACTGTAGCATGCAGATGTTTTCTGAAGCCTAGTGACCAGTCTCCTGATACCGCCAAGGTGCCCATGTGAAAGCGGAGACAAAACCACACAATACAAGGTCCAAATGGAAGGGTGCAAAATGCCATGAATCTGTTCCAGATGTCAAGCCCTTATTCTTTGCTTCCACTTGGACAAGAAAAAAAGCTCTCAACTGAGCTAGTACCGTGTTGTAGCAACATTGTAGTAATGTTGTAACGCCTTTTCACTGACGTGTTTGGCACTCGGGACAAGCAAACACCAGACAACAGGATGATTCAATGAGCAGTGAGCTATGTGCCATGAGCTGTGAGAATTTGAGTTTGACCCTGCTAGACCACCGAGCCAAACAAACAGTTGGAACAGCCCACAACTGGCCCTGCTCAACTCTGCTCGAGCGGGCGAGATGCTCGTTTTCAGTGCTTTCCTCAGAGCGGACCCACCTCCAGCCTCCAACCAGTTCGAAGTGCTCCTCCTCCACCAACAGCGGGAACAGCCTGCTACCAGCCCCACTCCACACTTAATCTCAATGTCCCATGCCCCTGATGGCTTCTCTTGCATCCGTGCTTTCCCTACCACTGGAAAACGCTGGCCATCACAATCAAAGCCAGCCCAACCGTGCATCTCTTTAAAGCTCAGCTTAAATTTCACTTACTTCCTAGAGAGGGAGTGCCCCCAACCCTCATCTCATCCACCCTACCTAACCCCACCACTCCCTCCAGTGACGTTTAATAATACAATGTTGTATATTTATACAGTTCTCCTATTTAGTTTTAAGCACTCCCCCTATGTTACGGTTAATGTTTCCTCTGTAAGTCAAAACACCAGTTTGTTTTATATAATCATAGCACCTGAGCATGTTGAGCATGTTAGAGTGTGATTGTAGGTACCTCTCAGCCTGTTAACCAACATATTGAAGAAGGATAAATGGGTGACTGCAGCCCTCAAGTTTCAAGCAGCCCTTTCGCTTAGCCTAAAGTTCTTATCTCCCATAGCTCTTAGCACAGATTTAACGGTAATGACTGGAGTTCTTTACCCACGCTTGCCTTCATATGTCAACTTGCAGATGCTTGTTTTGTTTTTCGGGTGTGGGGGGGTACAATGTATCTATTTGAGACAGAGACAGGGAGATGGGGAGACAGAGACAGACAAAGGGGGAGACAGAGAGAGAGAGAGAGAGAGAGAGAGAGAGAGATGGCATTGGTAGCCAGAGAAAGAGCTAGGAGTGAAGGGTTTCAGATTGTGTTGCTTACTCCTCCCCTTCCCCGAATAACCAAATCCTCTCTAAGATCCCCTACCATTTTACACTATGCGAACGTATTCCCCTCACAGACAGCCACCATGCACAGGACAACTCATTAGCACATCAACACTAACTGAGCCTCGACTAAGCTCTTCTCTTCAGCCCTATCGCATTATCCAACATCAACAGTTTCCCAGACCCAAAGCGCTGTAGCCTATAAGATCACAGGCTATTTCCTATGAACAGATGTGGAGGGGGAGTTGAGATTTGTGTCCAGCAATGAGACCTGCGTGCGCCCGGAACCACTGCTGTCGAAGATGTCGGGGGAAAAGGGGGCTTCTACTGGCAGGAGCTCGACAAGACGGCGTGGAAGGTGAGCAACAGTCTGACTCTGCTGGGCTCGGGTACCTTTGACTCAGTCTGGTACAGACAGCAGCTGACATGAGAGCAGTAGAGTGACCTGCCTGCTGTGTGCCAGGATGATATGATGATGATATGAAATGTTATTTATAATGTGCTTAATACCCAGAGGTTTCTAAGGTGGACCCGGGGATTGAACTGTGGTGCTCCATGTCATCTTGCTTCCAAGGAGGACACGTTGCCCCTGAACGATCCTCCAGAGACCTTCCATGTTTCTGAGTATGGGATGTCCAGCAAAGAACTCTCAAGGAAGGTGTGCTGCAACAGCGCTGCCGTGCGAAGGTATGAGATCTGCTCAATGTCTATTGCATGCAACTGAATATTTTTCACTGTGCGCTGTATGCTGCATGTAGCACTGCACCCCATAGCACACACTTCAGTGTCATGAAAAACGTCGTCCAGCTGTCACTACCATAGGCATGTCATTTGCATTTATAGTGTAGCAGAGCATAGCAGAGCCCTCAGCTGCACATACTTACCCTAAGGACGTGCTACTTCCCTGTTTTAGCCCTGTGCCCCGTAGCTTTACAGCTGAGTCTCACAAATAATGCAAGTCCAGCAGTCACATAGTTTATATCATCTTCAATACAGTATCTGCTTCTCAACTCTTTGACTATGAATGTCTCCACACTACAAATGTCGGCTTTCCGTACAGTGCCTGAACTACACTTTCCGTTGCATGCATTGCATTGCTTCTCTCTCTCATCTTTTCAGGCCACGATCTGCCGATGGGTCATGCTTCCTACAGTGCTTTGACACCATTGCATATTGATGGAGGCGCTATACAACATAACATAGCCATAACATGTTATTCTTTGGTTTGTTTTGATTTCTGGTCTATGTCCCAATGTTGTTATGTACTCAATCCAAAAATGACTCACCACTTCTTCTCTACTTATGTTACGTTACGTTATTAGGATTTGTACCATGCACTACTGCCCTTCTCATGTTCTCTCGATGCTCTTGTGGATGCTCTTTCGGATCTCAAATTGTACAAGCACCCTTTGGGTGACTGTCTCTGCCATCTATAAATATGATATTGTAAATCATTGCTTATCAAAATTGACATCGCTGTTCAACAAATATCCAAATACATTATATTTCTTTATGGAACAAAATAACCTCATGAACTAGCAGCCGAGTACATCAGAGTACATCTGACAGTGCCCTGACAGTGCCCTTGGGTGCCACAGGTGGTCCGTTCCAGGATTAAATACATTGCAGTACGAAACCCCATTAGGAAAATGACATCACCTCATAAAACAGTGCCACATTTTTTATTTCGAAAGGAATTAAAAGAACAGTCTGCTTTATTGAGATGTGCTACTTTTTGGGCTGAATATTTAAATGTCTTTCATTTGAAGTAAATAGGACCGCATGCCTCATATGCATTTGCCATATAAGTATTTTATATGGAAGCAATTCACTTCACAGTTTGGTAAACCATGGGATCTGAGGGCATTGCGGTCTTTGTGCAACATACAATAGGGATAGACTCCTTTCTACTTTTAAGTGTACAGGTATAGAGTACTCAAGTACAGTCTTCATATACATGTTCTATGGTTTGAATTTCCTACATGTCAAAGGGTGAAGCTTAAGGAGCTGGGTGTGTGTTTCAGTTTGGTTTGTTGTGTTTCAATGTATATTCTTCTCCCTTGATATTGTAATACTGATGTGGCAACCAATTTGATATGGAATCGAGTTACAAACACCTCTTGTGTCTTGCAAGATGGGTGTTTGCACATTTATAGATATGCAGTTTCTGTCTATTAGGGATGCAAAGACCAATGGGCCTAGATTACGGTATCAAGCAGTGAAAGCTGTACACAACATGGCACTTTATGAAATATTGAAACACCACAGTGTTCCACACCTTGTTTCCCCCCCTCCTCCTCAAATCCAAAAAGGTGATGGCTGGAAGGTTTTGGCTCAATTACAGCCACTGGCACAGCTTTGGGCAATCCCCCAGACCATCCCTTTTCAACCTGCCAAGCCCTTACAGCAGTGGAAAAACCATACGCAAATCAGGCTTCCTCTGGCCCCAAAAGGCAGTCCAGCCCAATATGGCTAGGCCACATCCATTCTGCACTAGACCACATGTAACACAGACATGGTTCTGCCTCATGAGCATGATTCCTGCAGTTTAGCTTGGGCCTGGCTTGGATTTAAGAAAAATCAAAAGGTGATGGATAAAACAATCATAATAACCATGTGCACAGATCTGGGCAAACCCCCAGACCATTGTTTTTAGACTACTAAGCAATGACAGAGGGTGAAAGGCCGTATGATATGATATGATATGGAATTTGTAACGCGCCTATACACAAGTGTTTCAAGGCGCGACGAGGCAGGGGGGGGGGAGCAAGGGAAGAACAGACAGCGATCCTACTAGACCAGGTGTCATTCAGATCGCGCAAGTGCAAGGGTAGGGGGACTGGGAAAAGTGCAAGGGGAAGGGGAGAGGGGAAGTGCAGTACATGGTTAGTAGAATACAAGAAAGTAATAGGGCCAGCTGGGAGTGCAGTGCATGGTTAGTAGAATACAAGATAAATAATAGGGCCAGCTGGTGCCAAGTGCACGGTAAGTGCTGGGAGAAGGGGCTGTAGGATACAGAGATAGTCCCGTAGTGCAGGTAGGCAGTGCAGGGAAGAGTGGCTGGGCCAAGGACCGAGATCGGTGAGTGGCCAGTTGCAGATTCAGTGCAGGTTCAGTGATTTTAGCAGGGGAGAGAGGGAGAGAAAGCGGAGGCAAAGAGGAAGGTTTTGAGGTGCTTCCGGAACCGGAGATGGTTCTCCTCAAGTTTTAGGGAGGCAGGAAGGCTGTTCCAGAGGTAGGCCCCTGCTGCGGAGAGAGATCTACCGCCAGCTCATTGCTTGGAGAAGCGGCTGACCCTGAGGTAGTTGGAGGTGGATGAGCGAAGAGCTCGAGAAGGAAGATATTTAGGAAGAGAGAGGTGAAGGTATTTTGACCCAAGGCCCCAGAAGGCCTTGTGGACAATGCAGAGGGTTTTGAACTTAATCCTCCCAGCGACTGGGAGCCAGTGTAGCGATTTCAGTCCTGGAGAGATACGGTCTCTGGGCTTGAGGCCAAGGACAAGTCTCGCAGCCCTGTTCTGGATGAGTTGCAAAGGGCGGAGAGTAGAGGCAGGAAGATTTAGATAGAGGCTGTTACAGTAGTCCAGCTTCGAGAGAACCAGGGCTCTGGAGACAGTGAGCTTCTGGGGGAAGGAGAGCAAAGGAAGGATACCTCTGAGGAGGTGTAGCTGGTAGTGTGACTTCTTAGAGATGTCAGATATGTGAGGAGAGAAAGAGAGTGTGGAGTCGAAGATGACCTCGAGGTTTTTTGCCTTGCAGGTAGGAGCAGGAAGAGGGCCAAGGGAGGCTGGCCAGAGAGCTGCAGGGAAGGAGGGAGTGGGTGTGCCGATAAGTAGAATCTCAGTCTTACTGGCATTAAGGCAGAGGTCGTGGCACACCATTCCTGGATAGCAGAAAGGCAGTCAGAGATGAGGGAAGGGGAAGAGGAGGCCAAGGGTAGCCTGAAAATGAGCTGGGTATCATCCGCATAGCACTGAAAGTTGGGACAGAGAGCGGCGATGCGGTGAGAAAGAAGTGCCAGGTACTGGTTGAACAGCCAGGGGGAGAGGTTAAATCCCTGGGGGACACCACAGGTAGAGAAAAAGATGTCAGAGAGGAAGGAACCCAGTTGGACATGGGAGGGTCGATTGGAGAGGAAGGAGGTCAGCCACGCCAGAGCCTGACCAGTGATACCCAGGTTATCACGGAGACGGTTGAGCAGGATGGTGTGGTTGACAGTGTCAAAGGCAGAAGAGAGGTCGAGCAAAATGAGAACACAAGGGGTGTTAGAGTCAAGGTTTGAGAGCAGGTCCTCACGGATGTTCAGGAGAGCAGTTTCCATGCTTCTGGCAGCTCTGAAGCCAGACTGATGGTCATGGAGACTACCAACAGATTCAGCATGGAGATTAAGCTGGGAGATGGCCAGATTCTCCAGGAGCTTGTTTGACGAGACTTTCATAGATCGGACTTGTCTCGAAACCTCGTCAGCAGAAAAAAGGGGAAAGGCAGAGAATGAGGGAGGAGGGGTGGCTGCAGAAGGGCCACAGGGAGAGCAGGGAATAGAGGAGGGGAGGTGATAGGAGGAGAGTGAGGACAGGATGTCCTGAGTTTTTGAAATGAAGTGAGAGGCCAGTGCTGTGCAGAAGGCCTGGGAGGGGACAGGAGAGGTGGAGACTGCAGCAGGGTTGGCCAGCTCCTTGCAGATTTTAAAGAGTTTGGCCGAATTGTTAGATGCCGCAGAGATGCGGGCTTGGATAAGAGCTCTCTTCTTAGTGAAAACGGAGAGCCGGTATTGCCTTTGGAGCAGGCGGCAGGCCAGTTTGTCAGAGGATGAACATGAAGCACGCCATTTTATTATTGGGTATGCAAATTAGGCTTGTTCCCACCTCAAAAGAGACACCACAGCCGTAACTGCTACGTTACATCCCTTTTGCACAAGAGCAGAAGAAACCCCAGAGATATTTTGGCCTCGTTACGCATGTTCAGTGAGTAGTAGCTTGGGTCTTTAGACCCAGCAGGCTTAGGACCCACATCTGGGTGTATTCGTCCCACTCTGGATGACCTAACCAAAATCAAAAGGTGATGACTGGAATGTTTTTAAACAATCATAACCACAGGCACAGCTCTGGGCAACCCTTCAGATCATCATTGTTCATCCTGCCAATCCACTACAGAAGGGAAAATACCATATGTAAATTAAACTTGTTCCCATCCCAAAAGGGGCAATCCAGCCCGAACTGCCAGGTCACATGCTTTCTGCACAAGACCACAAACAACCACAAACATGTTTCAGTCTTATTGGGAATGATCAGTGAGGTTAGCTTGGGTCTCTAGACCCAGCAGGCTGGACATACCTGTCCCAATAGGGGTGACATAAACAAAACTTAACAGGGATAGCTGGTAGATTTTGAATCAGTTATAACCAGGGGAACACTCTGGGAAGCCCTCTTCCTTGCCCTACCTTTGAAAGGGCCCCATTGTGAAGATGATATACATGTATTATTTGTTAATTTCACCTTGTGAGTTACTTCGCTGTATTTCATCTCCAAATTATGGTCCTGCACAATGCCTGAAATTACCAGCCAAAAAATTATCCCCAAGCTGAGGGAGCTTTTAAGATCTAGGCATACAATTGAAGAAATTCATCAAAGGCTCATAACTTGGGATCTCCCTCGCATTGAGTGCCATCTACTACTATATGGGGATAGAACATCACAGAAGAGGAGAATTAGGGATTACAGCAAATCTGATCTGTGGTGCACCTGGGTGTTGTACATTATACTGAAGGAGGATCGGGTGATGTGTATTACTGTTGACGTTCAACTTATTTTGTGTTTTTCTAATGATTCAGAACACTATGGTAACAATCCTTTTTCTTTGCTGTCCTTTTAGGCAACTGTGTGAACTCATTGACTCCCTAAACAAGGAGGATAATGAAAGGAATGTGTTGCAGGTCTAAAATCTGCTATCCTCTCTTTGCAGGATTCCAGGCACAAATGCAGTATACTATGCTTGGTGAGTTCTGGTTTACAAAATGCTGGCTGGAGACATGAGTCAGACTTTACAGTTGGATTTGATGGAAGAGAACAAAGTCTAACTTTGGTTCTGAGCGCATTTATGCCAAAGGTTTATTCAATGTAGACTAATAGTGTTGCATGCTTGAAGATGAATGCAGGTGGTGCAAGGCATTATAACCTGAGGACTAACTATTGACATCTATGTTTAAGCCCTGCTGATGGCCTTCCAGAAGAATGCCAGTGGTTCTACATGCATGCAAGCTGTGGGGTCACTGTATGTTAGGGTCTTTGGTTGGAAAGAGGAAATATGTTCATAAGATCACAACTGTCCTTACCTAAAGGAAGAAGCTCTCTGAAGGTTGCATTGGATGATTTGGGTGTATTTAATTCAATGTCCTCTCACTTAAAGACAAGATCATTAGTGAAATGTGACTGTTCATTTGGAAGTGCATCTTTTCTTTGTTAATTTAAATTGAAATGTTAAACTCCCTTTCAACCTAGCCTGTCTATTTTCAATATCTATGGCTTTCACATGTGTTGATTTATCCATTTGATGTCAGGCAATGAAGCATGCATATTGTTTCCAAGCCACGGTTGTTGAGTATAGCTTAGAAAGAAATCTGAGTTCATTCCATTTGGGTATTATTTAGAAACTTCAGTGCTCTTTGTGCTGGGAAATGCTATGTATAATACGATGTGCACACAGCAGCAATCTTGGTAGTCTCGAACTTAAACCCGCTAGACCATGTTTTATTACAGTTCCGGCTGGGTTAATTTGCCATTTCTTTTTGTAAAAGTCTTTCTCGTGTTTTAATCTGCACGCCAAACCAGGTTTGATTCCTTTGTTCACCATCTTTTTGCAGGCTCCTACGCAGAAGCCCTCCTTTGGCATCTGTATCTCTGGGGGGGACAGGATGTGAGGGAGGGGTTTATGACTCCCTGCACAGGGTCTCCTTGGAGATCCATGTCGCACTCTGAAATGATTGGCTGTGGTGATTGTCCCAGTGGGTCAGCCACCCTGCTGCGTGATTGACAGCCAGGCTGTGTGAATGGGGGGAAACTGCATAAAAAGCAGGTCTCTGGGTATGGAAAGGCAGAGTCGCCACTGGAACGAAGGAACCGATGAGGAGCTGACGGAAGAGGACTCAAACCCACGACTGAACAGCCCGGTGAAGCCATGCTGCAAGTCCGAATCCTCGAACTCCAACGACAGAGAAGATCCTCCAGGAATCTTCTTCCCCTGAGCTGGTGGGACCAACCAGTTCACCCAAACTGCAAGCCAGGACTCCCTCCTCTGGTCGAATTCGCTGTTCAGAGCTACAGTGGGCCGGATAGCCAGGAAGGTCAGACCCTGCTTGGGTTTTAAGGAGAGCACCTTTTATTCGTTGCTTTGCTCTGCTGCTGGTTTCTTCCCTGGGTAGTGCAGGACCCTCCAGTCTTCCTACTTCGTGTCAGTCCGTGAGCCTGCTGGAACTACCAGGAACGTCCGCCTCAGCTACAGCTTCTTCTCCATTTAAAGGTACTGTGCAAATCTGGTTGTGCGTTTCGTTCAGCCACGGTGAAGGTGTGTGAAACCTTTCGCCAACTCGAGGGCTTGTCCTTCTCTTCTCTTTAAACTAACTTTTCTGCTGACCATCTTCCGGAACTCTTGGCAAAGACTTAACCACAAACTACCCTGAACTGTGTGATCTTGAACAAAAGACTTTTGTCCTATTGACTTTGGCCCTAAGCCTATTTGATTTGGTTCCATCACTGTAGTTCCTCTTTCTAGATTGCCTTGCTTACTTGCCTGTTGGTGCTGCTCAATTTCTGCCTAACTTTGTCTTTTCCTCCCTTTTTAATTACTAGAGTGTCATTTTGCTCCCACTTCATTTTGTTAGCTTAACTTGTCTGGAAACTATTGGGAGTGGTGTGGTGTATTAGTAACATGCTTTTTTTCAACTGCTTTACTTTAGTGAAATGTTATACAACTGATGTGTAAATAAATGTATATTCTTTTACTCAGAAGCCTTGAGTCAGTGTTTGTTTGAATCACAGTAATTGCTGTCCTTTGTGTAACTATTTGATACTGCTCACTTACTCTTGACATAAGTCTGGCTGCTCGGCCATTGCTACCACCTTTACTGTGTAGTACAGGCTTGTACAAAAAGTGAATTTGTACTGTCACTTGTAGTCTTAATTGTGTGTGGTGTTCCCAAAGGGTACTGCATATAATTCTGCCTAACAGGGATCCCACAGGTGCAGAAAGATGTTGGTGAGGAGAGGGTGCCCAGAATAACCTGGGACAAACGGTTAGTTAGGAAGTAGGTCAGCCAGTCAAGTGCCCGCTCCGAGATACCTAGTGTATCATGGTGCCATTTTATGAGGATGTGTGTTTGACCGTGTCAAAGACAGAGGAGAGATCGAGTAGAATGAGGACAGTTGGAGAGTTAGATTCCAGAGATACGAGCAGTTCTTCGCAGGTGTTCAGAAGAGCAGTTTCAGTGTCTCTGGGTGCTCGGAATCCAGATTGATGGTTGTGGGGACTGCCAACAAGTTCAGTGTGTGAGGTGAGTTGGGGGAAGGGCAACTTCTCTTTGAGTTTCCCAAGGAAGGGGGTGATAGAAATAGGGTGGTAGTTGGCTGGACAGGTAGGGTCTGCTGAAGGTTTTTTCAGGAGGGGGCGCACAAGGGAGTGCTTGAGGGAGGAGGGGAAAGAACCAATAGCTAAAGAGTGGTTGCAGAAATGGGCAAGTGCAGGGACAAGAGAGCCAATGTTATCCTTGCTGGTTCTGGAGGAGGCAAGGGAACCCTGTTTGGATGAGACCTTCATAGAGCAGACAACTCTAGTGACCTCATCAGGAGTGTCAGGGTGGAAGGAGGAGAGAGAGCAAGAATGGAGGGCGAGAGGCCATAGGAGGCAAGGGAGTGAGGGAGGGTTTGGGGGAGAGGATAGCAAGGGGGCTAAGGATGTCCAGAGTTTTAGTGGTGAAGTGTGTGGTCATTGCATTGCAGGGGGTCTTGGATGGAAGAGAAGAGGAGAGGACTGCGGAAGGGTTGGATAGTTCCTTGCAGATTTTAAAGAGTTCAGCCGTGTTGTTGGATGCACCAGATTCCTGTGCCTGGATGTGGGCCCTTTTATTGGCATGGATGGAGAGTCTGTATTGCCTTTGGATCAGGTGGCAGGGCAGTTTGTCAGAGGGTGAGCCTGAGGTTTTCCACTTCCGTTCCGCAGCTCTGCACTTGCATTTCAGGGCTGAAAGTTCAGAGTCATACCAGGTATTACGATTGGAGGCAGGTTTCAGGTGGATCCTCATGACTGGGGCAAGATGGAGGCTGCTGAGAGCAGAGTCAGAGGTAGAGAATGGGTTGGGGGGATAGAGGGTATGCAGGTGGATGTGAAGGCAGCAGCTGACAATCGTTTCATAGGAAGTTCATGAACGAGGTTGGCAGGATCGGAGGAGGTGAGGTCAGAGGGCTGAAGGGACCAAGGTAAGAGGAGAGAGTGGTCTGACCAGGAGAGAAGTGTGATCAGTGGGGGATAGAGTAAAAGATCAGAGTGGATGAGGGCATCACGAGTGTGTCCTGCGACATGGATAGGAACAGAAGGGAGGGCGAGGGGCAGAGGTCAAGGAAGAGAGTGGATGCTGTGATAGAGGAGTGCAAATGAATGTTGAAATCGGCAAGGAGAAGGAGTTTAGAGGAGGTTGAGAGGAGAGAGAAGCAGAAATCATCCCATTCAGAGAGCAACAGGGTTGTAGTGCCAGGGAGCCTGTAGATTGTGGCAATGATCAGAGTGGAGGAGGAAGAGATGACCAACATGCAAACCAGGTTCTCAAAGGAAGAGCAAGGCTGGGTGGGTGAGAGGTTGGAAGGAACCTACTCAGGGAAGATTAAGGTAACCCCACCACCAGCACGGTTAGGGTGTGGCTTGGAAATGATCTTGTAGCCATCAGGGAAAAGGGCATAAAAAGCAGTGACTGAGCTGGCATTGAATCATGTCTCAGTAAGAGCGAGAATGTCAGGGTCAATGTCTTCAAGAAGGAGACAGATGTCGGTGGAGCGTTTGATGACTGAGTGGGCATTAAGTGTGGCCACGTGAAGGAGTTCTCTGCCTTTGAAGGATTTCCTAGGAGGAGTACTGGGGTGTGGTACACCAGTTGGAGGGGGAGGGACTGAGAGAATGGTTGGGGAGAGGCAGGTGAGTGAAGGAAGTTAATGATGGATGGCAGGTGCCAGTCGAAGTAAAGGAGGTTGGGTTTAGGACCCCGAATCATGATAGGGCCAGTGTGGTAGACATTAATTAATGATACAGGGGATGATGAGAAGGCCGCCAAAGGGACCTCCAGTTGGTGGCACCATTAATGGGAGACGATGAGGAAGGGGAGAGACTAGAGATAAGATGAGGAGTCCAAAGATCTGGGGAGGGGACAGGGAAGAGGATATTAACACCTGTCTGGAAGTTGTGCTTACATATGTGTCTGTGATGGGTAGACCAGGGTTGGCGCTTAGGATGTCTTTTTTTTTTTATTTGTTTTTATTATTTTCTCAACAATAAAACAAAAGGGACCATCTCCTGGTCGCTTCACAGTGATCCAATAACTCCCTCCACTCCCTCCCTCCCTCCCAACTTTCAAGACCTTAACGTTCTGCAACACAAGTTTCATGCACCGAAAGTTATTGTGAGTTATTTGTATCTTCACACGAGGAGCCGTCCGCCTTCTGGCTGAACAGAGTCACTGTGAGCCCCACCCATTGATGTAGGTCATTAGAAGTGCCCAGTCTTTGTTGGCGTTGGGCAGTCTCCCAGGCTCCCGTTTCGGCCATCGACCATCTGCGGAAGTCTTCCCACCACAGTGATAAGCTCGGGGCCTGGAGGCGCTTCCAGCACATGGTGATGCGTCTTTTTGCAAGAATGTACATTAAGTCCTTAAGTCTATTCAATGGCTAGTTCTTTTTGTTTCTGGGGTATCTCCCCAGGATGCATGCTTTGGGTGTGTGCACCTCCAGGGTGATGTCAGCCTCAGCTGCCTTGGCTTTGATTTGTGCCCAGAAGGTCTGTATTGAAGGGTATCCCCAGAACATATGAGTCATTCCTGCCTGGGGTTCTTTACATTTGGGGCACCCCGTAGCTTTGGCTCTGCTGAATCTGGAGATGATGGCTGGGGTGAGGTATGCTCTGTTCATAATGTAGAATTGTATAAGCTGAAACCGGGCGTTTTTAGATACTTTTTTTTGGTAATGTGTTATGGCCTCCCACTCTGCGTCTTCAAACTGTAGGTCAAATTCCAGTTCCCACTTTGCCTTACACTTGAGGTCATGCTGGGTGGTGCAGTCAAGCAGTGTTTCTTAGATTCTGGAGGTCTCCTGGCCCCCCTCAGCAGCTCCCAGCAGGTTCTCAATGTTCTCGTAACCAGTGTCGAAGTTCTCTACTGTGGGCCAGTGGACTGCTAGTCTTTTTACTACAGCGTTGTGCATTAGGAACTGTCAGGTAGGTATCCCAGCGGCGTCCTGCAGCTCAGCGAATGTTAGGATAAACTGATCACTCACCAGGTCTCCCAGGGCAGCTACGCCACATGGCTCCCATATGTCTCTTATTGTCTTTTGGCTCCCAGGTCTAGTCGTCATGATTGCCGCAATCGAAATCTGCAGGGAGTAGGGATCTGTTAATTTAGCAGCCTTGCAGGTTTGTTTCCATATCTGAGTTCCTAGTAGGATTAAGTGTGAATATTGTTGTTTTGTTCCTGGCGCGATCCAAAGCAGATCCCTGAGTAGCATTTGTGTTATTCCAGGTTGCAGGAGGCGAGTATCTGTTGAGGCGTCGTTGGCCATCCATCAGGTTGTCTTTTTTGTGCTTTTTCCTTCCAGACTTCATGAGAGAAGGAGGGTAGGTGACAGTTTAGCAGGTAGAGAAGATAGGAGAGATGTTGAGTGTTGTCTGGGTGGCAGAGGCAGATGAAGGAGAAAGGAGTGGATGCACTGCACAATCCTAGCCCAATCTCACCAGGTGGCCTAGTAGTTACAGGACGGGCACAAAAAGCAATGCAAAATATGGAGTGCAGGATGTTAAAAAACACACACTTAGGTTCGAAAACCAAGCAAGGGCACAAAGAACAGTGAAGAAGAGGAAGATTAGGTGAGGCAGAAAGGCAGAGTGGGGAAGGCACAGACATGGTTCAGTTATGTGAGTAGAGGCAGCAGTGGAAGAGAACAGCCATCACTCACTTGACAATCTGCAGAGGGCGATGGTGCAGTTGTGTGGGCACCGGCTGCATCAGGAGGTTGCTTCATGATTAGAAAGAGGGGGAAAAGGAGCGGGGCCCTCCAAGCCCTTCCAGGCCCGGACAGGCACAGACAGGGAAGGGCCTTTGGGTATGGGCAGGCTATCACCTGCCGGCACCCACGATTGGTTCTTTGTAAAGTGGGCTGACCAATGAGCAAGCAGCTGAGATGGCCGTGTGAGTTCACCTCACCAGGCAAAATGTGGCAGCCATGTTGAAAAAGCACACAAGGTACAATAATGACTGAGTCCAACTGATCCGGCAGCAAAGAATCTTTAAAGGCAGATTGAAAACACATGAAATTGCAGCAGGCACCTTCCAGAGATTATCAAAGAATTAATGGCACTGTACAACGATTGCGGAGCAATAATTCAATGTTTCTTTTCTTTTTCTCTGAATGTCGATCGGGAAGCCCATGGCTTACCTTCTTGCCAGCAATGTCTGCGCTGCTCCTGCAGCACAGGGTGATGGTCTGGGTCTGATCCACGGTGTTCCTTGTTTTTTACTCTTGTATTATTACCCTAAACCACCCCCATATACATTTGCGGCAAAATGCAGAAAACATTTAATAAATTATCTCACAGCGATGGAATCTTCCTATCCCGAGCAAAAGACCAGTGAAGTGAGGCACTTGTGAATGCTTCGTGTTTCCAGCAGTGCTGTATATGGAAAGTAGTTAATGGTCTGTCAAATCATGGATGACAGTTGTGGCCTGTACACCCTTTGGACAATCTTCCCCCACCCCCACTGCAAATGTTGCTACACTGGCTGGTGTACAGTCTGGTGTGCTTCCTGTTGTGCTTGGTACTTGGCTGTATGCTAGACATGCTGTTAAGCTGCCTGCTGCGTTGTCTGTGCCTCCAAACCAGGGAAGCTTTGATCAATAGGGTCATGAACTAGGCTAAATAATTGTCCTTCTCGTTCATCCATTGTCTCCTGTTGAGATGTGTGTGGCTATGTTGATTCTTTTTATCACGTCAACACGTGGTGGGTGCTTGGTTTTATGTGCTGCACATTTTTGAGGCATTAGCACTGTTTTTTAGTGCCTGGACATGTCTCAGGGTTGTGCATCCGCAGATACTTCTTGTAATGTTTATATCAACCCACGTTCAGAAATAATATTAGATAATCTGAAGACATGGATTTTCCTGACGTTACGGTCTACACAGAAAAAACGCACACATGGACCAAAGGCAGAGACTCACCAACATATGCAATTGCAGCCGCCAGAACGAGCCTATTAATGTTAATCATTGTATTAATTTCATGTCAAAGTGTCCATGTCTCTTCATAAAATAATGGTGATTGCCATGTTTCAATGGCACAGTATTTTCGACATTCTATTATGAAAGTGGAAATTATAGATATTTCCACCCACATGCATAACTATGAAAGCTCTTTGGTCATGTTTTAATTATGAAATCCACGGCAATTACACGGTGGGCCTTTCCAAAGGAGGACAGGGCTCTCAAGGGTCACGCAAAGGCGGTGACGCGTACCCCGAACAGCGCTGTATGAAACAAGCTAGCGATGCCTTCAACGTGATGCCCTTGGCAATGCGCGCCCCCAAAGCTGGATGCACTTGCTCGAGTGCCAGCTCCAGCGATCAGTCTGAGGATCACAATCATAGTAATTTGCAGAGCTCTCCTGCTTGATTAGCACTCCTGTAAAGGGGATGCTTCTTTGCAGTGATTGCTGCAGATGTGGGAAAAGTAATTACATGACGAGATTCATATCAGCCCTGCTTTATGCAGCCCGTGACTCTAGCAAGACAAGCTGTTGCCGTTAACTCTTTCCTGCACATGTGATTCTTCTTGAAAGAAGGCGGCATAATAAGGCTAGATTACATGAAGCCAACACAGAAATGGCATAGGGAAATTGGACTGACGCAGTTCTCCATTTGTGTTGTTTGCTTATGTGCTGGCATATATCGGTGGAGCAAAAGTCGAGGCTTATGCTTACAATACCATGCATGTATTTGCCAAAGAATCCTGGTTGCTCACTAACATCTTATATAGGTATGGGAAGGGCTCTGGCTGAACCTCAGTTCAATTAAACCTAAACAATGTGTTGAAACTGGCTTTGCTGATAAAATGTGGTAGATAATTGAACGTGCCTAAACAATACTTTCTAAAATTAATGGATTAGTTGAGCTGTAAAAAGCAGGGTATTGTTTGTTGAATTGTAAGTGCCAAAAGAAACTGCTCAAACCTTTTGAAGTAGACTTCCTTTCCCTTTCCCCACACAATGGGCCTCATTATGAGCCCGGCGGGAGCCGTGCTGGTAAAAATGGCACGGTTGCTGCAGAGTAATTTATTTTCCGGCAACAGGCAATGGGGACTTACCGGAGCATTACAGCCCCGGCGGCCCGGTAATTCCGCATTGACGGGTGCCATAAAATATTACTCCCCATTCCCAATGGGAATGGGGAGGACGGATGCACCGGCACCATTCATGAATGGTGATTGTGCATCCGTCAAGGTCTGCGAGCGGGTGCCTTTCCGCCCGCCAGGTCTGACATGGCGGGCGGAAAGGCACCCGCTCGCAGAACTCATAGTTTGCCGGTCCGGTAACAACAGTGCCGTAGCTTACCGGCACCGTTGTTACCGGACCAGCAACCTTGTAATGAGGCCCACTGTATTGACTTCTGGTTGATGGAAAGCAGACCCATGGGGGCAGTCTTATGGTTTGACATGTACTCTTACAATTCCCCATTTCTACTATTTGATCACCATCAGAAGGATGAAAGGCTTTGTTATTCCTACACATATTCAAACATGGAACCCGCAGGTTACCGATAAATCACTGCAGAAAGTTAATTCATCTACTGAGTTATGTTACTGCAGAGTTTGATGTGCTGCCATACTTAGATATAATTAACAGATTCTCAGGACTCCATTTCCTCTTGCTAATTATCCCACCCCGCCTCAACTGGCTCTTCCCTTTTCGCTAACCGTTCTCCTTCTTCCTACTGCCATTCTCCCTCGCATGGCAATTCTTCCTCTGGGAAACATTGCTAGGACTACTTCTGCGTTATTGAGAGGGCACTTATGAATACCTCTTCTATGCACAGTAGATGGTAGATCTGAGTTTGCAAAATAGGTCTCTGGGCGACAGATTACCTGGTGCTGAGGGACTCAACCGGAAGGTGTGTGCCAGTGATGTGCCCAGTGTAATTGTGAGGGGTTCTGTACCTAGATGTATGACTGGGGTGTTGGATATTCCGGATCATCTGGGAAACTATCCATGCGCATGGCCAACTTGCTTTATTCAGTGTCTACTAGGCAAACTATTGATATTCCCTCTACAGTGCGTTGCATATATGGGTCATTTTGGTCAATCCGGAGTAATGTATCTATTGCAACACCTTTGTCTTGATGCAGTCATAACATGCCTTGGTCATCCTGAGAAATGGGAGGTGATCTGGGAGCAAATGCGGGGGCAATCAGATTCCGAAAGGGAGTTGTATCTGAAAAGGGGGTGGACATGCCTGCAGGGGGCCTTGAACATTAGCCGGTCCCTGATTACCCAGAAAATATGGTCTCTGGGGTTTATATTGGCACTCTTTCTTCCAATACCCTCCCTGTTAATAGTAATTACAAACTAACGGGTTTGCATGTGATCTCTGTGGTCCCTGCAGACCCTGTTGCCCTGAAGTCCCCATTGTTTCTGCTGGTCCTGCTGGCACCACTTTCTATGCTGGTATAAATGTCCCCACTGTCTCTTCTGGTCCTGCTTCCCTGGGTAGGCCTCTCCATGTTCCCCAAGTGCCATTGGTCCTGGATGCGGTCCCCCTATCTCCCTAACCTGGGGTCTGTGTCCTCTTTGGTCAGCGTTCTGTACAGTTTGTATAAGTGCCTGCAGTCTTTGCATCTGGGGGGTCATTAATTGCCCTCCAAAGGTCTCTTTCATTTGCTCTTGACATGCTACACGGTGCTTCACAATCACCACTAGTTCCACTAGGGGTTCAATGTGCACCCAATGCATACATTCCTTAACTGTACTTGACCTTGGGCAGTAGTCCAGCTACAAATGAGTTTGCTATAGCATCCTGTCTGTTCTGATTGGGCTTAGTAATACTTGAGTGCTGGACAAAAACTATTTTCAATAGGTCCAAGTAGTCAGAGGTGATTACCCTTAGTTCTTCTTATAGTTCCCTATCTCGGACCAATCGGTCTTTGAGGGGAAGATCTCATGGACACAACCAGTCACAGTCTCCCTTTGGCTGGCATTAGCACCATCTTGAGATGATTAATATCCAACCAAGCTGGAAAATCGCTGTTTTTCTTACCTAATATTGGAAATTCTTTATCCAGGCTGCACGGTTCACCCAGTATGCATGGAACATGTAGGGAAATGAGTTGAGGCTATTGCTACAAATCCTCCTTGTTCCCTGCGGTATTTGTTTAAGGGGTGCGTGGATGACCTTGGAGTCTCACCCCTGCAAACACTTGGGAAGAATTTGTTGGGGCTCTGGTGGGGGAGTTAACCTGTCCAAAGTCTTCTGCCAGTGACATGTAGACTGATTGTCCAAGGCAGAAGGAAGCTCTGTCATTTAACCTTCCCCATGGACCAGTGGGGGTGAACTGCTACTGGGGTAAGACCTGCGTCCCTGCCAGGTCGACAAAGGACTCCATTCCACTGCAGACTTGAGAGGGGAAAGGGGACTTACCAGAGACTTCATGGATTTGTCGAGAAAGGGCGAATGGGTACTTGTCTTCCCTATTTATTTGCTGGGCGTGACAGTCCCATCAGATCACATCTTTTCCCTTTACCATCCTATTTCCTATCTAAACCAGAAATTCAAATAGAGGCCTCTTTCGAGCGCCATCTCATACCCAGGTCTGAGCAAGGACGTACCGTACCCAGGTACATATTTGTAATTTATTGTATTTGTATAGCACCATAAGCCAAAGCAGTGTACAAACAAAGAGCGGCACAAAAAAAGCTTAAACAAAGTAAACATAAATCAATTCAGTAGAAAGAAGGTGATCCCTGAGACAGGTTTATAAGAGGGGAAAGGAAGGAATAGAGCGAAGGGACAAGGTAAAAGTATTTCCGTACTTTGGGATAAGTAAGGAGTAAAAACAAAAGTAAGAGGATGCTCACGGGCGACCAGGAACAGTTAAGATAAATTGAGACTGGGACCTAAGAGAACAACACAGGGAATAAAAGGAAACAAAGAATAAAAGGAAACAAGGGAGGAGAGATAAGGGGGGACTAGACTATAGAGACATTTAAAAACAATAGAAAGAAAAGTAACCAGTAGGTCAGAGTCAACAGAGAGCCTAAGGAGCGAGAGAAGTGCAGGTGAAATATATTCTCACAGAGAATGATGAAGAAGTAGATGAACAGAAAAACTGTAGCCTAAGCTGAGAGGAACCAGTCTGTAAGTCTGTAAGAAGGGAGACATAGAGGAATAGAGGAACAATAGAAAAGATGAGAAAATGCAAGGGAGGAAATCAGGGACTTTACTGCTTGAGTGGTAAGAAATTTACAAGACTTATGGATGTTGTAAAGCTGAAAATGACAGGAGCAAGATATACAAGTGAGAATCAAAGAATAAGGAGGAATCAAATGTGACGCCCAAATTATGGGAAGAGGAAGGTTGGGAATAGTGGAAGCATGATAATGATAACCTCTGTCTTAGAAGGATTTAGATGAAGGTAATGGACCGTCATCCAGGATTGAATAGCAAGAAAGGAAGCGGAGATAGTAGATTGAAATTTAGGCATAAAAGAAGAAAAGGACAAAGATTTCGGAATCATCCTTGTAAGATGATGAGAGACACCAAAAGAAGAGACAATTCAATCCAGTGGGATAATTTAAAGGAAAAAAGTACATGTCCTAGGACAGAGACTTGAGTTACTCCATAAGTGAGAAGGAAGGTAGAAGAAGATTGACCAAGCTAAGACAGCTTCTATCACAAACAAGTGCATATATTGGTTTCAGCCAGTGCATGGATGCTGGTCTTTGATCAGGGAGGACATTCTTTGGTGTAAAAAATTGTCTTACAATGATGGAAGCCCCTATGACTACATCCGTATAGAATTAAGGGATCCAACCTGGTTATTGGTCTGTTGGGAATTGGTATCGGGTGGGGCCCAACATCTAGCACCTTGATTGTCAATAGTGCTTTCCACATCCAGAAACGCACTGACCTTATGGGAATTCCGCTTGTACTGGGAGCTGGGCCCAAGCCATCTATGCTAACTAGAGCTAATCTAGTTGAATTGGGGTCAAGAATTGAGGGGCCCAGGACTAAAAGTGGGAACACCCCGGAATAATGATTGTTTTGAGTTTGTGTTTGGTGATGTATACAAATTGTGTTGGGTCAACTTGTATGGTGTTCAGTTGAAATAAAGGGAGCACCTGCAAGGAGAGGCATGGCAGTGCTTCCTTCCTTCCGGGAACCTCATTCTCAGGCCTCTTTATTAGGCCTCAATTCCTGTGACAATTTCTGACAATGATAAACAGCCCTTTGTTGGAGCAGGTTCAGACCAGAAAGGCCACTGGCACAGAGTCTGTCACCTTGCCCCAGTCACCTGAAGCAGACTGAATATTCATTTCAGCAAGTTTAGGCTCACATGCACAGTCCAGGTTACAGTAACCAGCAATGCCTGGTGCCAATGGGAGATGGGCATCCTAACCAATGCCCTTTAAGATTTAAGGAAGAATGTGAAATGCTAGGGCCAGGGGATCAGGAGTAACATCAAGATGCAGCTGAACAATGTGGTCTTGTATTTCTTCTATCAAGGAAAGCCTGTGATCCTGCCCCTTCATTTCTTAATCTTCCCCTTCCCAATGGTTGTCACTTCATATTGGTCTAATATTTGTGTTTCCATATTCTTTTAGCTAGGCTGATGCAAGCGTCCACAACCATAGATTTGTGAGACTTTAGTGATGGTGTGAGGTGATCAAAGGCAAAGAGATTGGAATTGGGAGAGCGGGATTGGCATTGGAATCCACCAGTATGAAAACTACCATTTTGCATTATTTTAGCATTATGCAGCGTAGAGCCATGTATAAATCAGGCCATCCTGTCCAACATCTCTTCCTCTACCTCCTATTCCTCCTCCTCCTCTACTACTCTTGGCCTGTCTGAGGCCGTCTCTCCTCCGCCTTTCTCCTCCTATCCCCTGTTCACCCCTGGTGATGTTTCTAGACAAGTCTGATCGATGAAAGTCTAGTGGACGCAGGTTCTCCCCTGCTCATCCAGAACAATCACGGACCACATCAACACCCTTGCTCCAGCCTTGGACGATTTATGCAAGCACTCTCTTGTGCACCGCCTTCTAAAGAAGCCCTCGGCTGATCCTTCCTCTCCAGCTAACTATCGCCTGATCTCCATCACTACTTTCCTGGGCAAACTCATGGAAAAACTATCTCCCAGCTTAACCTACATACTGAATCTGTTGGTTGCCTCCATCTCCACCAGTCTTGCTTCAGAGCTGCCAGAAGCACAGAAACCGCTCTCCTGAACACCTGTGAAGACTTACTCTCCAATATTGACTCTAATCTCCATTCTGTCCTCATTCTCCTCGATCAATTCTCTGCTTTTGACACGTTAAACCATTCCATCCTGCTCAATCATCTCCACAACAACCTTGGTATTACTGATCAGGCCCTGGCCTGGTTGACCTCCTTTCTCACCGACTGACCCTCTCAGGTCCAACTGGGGTCTTTGCACTCTTCTAACTCTCTCTATACTTGTTGTATTCACAGGGGTCTAACCTCCCTCCCTGGCTCTTCAACCACTTTGTGGCACCTCTTGCCTACTGCATCGCTACTTTATGCTCCAATTTACAATGTTATGCGGATGACACTCAGCTCTCTTTCAGGATCCCCTCAGCCACCGTTGCTTCTTCTCTCATACCAGACTGTCTCGACCCAATTCAGGAATGGTGTGCTGCCAGTGATCTCTGCCTTAATGCCAGTAAGACTGAGATCTTCCTCATTGTGATACCCACTCCCTCCTTTCCTCTCTCTGGCCACACACTCTGGGACCTCTTCCTGCTCCTTCCTGTGAGGACCTTTGTATCATCATCGACTCCACCCACTCCTTCTCTCCTCACATCTCTGACATCTCCAAGAAGTCAAAATATCAGCTGCACCTCCTCAGACGTATTCTTCCTTTTCTCACTTTTCCTCAGTAGCTCACTCTCTCCAGAGCTCTGGTCCTCTCTAGGCTGGACTATTGTAACAGCCTCATTCTAAATCTTCCTGCTTCTACTCTCAGACTAATACAACTTATCCAGGACAGGACTGTGAGACTGGTCCTTGGCCACAAGCAGAGGGATCGTATCTCTCCAGCTCTGAAATCTCTTCACTGGCTCCCTGTGGCTGCATGGTTCAACTTCAAGACCCTCTGCATCATCCACAAGGCTTTCTGGATCCTGCAACTGCTCTACCACCGACATTCTCTTTCAAGACATCTTCCTTCTCAAGCTCTCTGCACATCTACCTCCAACTCTCTAAGGGTCAGGCGCTTCTCCAAGCACACAGTTAGGTGCATATCTATCTCCTTGGCTGGGGCCTCCCTATAGAACAGCCTCCCTGCCTCTCTGAAACGTAAGCAGAAACATCTCTGGTTCCAGAAGCAACCCAAGACCTTCCTTTTCGCTTCCACTTTCTCTCTTCCTCTGCCCTACTGATGCACCTGACTGCTCCGCGCACTGGTTACCTGGTCACCTTCTGAACTCAGACCCAGGCTCTTGCATGTCCAGTTGCCCTTGCACTGGCTCTGGGCTCCCCAGCACTTAAGGGTCTGTATTTGCAACCATACAGTCCCTTCTCTCTCCACCTATGAGCCACCTGTTGGCTGCACTTGTGAGTTAACTGCACTTCCCCGTTACCCTCCCCCCTGGCACTTCTGCCCTAACCTCTTCCCCATACTTGCTTGATCTGTATGACACAAGGACTAGTTATATCGTTATTTTGTCCACCCTTTGTTTCCCCCTCCTTGTCTTGTCGTGCCTAGAAACACTTGTGTACAGGCATGTTATAAATGCCACATCATATCATATCATGTCATAGTTGTAGGACAACTGGTGATGTCTTCTGAGATGGGTGGGCTGAAGAATAGAAAGAATACAAATATTTGAGTGTCATCGGCAGAGAAGTGGCATTGAATACTAAAGGATTGGATGCATTTACTGAGGGAAGCAGTATCAAGGGTGAGGCGAGTGGTCCTAGGATTTCTCACTAGGAAAGGCCAACAGGGATGGAATGGGGAGGGACAGAGGGATCAGAGTTCAGAAAAATGGGAAGGAGCAGACAGGTAGGAGGCAACCCAGTCTAGGGCACATTTTGTTGAAGCCAGATGGAGAAAGGGTTTGCAGGAGAGATGGATGATCTAACATGTTGAAAACAGCAGAGAGATCAAGTAGCATGAGGTTAGAGGAGAGGCAAGACTGATGAGCAATGGACATAATCTTGTACACATGAATGAGAGCAGTTTTGGTGGAGCGCTTTTTCTGAAATTGAAAGATTGAAAAGATTGGAGTGGATCACAGTGTTTGTGATCATCTAGGTATTTCACAATGTGATAACAAATGGCATGCGTTAGAATTTTGGAGTGTTGGGGAGGGAGTGAGTTAGGTCTATAAAAAAATTGTTGGGATAAGCAGTGGGTTTTTTCAGTATGCAAATAACAGTGGCTATTTCGTAGCATCAGGGAAGATACACATGGAGAAGGACAGGTTGAGGAGAGAGGAAGGATCAGATAAGGTGACAGGTTCTAGTATTTAATCATTTGTGGAACAAAAGGATGAATGGAAGCACGGGATGGGCTGGCTGAGCGCATAATGCATAGGAGTTTAGTGTTATAGGTTGTGAGAAGTGGAATAGTGGGGTTAAGGGGGTGGTATGAGGTATAAAAGAAGATGTACAGTGGAAGAGAGAGGATGATGTGCAGGGTATCTTGTATTTTTGTAATCTTGATGAAGAAGAAAGATGCATGTGGCTGCATGACTTGGAGGGTCATGGATGATTTATGTGAGGATCTGATCTTGACATGATTAAGAAAGAGGGACATGCAGACATTTTTTTTAATCTCTTTTGTTAATTGGAGAAGGATGCACACATATGTGGGAAAGGGAAACAGCGATGAAGAAGTTGATAGGGAAGAGGTCGGAGGGAGAGGGGCCACCAAAGAGAGAGCAGAGGTGTAAAGTGTGGAGGATAGAAAGATGAGATTGAAGGAGTTTCTTAGAGTATGAATAGAATGATGATGCATGATAACAATGGAGTGATCAGAGGGAATGGAGTCCAGTGCAGCCGATGGGCCTTTTCTCATGTTGGAGAGGCTGAAGTCATGCATTATGTTGATAGGCACATCAGTAGGACATGTTATAAGAAGTATATCGAGATAAGAGAAGAACAGATTGAGGGTTCCAGGTGGCCAGTAGATGAAGAAGATGATAAGGAGGGGGGGAGAAGTTGGACTGGGATATATTTGATTAAGGAAGGAGTAATATTAGAGTAGGAAGGGGCAGATGGTGAGTTCTTGCTGACCATTGGTTCCACATCACCACATTTTTCCATGTGTTGAGGAGATTTGGAGAAGGTGGCAAAGTCAGTGTGGAGGGTAGTGAGAAAAGCAGTGTTGTGTGGGGTGATCCAGATTTTAGTGAGGCATATTGCTGAGAATTTAGGCTTATGGTAGTCAAAGTGGTCAGTGACATAAAATGTTTTGTTGCAGAGGGTTTGAGCATTTCAGAGGCTAGGGGTAAGGTCAGTAGGCGGGGAGAGTGCAGAGAGATAGAGAGGGGAGTAGTATGATATTGGCAAGTAGAATAGGTAGTGTTTTAGTGGGAAGGAAATGAGGTGGGACACATTAGTGTGCTGCTTGGAGATGCAGAATATGATACGAAGGGGGAGTTAGAGGTGAGTTCAGAAAAGACCCCAAGACCAGGGAAAAGGACGATAGTGAGGGAGAGAAGTGGGAAATAATTGAGCCTGGTGGAGCAGGCGAAGTATGAAGAGAGCAGAGGTTTGAGGAGAAGAGGAGGCAGGGGAGCAGAGGTACAGAAAGTTGTTGCTTATTGAAAAAGTGTGTTTCAGTCAAGGCATAGGAACACCATTACATGGCACAACACTTGACCATCTCCCTTCACCCTTCCAACAACAAAGTGGTTCACTGCATTTCTCAGCACACCACCATCTGAACAACCACTGCCAAAAATACAGAGGTGGTGCACACTACGGTACACTTTATGTCCATTATTAAGGGAACAAACGTCTGTGCACCCATACTCACCAGCTTGACCACTGTCACACCACTAGCAACCACACCTCCAACAGACAAGACAAAAATGTTCAAAATCATCCAAAATAAATGCCACACATATGCGGGTGAAAACCCTTCCCCAAACATCATAGTAGAGCAAGCTACCCCCTAACAAGGGTAGCAGGCACCCACCACCAAAATACAAATAGAGTGGAGAGGACCTCCCCCACAAGGGTTCCGGGTGTCTGACCGCACAAACCAAATGCACAGGCAGAGAGAAAAAAAAACATGACTTTGCCAGGTGTCCCCAACACCTACTCTGAGGGTGTCCAACACCCTGGGACGACCCGTAGTCAGGCCCAGACCCACACTAGCAGGCACTGCACTACACACAAACCCACACACACACACACACACACACACAACATAGATGGGCAGCTTAAAAAGTAACCAGTGGTTCTCTAGGCCACAAGCTACGTTTACGAAACAGGACAGACACACATACCCCATCCAAACAATATGTGGTAAATGACCATACAAATGACAAGGCAAATTAAGAGAATCCTGCTCTTAACATTTCCAAGCCCTGAGCTAACAAAGTCTGCAATATTGCTGGTCCTGTGGAGGCAAATGTTAACATAAAACATACAACACAGCAATCATACCCATGCGTAAATCCCAATAGTCGTTCTTAATACCAAACTAGATCAGCCATACCATTTCACACATGCACTCAACAGGACCATATGTCCCAAACAACCACTCTTCACAAAGCCTCGTCATACAGCTCTAAACTTAAACAGGCCTCACATCACATCCCTAGAGCACTCATTAGCTAACTTCTAACTCCATTAATTCTCCCCTAAGATATATAAGCATGTCAACTGCAACAGCGCCCCTTACTTGGCTAGCCCCTCACTTGGCTAGGCTCAGACTGCCCTCCAAACATATCACACTGCCTCATCTTGAGCCCCGGAAAGTGTGGCAAGCCACAGCAATCAAAACACTTGCAAGCCTTGTGGCCCCTGTTGTGTACGTGTTACACAAAAGACGCATGCGCGGCTTGCAAGCCGCGCATGCGTAGTTAATAATAAAGGCGGCGCCCGGCAGTTGGAGCCGGAGCGCCGGAACGAGCAGACGCCTCTGTGTCTGTTCTTGCGCGGCGAACGCGCGTGGGCCGCATACACCGGAGGGGCCCTCCTGACACCACGGGCCTTCCGGACCATCACACTGGCGACGAGGACGAGCCACGGCCCACTCCCGTGCCCGGCCACGAAACGTCAGTTAAGCCCGCCGCGTCTTATACTGACGACGCACCGGCGGCCATTTTTTTTTTCCTTTGATCCGCTCGCCGTCACACGCGGCGACCGTGGTTGCGGCCCATCAGGGTGCTCGTGCGCCACTCGCCGACAGCGCCGACGGCGCCAGAGGAAAAAATACTATTACAATTTTTGGAACCCCCACAGTCTTGCTGGTGCAAGGCTGTGGCAATCAAGAAGAAAGAAGAGGATTTGGAATCCCCACAGTCTTGCTGGTGCCGGGCTGTGGCAAACAAGAAGAAAGAAGGGGATTTCGCTCCCACCACTACCACAAGGCCACATCTACCACCTGTGAGTACCTAGCAGGAAGAAATGGGTGACGGCGCAGACGATGAGGGTGCCGCAGCCCCAGTTCCCCGCAGAGCCCGCAGCTCCCTAGCCCCCATGCCGGAGTTCGATGCCACTGGGCCCCCTTCCAAGCTAGGACCGAAGTGGCTGCTATGGGTCAAAAGACTAGACATGTTCTTCAGGGCAGCAGGGGTTGACGACGATGATGAAAAGATTGCGACTATGATCTATTCAGCAGGCGCAGAAGTCCACAAGATCTATGACTCCCTGACCATCCCTGTGGTCAATTACGACGCCGTCAAGCAGGCACTCAAAGACCATTTCTTACCCATGGCCAATGTGGACTTCGATAGGTTCGTCATGGGCGCTGAGAAGCAGTTAGACGATGAACCCCTAGACAAATTCTGCGCCCGCCTGAGACACCTGGCGTCCTCGTGCAGATGGGCCGACGAAGAGGAGATGGTCCGCAACCAACTGCTACAAGGGTGCAGCTCCGGCAAACTTCGGAGGCAGGTGTTGAGAGAGCCTGGCCTAACGCTCCAACAGATTCTAGACCTGGGCAGAGCACACGAACTAGCTGAGGCCAGAGGCGCGAAAATGGACGCTGCCTCGCGACCAGGACACAACGAAGATGCATTTGCAGTAGGGCGGTCATCTGCGAACAGGCCAAGATGGACGCCGAGAAAGTCTGACACCGCGTCCACTCCAAGCACCGCACCATCGTGCTCGAACTGTGGGTATGACCTCCCCCACAGCGGTGACTGCCCAGCCAAGTTAAGAACATGCGCCCGATGCGGCATACCAGGCCACTTTGCCAGGACGTGCCGCGCAGCTGCCCCTGTCACAACAACGAGAGGACCAGAGAGAGCGGGGCGAAGCAATTCCCGCAGAGTGAGAGGAATTTCCTCCATTGATCAAGGCCTGCAAGATCTGGATCTCGCAGAAGAAGAGGAGGAGGAAGAGGAAGAAGTCTTCTTCATCTCCAGCATTGCGAGAGGTCCCAGCACGAAACGCCAGCCCAAGTGCACCGTCGACATCAAGGGCGTACCCACCCCCATCCTCATTGACACCGGGGCCTCCGTCTGCGTGCTAGCCACCAAACATTACGTAGCACTGCCAGGCCCACCAGAACTGGCGACGTCAACAGCGAGGATATATGCATTCGGTGGTGACACCCCCTTACCCATCCAAGGTGCATTCATCGCCCCAGTATCGCACGGACAGAACTCCATCAAGGCAAGGTTCTTCGTCACCGACGTCAGCCCCCACTCACTACTGAGCTGCGCTGCGTCAGAAGCGCTTGACATCGTGCATTTCACTTTCGGGGTATACCATGCAGATCTAAAAGGCATGTTACACAAGTTCGCGAGCCTCTTCAAGGGCATTGGCAAACTGAACGCTGACCCCATCCGACTGCACATCGACAAATCCGTAAGGCCAACAGCCCTCAAACACCGCCGAATTCCATTTCACCTGAGAGCACAAGTAGAGGCGGAATTGCAGCAGCTAATGGACCGAGACATCATCGAACGGGTAGAAGGGCCCACCCCGTGGGTTTCACCCATCGTAGTGGCCCCGAAGCCGAAACAACCAGGGGCTGTGCGCATCTGTGTGGACATGAGGCTACCTAATGCGGCCATCAAAAGAGAACGCCACCTCACGCCCACCCTGGACGACATCGTCGGCGAACTCCAAGGCGCCAAGGTCTTCTCCAAACTAGACCTCAGATCAGGCTACCATCAACTGGAACTGCACCCCGAGTCGAGGTACATCACCACGTTCACGACACACGAAGGGCTGTACCAATACAAGAGACTCAACTTCGGGATCTCATCCGCGGCTGAGGTCTTCCAGAACGCAATAAGAGGAGCGTTGTCTGGCTTGAGGGGTGTCATTAACATGTCCGACGACATTCTGGTCTTCGCCAGATCTGAGAGCGAACACCTTAAAAGACTAGAACGCACGTTTGAGAGACTCCAGGCAGTGGGTCTTACACTTCACCAAGAAAAGTGTGAATTCCTGAAAGATCGGCTGGAATTCTTTGGGTTCACCTTCCATGCGAACGGCATTTCACCTGATCCCAGCAAAGTAAAAGACATTAGAGATGCGCCTCCTCCCACATCCCCTGCGGAAGTTCGGAGCTTCCTGGGGATGGTCAACTACTGCGGCAGATTCATCAAAGACTTGGCCTCCCTGTCAGAACCATTGAGGGCACTCACCAGGAATGACGTACCGTGGCAATGGACAGCAGCAGAACAAAGATCATTCAACGCCATCAAAGAGGCCCTGTCGGAGCAGGAGACGATGGCCTACTTCCACCCCAGCCGAGAATCAGAAATCGTCGTCGACGCCAGCCCCGTTGGACTAGGGGCAGTCCTCATGCAGGCCGACGAACTGGGAGCAATGAGACCTATTGCCTACGCTAGCAAGGCCCTCACTGACACGGAAAGGCGCTACTCGCAAATCGAGAGAGAGGCCCTTGCCATCCTGTGGGGATGCAAACACTTCAGGATATACATCCTTGGCAAACCCGTCGTCGTGGTCACCGACCACAAGCCCCTGATTCCAATTCTATCAGGCACCTCTTCAAAGCCGCCTCCCCGGATCGAAAGGTGGATGCTGTCGCTCATCGAATACAGCGTCAAGCTGGTGTACCGCCCAGGCACCCACAACCCCGCAGACTACCTGTCCCGCCACCCCGGCACGAGGGACGCCCAGAATCCGGTCGAGGTGTCTGATGCAGGGGACGCTGTGCACCTCGTCGTCGAATCAGCCCTGCCTGTGGCCCTGTCGAGGGAGAACATTGCGGATGACTCAAATTCTGACGAGGCATTCCTGCGAGTGAAAAGGGCGGTTGCGACAGGGGAATGGCGAGATGTCCTCCTGAACAACGCCAGAAGACACCCAGAGACGCAGAGAGACCTGCAACTGCTGTGGAAGGCTCGACACGAACTCTCAGTGTCCGCGGACGGCCTACTACTGCGGGGTGACCAGATCGTGATCCCCCGATCCCTGGTCACAAGAGTTCTCCAGCTAGCCCACACTGGCCATCAAGGCATGGCCAAGATGAAGGCGCGCCTGAGGCTGAAAGTTTGGTTCCCCGACCTAGAACACCGAGTGACCGAGTTCGTGAAGGCATGCATACCTTGCCAAGCGGCGAGTCCGGCAGAAAAGAGCCCGCCCATCCAAGCCATGCCACGAAGCGACGTGCCGTGGGGTACCGTCCACGCAGACTTCGGGTCGACCGGCAGAGGCCTACACTTCGTAGTAGTGACGGACCAGTGGTCAAGGTACCCCGAGGTGGAGCTCGTAGAATCCACCGCCAGCGATCACACCATCCTGGCCATGGACAAAATTTTCGCCACCCACGGCTTCCCGCTCGAGATCTGCTCCGACAATGGCGCTCCTTTCCAAGGACAGCGTTTCGCCAGATACTGCGCTGAACGAGGCATCAAACACCGCAAAGTGACCCCACTGTGGCCAAGAGCCAATGGAGAGGTTGAACGGTTCATGCGGACACTTAACAAAATCTTTCGCATCTCCGTCAATGGAGGGGAAGACCTACGCCACAATCTGATCGAATTCCTCCGTGAGTACAGGTCCACCCCACATCAGTCCACCGGGATCGCGCCCGCCGAAGCCCTATTCAAGCGCATACCAAGAGGGCTGATACCGGAAGCAGGAGAGCGACGTCCGGGGGTGATTGATGACACACAAGTGGCAGCGGACAGAGCAGTGAGGAACGAGAAGGAAACAACGAGGCGGAGGCTGCCGGAAAAAGAGATAGCGGTAGGAGATACTGTTCTGGTCCGAAACCGGAAGCCAGAAGGGAAACTCTCAATGACATATGAGACACACCCGATGGGCGTCACCCACGTCAAGGGATCCATGGTCACAGCGGCGAACGCGCGTGGGACAGTGACCAGAAACGCGTCCTTCTTCAAACGCATAGGACCAGCAACCTCTAGAGAGGAACCGGACCCTGGTCGGAGACAAGCAGCAGACACCCCACCGGAAGACGCTGACACGCCCGGAGACCCTGCGGGATCAGAGAGTGTCGAAATGGGGCCGCCCAGGTACCCCCGCAGAGAGGGGCGCCGCCCTCCACAAAGATTCCAAGACTTTATCATGGACTCGGCGACCTGAGCAACAAAAGTCCGTTAAGTATATAATGTTTAGGCCACGTTGGCCCCATGTTTAATGTTTGTCGTTTGAGGGGGAAAAGGAGGGATGTTGTGTACGTGTTACACAAAAGACGCATGCGCGGCTTGCAAGCCGCGCATGCGTAGTTAATAATAAAGGCGGCGCCCGGCAGTTGGAGCCGGAGCGCCGGAACGAGCAGACGCCTCTGTGTCTGTTCTTGCGCGGCGAACGCGCGTGGGCCGCATACACCGGAGGGGCCCTCCTGACACCACGGGCCTTCCGGACCATCACAGCCCCTACTGTGTTGTAGCCAATAGGTGTCCCGTCACGTTCACACCGGGAGACCGGGGTGACGTGATGGGGGCGGGAAGAATAAAGAGGTGCTGGAAGGGGTCAGTTCGGAGCAAACTATCAAAGTGGTCGGAGTGAGTTATTTACGCGCTGTATGTGTGTGAGGCCCGAGCGGACCTGTGAGATAAGCCCCTCCCTCCCCGTGTGCATCAGGGGTCGGGGCGTTCCAAACAGAACACTGGTGACGAGGAAAGTCGAGGAAAGTCAGACCGCGTGTGTGTGCTCCGTTGAAGAAAGTATGCAAACTCAGTGAAGAGTGCCACATTCCACACATGCGTCTACACACTGTCAAGGAAGAGAACACAAAGCGATTGAATGCTGCATTATAAAAAGGACCCGGAACACTCTGCTCCAACACACCAGTAAGCTAATTAAGCACCACAACTTTCTAAATCCACTGCCCGCCAAATGCTCAGCCCACACGCAGTGAAATGACATGCCTGGCTTTCTTTAAATAATACAAACTTTGTAAATGAGCAACCTGCAAAGCAGAAAGTCGGCACAGGCTTACCCAAATGAGAGGGAAGAGGAGCAGTAAGCTGCATATTCACTGCCGCGTGTGATAACCTCAACATTCCATTGCCTGCAAAGAATGTTTTAACTAACACGGCAGCAACCTGAAAGACTGGCCCACTGATACCCATGAACTTTCACCTCTGGGCATTTTTCAAAAGCAAAGATACAGCACATATATATGCTCAAAAGTGGGGAAGAGTGAGGAACTTTTCAAACCTCTGCCTGACAAGGAAGTGTCATTCAAATAAGCACGCGCACGTGTGCAAACGTGCCACCACGGGCAGAAAAAACGCATGAAGCAAGCACACCATGTTGACTGCGAGCACAGAATAGGTGACTAACATGTTGAGCCCAAATGCCAGCCCTTCCCGACCAGGGAACAGCTCTACCGACAGGAGAAGCAACATATTCAGCCCAGAGAAACAAGATTCCTCACATAACACACTTATGGGACCATTCGACCCCTATACCACAGGGACTGCGCTCCATTGGGACATATGGCTACAACAGTTCAAACTGCATCTTCAAGATAGGGACATCACCGATGGGAAGAAACATGTAAGCTCCTGCTACTGAATATTGGCGTGGTGGCGCTGCACCTTTTTAATACGCTCCCCAACAATGGAGCTGCTGACAACAACAACGTAGCCAAGTTAGCATTGAATAGCAAATTCAAACCAGACCTCAATTCGGACTATGAAAGGTTCCACTTCTGCATGGCCCGCCAAAGGGAAAAAGAGACTACAGATGATTTCCATGCCAGACTGAGGGAACTAGCCTTAGAGTGAGAGTTCCCCAACGAAGAATGTGCAATCCGCCTACAAGTCTTTAATGGACTATCGTCAGAGAAATTGCAGAGGGACATTCTATCCGAGAAAAGAATTCCACTGGCTCGTATACTAGAAATGGGATGGCTCCAAGAACGAACGGATGACCAAATAGCAGTGATGGAAGCCACGATCCAACACCTAGCACTGGACAACCCCCAAAAGAGTGACGAAATTGCTAGAGTCAAGAGGTGGCAAGACAATTGACCACAGGAAGAGAAATGCCCCAACTACTCAAAAATCAATCGCACCCAAGAACGATACGATGCATGCAAATAGTGCAGCGGCCCGTGGCACCGAGGTGAACCATGCCCAGCATGGGGCATGACATGCATCAAATGCAAATGCCTGAATCACTTTGTGGCTGTATGTCTGAACCCCTCGGGCCCAAGAGAGGTGTACCAACAACAACAAGAACACCGAAGAGATTCCACCCAACATGGGCCATCCCGACAACCCAGAAGGAGAGGTAGAGCAAGAGCAGTTGACAGAATGCAGAGATTGCCCAGCAGCAGTGAAAGTGAGGAGTCATTGGGTGAAAGCATATCCCCAGACAGACGTGGAAAGGAAAGACAGAAAAGATCAAGCAAGAAGGAACATAGTGTACACATGATCTCTGCCGTAAAACCATGCAAAGCGAAGCACGGGAAGGCGAGGAAGCAGAGGAAAGTACCGTCCTGCACCAGCCTATCAGATGGAAGCCCCACAAAGGTACATCAACACGGGAGAAACGGTCAATGTCATGCCTACGCATACATTCAACAAACTCAACCCGAAACCAACCCTTCAAGATAAATGCGTGCAGCTGTTCGCATACGACAGCAGGAAACTGCTACCCGTACAAGGGTCATTCCGATCAAACCTAACGTACAACGGCATATCATGCCAGACGAGAATATTCGTGGTAAATGACAGCCTAGAGACATTGCTTAGCTGTTGGACTGCAGAGAAACTGCACCTGATCCAATTTGCTTTCAGCATCCAGCTGACGGAGGTCGACAACCTTCTCAAAAAGCATCACTGATTATTCCAAGGCATCGGGTGCCTCCGTGGCAGAACCATTAAGCTACACATTGATTCAACAATAGAGCCAAAAGCAGTGCTGCATTGCCCAGGCCTTTTCACATGAGAGAGGCAGTTGAGAAGGAGCTAGAGAAACTGGAAAAATCAGGAATAATCGAAAAAACATTGGGGCCAAACCCATGGGGGTCACCAATGGTTGTCGCACACAAACCGAGGCAGCACAATGCCATAAGGATCTGCATTGACATGAGGCTACCCAATGTGGCCATCGGACGGGGACCCCACGTCACACCAACCATCGACAAATTAATTGTCAACCTGATAGGGGCCAAGATCTTTAGCAAGTTGGACATCAGGCCAGGTTATCATCAGCTGCAACTCACTAAGGAATCCAGATACATCATAACATTCTCATCCCATTTAGGCCTGCATAGATACAAAAGATTGAACTTTGGCATATCCTCAGCAGCGAAGGTATTTCAAAACGAGATCAGGAGAGTTCTAAACGGCCTCAAAGGAACCACCAACAAAAGTGATGACATCATAATCTATGGTGCCACCACCAGCAAACACTATGAGCGGCACGCAGCAGTCCTACAAAGACTGGAAGAGGCTGGGCTCACCCTAAACGCCGAAAAATGTGAGTTCTGTAAGGAAGAGCTCAGTTTCTTCGCTTACGTCTGCAACTCAGATGCAATATCACTGGACCGGGCCAAAGAAAGTGCCAAAAAGAGCCCCAACCTCAGCAACCGAGGAGACGATCTTCATGGGCATGGCAACATACTGCCTAAGATTTATTCCTGATCTTGCCACCCTCTCAATTCCCTTAATAAAGCTAACAAAGAAAGGCAAACAGTGGGAATGGCTGGCACAACATCAACAGGCATTCCAGCAAATAAAGGAATCGCTGTCCAGCACCACAACAATGGCGTTCTTTAATATAGAAAGGGAAACCGACCTCCTAGTAGACCCCCCCGTGGGGTTAGGAGCTGTCCTCACGCAGGTGGATAAGGTTGGTAGCATATATCCGATAGCATTTGCCAGCCGTGCACTGACAAGAACAGAGCAGAACTATGAGCACATCAAGAAAGAGGCACTGGTGATCCTCTGGGGCTGCCGCCACTTCGGAGTATACCTACTAGGACAACCGCCCAAGGTATTCACAGACCATAAGCCATTGATCCCAATCTTTAAAGGGTCTGTGCCACATCCCCCGGCAAAGCTAGAAAAATGGATGTTGCAACTACAACCTTTCAACATCGAGGTAGAATACAGGGCCGGAGCAGACAATCCTTTGGACTACCTCTACCGTCATCCGCTCCCCACCACAAAGCTCGAACAACAGCATGCAACAGAAGCAGAGTTATCGCATGCACGGGGCCGCGATCCCTCAGGCTGAAGGAAATAGCAGGCGAAACGAACACAGACACCTGCCTGCCTCCTACAAACCATCCAAGCAATCCAATCAGGAGACTGGAAAAATGTAACTGACAGGGGTAGGACAGCGCTCACCTGCTGCCCAAAGAAAGCTACAAGCCCTGTTTGGGATCCGCAATGAACTCACACTATCCAGTGAAGGCGTTCTGCTAAAGTGACACACAATTATCCTACCAGGCACGCTGGAGGAGAGGGCATTGAGACTGGCGCACGGGGGCCACCAAAGCATAGTAAAAACACAATTGTAGCTAAAGTCCAGAAAATGGATGCCACGAATGCATCAACATTTGAGGGCACAGCAGGAGAGATAGTGGGAGGGCAGTCTGGGCAGAGTCCGGCAGATAGTCACATCAGAGGCCTTAATGGCTGGCCTTGCTGGGTGGCTGACTTCGCCCACCAGCTCGATTGGGGTGGGAGGGAAGTGCAGTGCTCCATCCAATCACACAGCTGCAGGAAGGCTGTGGATGTCTGGGTGCTCAATGGGGCTCTCATCATGGTGGTGGCCATCTTCAGGTTGTTAGGAGGAACACCAGTCTCAATGATGCAGCAATCTTTGCAGGGCACCCTGGGTGGAAAGGGACCCTGTGGAGGAACAAGATTGGCTGAGACTCGCATCAGACACCTAAATGGCTGGCCTTGCTGGGCGGCCGGCTTTGCCTCCTGGCTTGATAGGGTAGGAGGGAAGTGCAGAGCTCCATCCAATTGCACGGCTGCAGGAAGCCTGTGGGTGCCTGGGAGCTCAACAGGGCTCTCATCATGGTGGCAGCCAACTTCAGGTGGCTAGGAGGGACTCCAGTCCCAATGATGCAGCAATCTTTGCAGGGCACCCTAGGTGGAGAGGGGCCCTGTGGAGGAACGAGATTGCCAGAGAGTTGCATCAGAGGCCTTAATAGAGAGCTATTCATCCCATAACCTAATTAGAAGATTGTGCATCTGTTTTGGCAACATGTATCGAGATGAGAGTTGCAGAATTAGCTATCGAAGGTTAGCAACAGTCTGGGATCATTGGGGTCTGAGCATGGGAAGTAAGATGGGAGCATTTTTTTTCTTGAAGCCAAGTTTCAATCTCTCTGTTCACAGGCATTCCTAATTGGGTTGTCTCAGAGGTATGCAAATTCCAACGCCACCATAAGAAGTGCCACCCAATGGTATAATTAATTGTTATCACTGTCAACATGAAACCTGCCAACCTATCAAACAGTGAGTTAAAGATGCTCATGGTGATGACGTTATAGATGATGGGTTCGACTTGCGTGGTTTTGTATATATTTTTTTTTTTGTTTTTATTTGTTACAGTTGGTAAACCAACTTTTCAAATATTAAATCTTCAACAATACAGTGTATCAACAAATTACAGAATTAATACAATGCATCAACAAACTGCAAAAAAAGTAATATAAATTGTAATGCTCATCATATTCATGATAAACTAAAAAAAATCAATTTTTCATACACAAGAGAAAGGCATTGCTCTCACTCTACACTGTCAAATTCCAGGCAATACTATATCTAAAAATTCCACAATGGCAATCTGAACAGTTAATCTCGAATTAGAAAACAGCACATTCCAAATTTGATCATAATCTACATAATTCTGTACAATGAGTTTCTTTACAAAACATTTAGCCCTTATATCCTCTAATGCAGTGCACTCGATTATAAGATGCTGTAGAGTTTCCCTCTGTTCCCTGACCAAGCAGAATAGACAATCATTTTGCTCTCTTGGTATTAATCGCCTTCTACACAAGATGTCTCTTGTTTCATACTGATTCAGTCTGAATTTTAGTAGTTTTGGATGATACGAGTGAGATGGATATTTTACTAGATAGTCAGCTATCACACCATAACTTTTAGAGCCAAACGCGATGGAGCTGAAATCCTTAAGTTTTGAACACAGTCCATGTTGCCAACCCAATCATATTCATAGATCTTTCTTTTTGCACGATCTGGGTTGGTTAACAAGAGCTCAATTGTTACTGCGGCATCAGCTGCTGCATTTAGGGTATGGTACCGCCACTTTCTCGATAAGTCATCATTGGATGAAAGTAGATTTTGGGCTAAAACATTCAAGAGAGATAGCTTCTCCAACCCTTCTAATAGTTTTTGCAACAGGGCACACTGCTTCCATAATACTTGAGAGTGCAAAGACGCTAGACCTAATTCAAATCGCAGTAGCGCCAAGGGTGTCCCGGGCGACAATGCTAGAACTGCTTTCCAGTATTTTTCTTCCCAACCATCCCAAAACCAACGGTCTTGCGGGGCAAAAGCCTCTACCCCATACAATATAATCTAAACTACCTTTGACTTGTAAAAGGCTATAACATGTTTTAGTGAAAACTTCCTAAATTTTCTTAGAAGTATCTTTGACTGTGAGATCAAGGGTCCTAACTTCGATTTAATACCACAAGTTTGGATTTTTAGAGTTTTTTGGTGTTCAATGTAGACTCCCAGATACTTATATCTTAAAACTACTGAGAGTTCACATTGATGTAGAAACCACCTTGAATTATGTTTCTTTGAATTTTTATTGCAAATTAAGATTTGCGTTTTGGTGGTATTCACAATTATATTGTTAGCTATGGTATAGATTTCTAATTGTTTCAGCATATTTTGTAAGCCAGTGGGTGTCTGAGAAAGCAAGACCAAATCGTCTGCATATAATAAGTATGCTATCTTTTGGTGGCCAATGCAAGGCGCGTCAGTAGTACAGTTCGTCAATGTAGGTCCCAGATCCAGAATAAAGAAATTAAACAGAAATGACGCAAGGGCACAACCCTGCTTCACTCCTCTGTGTGTTAAAATTGGGGGTGACAATTTGCCTTCCAAATTTAGTTTCACTCCCATAGAAGTATTCAAATGTAATTGCAACACCAAATTAATTAAAGGCGGAGGACAATGATGTTGCTTAAGATTGTCTACAAGTATTGATCTGTCTATCGAGTCAAACGCTGACTTAACGTCAATAAAACCTAAGTACAATGGACAACCACCATCCACTTGTTTTGATTGAATTATTAAAAGGGCCATGTTTTAGGGATCGTTCCCATTCCTTTTACAAATCCAGACTGGAGCAGATCTTTTAGTTGACTATCGGACACCCACTTATTGAGCTTCTTCAAAATGATTCTACAAAATATTTTGCTGGGAGCATCTAACAGTGAAATCGGACGATAGCTCCCAGGTAATTGGCGATCACCTTTTTTATAAATAGGTATTGTGATCAGTCCAAATCTTTGGTAGTGTTTGATGTTGATTAATGGCTGAGAATATTTTGAAGAGGATTGAGCCACAAATGTCCAAATACTTTTTCATTATGTAGTTAGATATCCCATCAGGGCCCACAGCTCGTGAGTTACTAGAGGTCATGATTAATTGTTTTATGTCGACCAGGTCCAATTGCAACCAAAACTTTAGGTTTTCCTGGGGTGAAGTCAAAGGTTGAGAGTTAAGGGGTAGCGCATATAACTGCTCGAAATGATTCACCCACTCATGTATGTCTACCACTGAAGATTGCATATCCATTTGGTGATTATTAGTTTTAGTGAGGCCCACATTTTGATATATTTATCTGTGCTAACGTGGTTAACATGTGCACACATCACTTTGATATAGGGTTGCTTGGTATTCCATACGCCAATTGTTGTATGTTAAACAAGCTCTTTTGGTGAGAACCATTCGGACAGACGGAGAAAGCCTTGCTAACCTTCTTAATTCCGCACGATATGCAGTTTTCCTGATATATAGGGACCTATCGAACATGTGCAAGTGGACCCTTCTTTTTGAGTCAAAGGGTTTTGATTGACTAAAAGCTTGCATCACATCACTATAGATGAGTCCCATATTAGTCGTTTGCCGAATGTCATTTTTGTTAGAGTCAAGAAGAATTTGATTGAAGTGGATCAAAGCATTCTCCGTCCATCATAAGCGATTCCCACCAATTGACCACCAGACAACCATTTGTCAATGCCTTCGGCTTATCAACCTCAGTTCTTATCCCAGATTGCCAAATGGCACACAGCAGATCATGGTCACTCACCATTGACGGTGACACCTGAAACGCTTGCATCATGGACCATAGTGCAAAATTCACATACATAATCAATTGTTGATGAAGAGCTATCTCTATGCCAAGTTGGTGCCAAAGGAACATCTGGGCTAATGGCTCCATTCAAAATATATACATTTCTAAATGAGACTAAGGAGTTCCATCGCACCAATCTCTCACATTGTTGCCCATCATTTTTTGCAAAGCAATTCAAGTTCAATTCAAGTTCAGGTCACCAGCCAAAATAAGGTGAGTAATACTTTTATCTTCATCCACCATGTCAAACAACACATTCAAATCCTGAAAGAACAGGTCTGTGGTGATGGCTACAGGATTCCAATAAATATTGAAAATCGCATATACGCCACCATGAATAACCGCCCAAACAAGTAACATATAGGGATTTGGAGCTGCCCAAAAATTGGAAGAATAACCCGGTCCGTCTTTCAAAGCTACCACTAGGCCCGCAGATGGTCTGCCTACCAAGGACTTTAAGGAGGGAACATGATGGACCTGATGATCAGCCCAAATTATGGGTGAAATTAACCACATTTCTTGGAGGAGTGTTATATCAAACTTGCTTAGCCCACTCTCATTAGTGTTCAGGAGGTGCTTGAAGCCTCGAGAATTCCACCTGACCAATGAGAGGGAATGATGACCTCTAGGGTTGCATAGCTAATTTCGATTTGAATTGCAGCTGCAAGCACAAAACACCCCTCCTTGCAACGATTGTTTATTATTAGTGTCAATCGGAGGCAAGGTTTTAGACTTAGGTGCGCATTCCATACTACTTGTTACTAATGGACTGGGCATACTATCTGTTTACACACTGAGTACAAAACCCAGGTCGAACAGGAAGCTCTTTGCTTGCCAAACTAAATTTTGAATTACTCTGGATTGAGTCCAAATTCGAACAGCATTTAAGTTCTGGTTGGACACAAATTCCACCAGAGTTAAATCAGCTGATGTAATGTCCTGTAATGGTGGTATATCAGAACAAATTGCCAAAATGGCTCTTCGGTTTAAGTCATACTGGGTACAGGGAGCCGGTCTGCATTTAAGGATCAAGGAGCATAGGGCCGGTCAAATTCTACTTTTTAGATCTCTCTTATTCTCTTGTTTGCCTAATGATGAACCAGAGGGAACAGATTCCTTGCCTTTCATGTTCATACCCAAGTCACCGAGTGCATTCTTAATGAGTGATAGCACTGTGTTTGAAAGGTCACTTGGAATGTTCACGTGAGATGGCATTATTGGCTTCACACTGGTCGTGAAGTCGCTTATAATCGGGTGATTGTTGTCAATGCTAAGATGAGTTGTATTCAAGGCGGGGGCTACCAGATCAATAGCTCTATCTCTACTTGCATCATTGTTGATTGTAGGATGCGTCACAGCATTTTCCAATGTATTAGATCCATTATTAGACAAGCACTGCAAAGTAGCAGGAGCCCCCGATATTAAAGGCGGAAGATGCTGACCTTGCATATAAGCATCTACTGCCTTCCTTATTTCTGCTCTATGTCGCATTACCTCTTCCGTACTAGTTAGAATGGTGGCCTCACTTGCACCAAGCCGACTAATTCCAGTCATCAAAAATGACTTTGAAGGCCCAGCCTGTGACTTCAGCTGTGCAATCTCATTCATCAAGGCATCTAAAGGGGGATGCTCTTCCACCACCCCTGCGCTAAATGCCTTAGTAGATTCCCTTAACTTAGCTTGATTCAACATCATATATATTTTTTTAATTCCATCAGAAGCATTTACACTTAGTTTTTTGTTTGCAACAGTTGGTACCGAAATGGATTTCATGAATCGTTTAGCAGTAGTTCTCCCTATACTTTTGGGAGTCGGTTGATTTTTTGGTAATTTCATCTTTACCTTCTTTTCAACTGTGTACTAAGTACTTTCTTTTTCGGAGCCTCATCCCCATTTCTCACGTTGGTCACTTTGTTCTTAACACAATTAAAGATTGAATACACTTTTTGGGCACATGTAAGATTCGATGGATGAACACACTCAGGACGCGGATCACATGTCACAAGTGGATTCATTTCTCGAGTCACAGGCGCAGAGGCCGCTTCATATATAAAATAATCAAAACAGGGTAGAATACTTGTGTATCCCTGATTTTGGAGATTACTTACAGGTGAACATGACAACGTTAGAGGGGGAACCTCTGGAAATGTTTGTGTGGCTACTGAACACATAAATGTTTTCCCCCACCCATCAGATATGGACAAAAGTTCATTAATCTCATTTCCCTGTTTCATGACTTTCTGATCTAAGGAGCATAACAAATCTCTTAGCGATTGAACAGCCAAATTCAACGCTTAGAAAGTAATGTTAGACTGAAGAATGGACGATGCATTCGAATCCGAGTGGGTGCTAGTCCCATGCCAGCAAATCTCAAGGCAAAAGGAAGTATTCGTGCCAGGGTGCACACACATGGACCAGCACTTACCGACTCATTCGATGCAGTTGAATCATCATCAAAGCTTTGGGAGGAATCTGTAAACATCATAGGCGTGCTAGACAAGTTATCCGACATGCATTTATCTGAGAATGCTGATCCATTCATATCTAGGTCATTAATAGCAGCATCCCCCGCCACTTGTGCTAAACTCGTTATGGCAATGGGGAGAATCGCTCCTGGAGTTAACAAGTCTAACAATGCGGTATCGGAGATGGATAACTCATGCAGGTGAGAGTTTTGGCATGCGGCAGCAGGTAATTGACCCGGTGCTGTGCCTAGTGTAGGGCGGGCAGAGTCAGGTGCGGGGCTTGCCCTTAAAAAAATCCACACTACAAACACCCCCAATCGTCTGTGTTTGAACATTGCCCACGGCCCTCTTTGCTCTATGGGCTGATAGTGAACCGCTGCAAAACATTTGAATGTCCCCATTCACCATCGTACCTTTTTTGGCCAGACCCCTAACCGGAGTCGCACACTCTTGCTGAGCTGACAATCCCATACCATTATAGATGGCTGTGAGCACCGGAGATGGAGTTTTTAGAGTCATGCCTGATTTCGAAGATCTAGTTAGCATAACGGTCAGTCCACTTTATTCTTCTTTAACCAAGGAGCACGAAAATCACAGAGGGACCACACCTGCTGCTTCGCCTCCTCGGCAAACTTCTCACAATGGACGTGGCTTATCTTAAACTGATCACAATCACACTATGGCTAAATTCTAAAAATAAGAAATATTAATAAATGATGTGCAACAGCTTGTTGCGTGTGACAAAGAAGCGACTGGGATCAAAGGGTCTAGCCTCACAGTCTCCCGCCACTCGCTATTTATGAGCACACAAGCACCGCAGTAAAAATAAAATAGGTTGCTGAGTTGGTCAGATTATTTACTAACTCTCAATTAACGTCTTCTCTGATGCGTGCGGCCATACTAACACGGCGATTCAAGGGGCCTCAGCAACCTCTGCTTACGAGGATCACCAGAGCTCACACTTCTCGTCACTTTTCACCCACCTTCACTGCACGCTCCTCCAGCGCCAACCAGCTGCACAACAGTCAGCGCCCTTGACTCCGACGGGTTTAACACTGCAAGGGTGGTTGTGTCGGGGTGAAATAGAGGCTGCAAGTCACGTGATCTATCACGTGCTGGTCACCGGACCCGCCTCCACCAGGAAGCGTATTCAGCAAGAGCTCGTCTGGCTCGCAGTGCCGGTACAGTTTCAACAAGTTCTGTGCAAACAAACGCACCTCCAAACAAGCGGTCCTCCACGGATGCACAGGATATAGTGGATTAGCCAATGGCAGATTCTGACGTACAGGGTCCTATAGGGTTTTGATTAGAGTAGCCAAAGACAATGTTAGCATTTTATAAAATGTTTTTTGCAATTATGTACATTCTTTGGTTTTCCACCTTATATATTCTTTGGCCCAATGTGAGTGGTTAGAGAAAGTTATTTGGTTTTTCTCCCGGCCGATGAGTGTTTCAGCAGCAAAAGATGTTGTACCAGTGGTGCTCTTAGAATCCTACATAAGATTCTGCACCTGTGTTCTGATAAATGCGTATTTACACTTCTGAAGTTTTGGCCTCCATAGCATAGGTGTCATGGGTATTTGATGCAATATATTGATCTCTGGTCTTGCAGTTTGTAAAATCTAAGAGCTTAGTAGAGAGCATGCCCCAACAAGACATGGTTTAGATTTAAAGATGTGCATGCCACTAGACCGATTAAGGCATACAATTATTAGGTTTGGAAATAAAGATGCAGAAGATAAAAGGTCAAAATCTGCCTGCAGAAACATTGTGTTCCAGCAGTTGTCAGGAATGCGCATGTGCCCTTTGAACCTACCCTTTGCCACTGCAGGGCCGGTGCTTAGGCACCAGGAGAAGTCGCAGCAAAGGCACATTTCAGTATACAGCATTTTTGGAAGGAAGGTCTGATTTGCTGACCTCCCTTTCGGAACACAATTTCCTTCATAATTTAATATTAATAAAAATCAAACCACCTCATCAGTTGCAGATCAATTCTGTTTTAAAAAAAATACCTTATACATATGTTTGCTACTGGGTGTGCGTGTTGATATTCCTATGACCTACTTTCGATCTGTGCCTCAGCTTCTTTGCGCAAAATCTTTTCATCTATATTTCAAGCACAGAACAGATTGCGTATTTGTTCATATTAGCAGCAATCTTCCTCTGTGACTGCACATGCGAATGCAATTATAAAAGCTTTTCTAGTGTATGTTATGGATAGCCAAGCAAATTACCCAGCAATTACATTTACACCAGCCACAGAGCAATCCTCTGGCCCATGAGTCAGATGTGCGTTGGCAGGTGGGCAGTGGTGTGCATTACAGTAACTGATGTTTGCTTAGATCAAATCTTGAACCTTGGCACGGCCTCGGCGGGGATTCCTACAGGAGACTGAGTGAGTTATTTGCCAGCTGGTGTACAAATATCCATTGGTATGCTTGTGCTGCGAATGCAGACAATTTGTGATGGATATACAGCAGACAAAATCGCCCTGGCAGTGCAGACGAACAATGTTTACTGTCTGTACTTGGCATGCTAATGTTTCACTGCGAATTTTCTTGCGAGCGTCACAAAGGTATTGTCTTGTGATGACACTGTTAGAAAAGGGGCAACGATGTATATATGCAGCTGTTCTGATGTATTGGCTGCGCATTCTCGAGTTCTGGAAGCGTTTGGGCGCCATGTTATTTGCGTGAAGGATGTTACGAAAATGTTATCATCACCCTGGTGGAAGTTCAGTCGAGCAGTTACACATGGTTAGGTGCCCCAAGGCGTAAGGGTGGGGTTGTGTGCAGTCCCTAATGCAATGCACGCCCACCAAAAATCTGCGTGGGTTTGTAAGTAAGGATTTGATATAGCGTGCACTCACCTGGCAAGCAGTAGAGCGCTTTACAAAGGGTATTTGGTACAGCAGAGGACCTGACACAGCCCCTGCACGGCTGACGGCTGAATGCGCCAGTTGATCAGGGTCTGTCCAGTAGATAACCTGGCCTCTGTTTTACTGCTATGAAGAACATTTCAGTTGCATCATGCAACACGTCTTGGTGTTTAAGGTTTTTTTTTTTAGTGTAGTGGCTTCCGTTCATATTTGCATTTATCTGATCCTATCGTTATATAGTGTTTAAGCTCAAAACACTATATGACACCCCTGGATGCAGTTGCAATGTGTAACTTGGTGAACTTACATTTCTACCACGGCATATGCATTCTACATGGCATTGTGCAGAACCGAATGTGATTCAAATGATTTATTATTAATAATCAAGTTCCTCTCGGCTCCTATTCTGCTACCTCTCCTCTTGGAAAAGTGAGAAGCAAAAGTGCTTGAAGTCGAAGCCTTTTAGATCACAAATAAAGGAATGCATCCCTATACTGTATACTGCATATAGAACTAAATGGGTGATTCACAACATTTATTTTAAACAAAGAAAGGGATGTGCTAGCACTGTCCAAAAAGATGGCAAGTGCACCTTAAAGGGCATCGGAAATTTGGGTATCATAGATTAATTTCCCCCTTTCCCTATTCTGTCAGCCATTGGTAAACACCAGAATGAATGGGGTATCTTCATGCATTTCAAATCCGCAACCCGATTCACTTTGAAGTGTACTAAAATGGTAAGCATCAATTTGCACCTGTATGAACAGGCACAATGGAATCTTCTATACGCAGAGCCTCAGCACAAGTTCAGCGGTGCAGGAAAAAATGTAGTGGTAATTCTGTTACCGCCACTTACTGACACATTTTTGGTGGTAATGGACCCAGTTTTCACAAACAAGGGGGTTCCTGGGAGTACCTCTTTACCGGCCTATATCCCGGGTTACAGTCTCAACCAGAGTCTTTAGCTCACCATCCTTCACAGAAGGGAAATGTACACAACATATCAGTCTTTGTCCTGCCCAAGGGCAATCCAGCACTGAAATGCCAGCCAATTCTCTTCTGAACAGTGTTCCTCACACCGCAGAATTATACACTTGGATGTAAAGTGGCAGGGTTACCTCCAGCAACAAGCTGGAATAACATTCAACAATATACTGTCAAAATTCAGCATATTTACCTCATGGGAAATCCTCAGGTGGTAAATTGGCCAAAAATCATGTGGAGTGCTATGGTACCGCCAAGCTCATAACGAGGGCCAAAGAATGTTTCTTTCTAGGGATGGGTGAACCAACTCGAAAAAGATTTGAGCTTATCTAAATAACAGTGGCTTGACTGAGCTTGAAAGATTTGAAACATTTGGAGCAAAAATTCGAAATGATTTCAAACTTTCAAACTGGAATTTGAGCTATCCTAATGACGCAAGTATATTTAGGTTTAACTCGACCTGAATATAGCTCTTTGATGCGTCTAAGTTTTAGGATACTGGGCCAGTATCCATGAATTCAGTATTACTGGTGGCTAAGGACAATGTACAATACGTTTAGCGTAAAATTGGTGGGCTGCAGCCAGTTTGAGCTTCTACCACACCTGTAGATTAATTAGTATATAATGACTCCTCTTCCTATAATATAAGGGTTGGCTGGCAATGGCCTATGTTAAATAAGACCCAACCATAGGTCTTGAGATTAATAAACAATTTTGAAATAGTTTAATTGGTCACTTGTGCCATTCCCAAAACATTTACACTTAACAGACTTGGTTACAAAATTGTTCCTCTATGAGAAGTTATTTTATTTTAATTATAAGCGTGTTAAGCTTGTACAGACAACATGTGATCATCCTATTAAAGGTCTTCTTCAGGGCTGTTTGTTGTATCAATATTTTTATAATTCTTTCAATGTCACATAATTCAATATATTTATTAAACAATCCATACAAAGCAAGCAGTTGTATCATATCACATCAATTCAATAACAATGATTATAAAAGCCCAAACTCAACAAGATATCACAAGGGAGGCAAACACAAAAGGGTGTAAGGGATAAAAAAGGGAACCAAAAACACAATTGTCAATAATCCACCAATTTCTCTCTCAGAAAATTTTGCATTTTTCTAAATCTACCATTAATAGTATCTCCAATTGTGTCTTTTACAAAATATGTGTTCTCAAGTCACTTTACCCAAAACCCCACACTTCAGTAAGAGATCAAATTTCATTATCATATTATTTGTTCTTCATCATTTTTCCTGATGCCCTGTATGTGCTCATTATTAGTAATTCCACCTAATCTTGGTTAGCAATAAACTCTATTTTGTACATACATGTTTATACAACAAACATCCCTGAAGAAGACCTTTAATCAATAGGTTGAAACATGTGTTGGCTGTACATGCTTAATGTGCTTATAATTAAAATAAAATTCCTTCTCAAAGAGGAACAACTTTGTAACCAAGTCTCTTTAGTGTAAAAGTTGTGGGAATGGTGCAAGTGGCCAGTTAAACTATTATCTGAAGATGATGCAGAAGTCACTGTAAAGATGGAGAATGTACTAGTATTCATGGCCTAGAAATGAACGCTTAGAAATCAAATGGTATAATTTATTTATTTATTTATATTTATATAGCGCGCAAGCAGCCCAGCAGCATTGAGGCGCTGTTACTTGCAAGAGCTTAGTTAGACAAGTACAGGAATCGTAGCAGTCGTTGACACATTATGAATACTACAAAACATAAAACTGTTGTTACAGATTTTGCACTTGGTCATTATGTTACAGTTTATGCAGTGGGTCATATGTTAAGTGTTCATGCTGATGTGAAGGACCTTATGTGAAGAGAATGGTTTTAATAGCTTTGCGGAAGGCGATTGGAGAGATTGGATAGAAGAATGATTGGAGAGAATACAAAGCACTAATCAAGCTTACAGGTAATGATCTATCCTGAAATAGTCCCATCATATGTTTATCGGGTTGAATGTTTTTACTCTAACTTATTATGGACTGCGCATATCTAAGCAAACTTGCCATGAATGAAGCAAACTACAGGAACTTTTAAAAAACAATGTGGAGTAAAAACCTATGAGGCCAAAGTGGTAGCACAAGCCTTTTTTGTGTCCTAATTCTGAGGATCCATGCTAGCTGCTGTCTTGAATGGGTTGAAAAAAGATTTGTGAAAACACTGCTGTGGGTTAGTAATGCAAAGGCTATGTACACAAAAATGATCTGGTCATTTTTAAAATCTGTCATGTTCTGATCCAAGATTTGGATGAGTGAGGATTCATTACTGTGCTGGCTCCTGCTCGCCAAAACTGCTCCTCTATTCACAATTCATTAAAAAAGCGTTTCTTGGCACAGAGGGTGTGAATGTCTGTGGTATACCACGCATTGAGGTGTGAGGCACGGTTGGGCTTTCATAATGTTATGGGAGCGACAGCGTTAATTGCTCGTGTGGTGGTCTGGTTGTACAAATCATCCAGGATTGCCGGGTCGCATTGTGAGGAGTGTGTGGATTGCAGGTCTGACAGCAGCACCAGGGTGTCTTTGGAGAGGTGCAAGAGCTCTTTGCTAATGTGGGGGGAAGAAGTGGGACAGGAGTGATACTCTCTGAGTTAGTAGGTATGGTGTAGCGGATGATAAGATGGTCAGTCCCGGGGCAAGGGAGATTGGAGGTAACAGTGATGTCACAGTTGAGGTCTGCAATCCAGTCTAGCATATGTCCTTTTGCATGATTAGGCTGCAGTATGCAATCGGTGAACCCCAGGGGTTTAAGGGAGCTAGCTAATGAGGCTGTGTTGAGGTTGTCCTTGCCGTTTAGACTTAGGTTCAGGTCACCAAGGAGAGGAGTCATGCAGGTGGGCTTCATGTTGATAGGATATGGATGAGGTCTTGTTCGAAGGAGGACAGTGGGCTGGGATTGCGATAGATCAGGTGGATGGTGATGGTGGGTGATGGTGTGGGAGAGGGTTCGTTTTGCAGAGAGAGGTTCACCAGATGGTATGGTGGAGGCACAGATTTTTTGAATAGGGAGGGTCTCTTGGTGATGATAGCAACTCCTCCAACTCTTATGTACTGTCTGTCTTTGTGTAGGATGTGTAGTCAGGAAAGATAACCAGGGAGAGGGCCGCTCCAGAGGCAGCATGAAGCCAGGTTTTGATAATGGCTGAAAGGTCAAGATTGTTATCTGTGATGAGATCTAGAATGTCCAGTGGGTGGGCAGGGATGGATCTAGCATTCACTTAGACACAGTTAAGCTGTATGGCGTTGGGGGGGTTTGAGGGGTTTGCTAGAGTTCTGCTATAAATGTCCAGAGGCATCATTGTTTGACTTGTTCGGTGGATGTGGTTTGCATATGTGGTGGGAAGGGTTTGCTAAGGGGTTAATATGGGTGTGGCTAGTAGCTACCGTGAGCTGTGGGCAGCAGTGATCTGCCAGGCTTGGTGGCAGGTTCTGCATAATAGGTTGGCTGGGTGTGCTCCAGGTACGAAGGGTATGGCAGTCCCTATTGGGCGGGTAAACGTTCTTCATGCTGTTTTTGGGGTTGGGCTTAATGTGTGAAAGGCTTGGGAGCCATTTGTTAGAAGGCCCAGGCTTTAGTGGGTTAGCTTTTTTTTTATTTATTTGGGAGTGGTTACTGGCTTGGGTGATGGCCACATTACAAGTGTGGGATTCAAAACAAACCTGATCTTTTGTCCCAGAAAGTGGAAAAGTGGAACAGTGATATCAGGTACTATAATGCACCTTTCAGGTAGAGGGTTCATAGAATAACAGGGTCCTTCAACATGCAGCTCTCCAGACGTTTTGGACTACAACATCCATGATCTCCTACCATTGACTGGATTAATGGTAATATCTGAGGAAACAAAAGACTCTATAAACTCCAGGATTCCTACATATAGATTAGTGAGACAATTATTTTCCGCTACATCTGCGTGGATTGCCTGTAACCTCAATGAAGATGTTGGCTTCACTAATCATCTCAGAAGCACAAGATTTCAGGAATCCTGCTCACTTTATATAGATGACAAGCAGCCGATAGTCGCTTTCAAAAGTTTGTTTACATTAAAGGTGTGTGTAACCTGCCAGTCCCCAAGTGACACTAAAATATAGTCAATATGCAGCATTTTACTGATGACAATAAAGTTGGGCTTGGCTGACTGATCACCAAAAAACCTGCCATTACACCTTGCTGTAAGTAAGGCATATTACAAGATTCATTATTGTGAAAAATATTTTAATTCAGGAATCGCATATGCAAAATCTTCCTCCTCCATCACTCCCACCACCATGGACAATGGCTCTATTTGTAGATTGGAATCCCCCATTACTAAAATATGACTCTTCCCCTCATATCTGTTTCTATCCATTTCTATTTGGTTCTTAATCAGATGTAATGTGTTCAAATTATTTTCTGATGATTTCCGATTAAATGTATTTAGTAAAAGAATAGTTTTCCCCTAGATGTAATTCCTGAATATCACATGTTACTGTATTGCACTCTTTAGCTTTGCAGTTCATAATGGGGTGTATCCATGTTAAAAGACCTCCTCTTGTTTCGCTGGGATGTATTAGGATGCCATACCCTGTATATGTGCACTAATTAATGTCCAGGTTTCCTGGAAACAAATTATATGATAGGACCTTACATATCCGTTTAATCCATCATCCCTTACGTTTTTAGCTACTCTTGCAAAGTTCCATGATAGTACTTTTAAAGTGGTTTGAGGTGTAATCGGGAGTTGGGGGGATGGCTGTCAGTATTCACTGTACTGATTCTTGAGACTATTTACTCTGGTGGAAGAACTAGGTTGGATTGCAGATCAGGTAGTCAATCCATCTTGGCCAGTTCGTCCTCATGATTTGGGGCAGTTTAGTTGTTCCTTTGACAGAAGGCATCTTATTTTGACAGTAATTTATACTATATTTATTTTTTTCATTTTTGGTCCTTATGTAGATGCAACCATATTTTTTAAGCATTTGTTGCTATTGTTCCCTTTTCTCTGTACTGACTATCAATATCATGAAGTGCTAACTGCACCAAAAAGTGCCACACAATCTGATATGTTTACTCTGAGAAGCATATACCCTGAGATTGTATCATTACTTACCTTGTGCCTCTGGATCTTGCTGAGGGAAATCGAGAAATGCTGACAAAATCATTATTGAACTGATGAGCTTGCCTGTCTATAAATTGGTATTGAACACAGTCCTTGGCAGTGACCTTGTCTCTAGCGTTGTTGCACCAGTAGTGCTGTTGGCTAAGACACTATTGTAATCCTCTGTGCGTGATTACCATCTGAACCACTAAAGAAACTGGTAACTGCAGCAACTATTACTGTCATTTGCCAGTGTGTAAGACTTAGAGATGTGGGGTCCAGGCATCAGTCTCCATACTTGGGCACCCCAGTACTGGCTGCATACCAAAAGGAAAAAAGGAAGCGCTCAGCATAACAAGGATCTGAAAGTGCTTGCTGAGTATTCTGATGAACAAGGTGGAGCAAAGTTAGTGACATTATTACACTGGCACAAACATGCTCATGCTCACCAGCCCACTGAACTAGTGAGCTGCACCGGGGACCCTTTTAGCTTCCTGCACCACATGCCCTAACCACTCATCCTACTGCAGCAGTACTACAGTAGTAGAGTGGCGCCAATGTCTTTTAGGCTCACAAGCACTCAGACGTGTCATCCTATGGCTCATTGTTATTCATGAAACTGCCTAACAAGCACATCTGTGCCAGCGTGACTCCCCCATTTGCTTGTTGAGAGACTAATATTGACTGACCGTTACTAAAACACTGATTCATAATTAAACTGAGTCTGAGACAATCAGTTCTGGTGAGCAGAAATAAGTGCCAGGGCTGATGCCTGGTAAACACGCCTATAAATGAATCATTGTGTGAAGTGATCGAGGCACGTACACGGTATGATATTTATAGGTGTTTATTGCAGTTACAAGGGGAATTAAGTAGTCCGCTGTTATCGGGCTCCACCAGCTCACGAGCGTCGTCCGTTGGCAATCGCCTCGCTTCGTTCCACGTCCTCGTCTTCCTCGCACTATGACGTGCTTCATCAGATCTCCGCTCGTGCTTGCCTGGCCTCGCCACGAGCCCCGCATTCTCGGGCTGGATTGTGTATTACTGATACTACACATCTCCCCTTCTTAAATATTCGAAAACACAACTAGTCTGTCCCTTTACAAATTGTATTGGGCTTATTGTTCACACACAAAGTCTTTCAGTCTGCAGGGATGATGAATGACTCTCCCTCTTCTTGATGTGCGCAAGATATCTGTTTTAGGCTTTGGCAAGGAAATCATTGATGAGTCTATCTCTTGTGTTACATCTCTCTGATATTCTTCAACATCAATGGTACCATTTGCATTTGTTCTCTCTCTTAAGTCCCCTCGACTACCATGTATTGATGCATCCCCCACAGGAGTATCCCACACACACACTCTCTCCATATTCCAGACTCTTCCATCCTCAACCCTCACCGCATGTTTAAACACTTCTACGACCCCAACTGGCTTGGACCATTTACACGGACCATTTCTCAATACAGGTGGAAGTTTGATTCTCACTAGCCCCCCAACCATCAATGGCGGTCCTCTTTTTTTTCTTTTATTACTTACAGACACATCATGACTTTTTTTGTTTCTTAGTTGCATAACTCTGATGTTCTGACATGCATCTCCGAAATCCTTCCTTAACACAGTCATTCTTTTTAACCAGGATGGTGTTAACTTAGTGTTAGCTTTCCTGCCTCTACTCATCTCAAACGGCGACAAGCCTGTCGTACAGTGTGTTGTGAAACGGTGTGCATTAATCTTTTGTTTAACAGCTTCTTCCCATTTCATACCGTTTGCCCAAGCCCATCTCACAGCATCTTTAAGCACTCTGTTAAAACGTTCAACTACTCCATTAGTCTGTGGGTGATATATGGCGCTTCTCTTGTGTACAATGGAGTTTTCCACACAAAATGTTTGCATTTCCTTTGAACGGAATTGAACTCCATTGTCTGTTAGTATGCTTTTGGGTAACCCTTCCCTTCCACATACTTCTTTTAAGAAATCAACTACCATTTTTGCAGTCATGCATGGTTTAATCATGACTTCAACCCATCTAGTCAAAAGATCAATAATCACTATACAATACTGTTGTTTTCCCTCACTGTGAATTGGACCTATTATGTCCATACCCAGGTCTTCCCAAATGTTACCTGGAAGTTCAGTAATTACCATGGGGTATTTCTCACTCACACATCCTCTGTCACTCTCTTTGCAAAGGATACAGTCACGTATGACTCTCTCAGCCTGTAGATCATATCCTGGCCACCAGAAATCATCTCGTATTCTTCTCTTCGTCTTTACAATTCCCTGGTGGCCCTCATGACCTAACTCAATGATCTTCCGGCGTAGGCTTGCAGGTGGAATAATTCTGTCACTCCTCATGATTCTATTATTTTCTACCTTCAGTTCATTCGCAACTTTCCAATATTCCAAAAGCCCATTTTCTTCATACTTGGCCTTGGTCAACGAACTACCACTTATAATGATGCGTTTCAATTTATTGAATGTGTCATCTAATTCCTCTGCTTCATTCCATTCTTTCTCTGATATAGATAGTCCTTCAATATTTAACACAACCTCAGATTCCATATCTTCACTGTCATCTACTTCCGAGACATTTGTGAGCCTTGAGAGACAATCAGCAGCACGATTTTTCGTGCCTGGTACATACTTCACCACACAGTTGTACTCTTGTAGAAGTACGACCCATCTTTTCATACGATTCGAGACATTGTCCAAACCCTTACTCATTATGACATGGACCAATGGTTTGTGGTCTGTGCGAAACTCCACCTCTGTACCCCAAATGAAGTTCCGAAACTTCTCTGCTGCCCATTTAATGGCCAACATCTCTTTTTCAATGGCTGCATATGTTTTTTCAGCTCCCTTCAGCAATCTGGAAGCAAAGGCTATCAACCTCTCTTTACCATCATTTTCTTGTGTGATGACTGCACCAAGACCTACATTACTGGCATCTGTCGTGATAATGGTCTTCTTTCCACTTTTGAAATTCCTCAATGATGGTGCTTTATTCAGTTCGTGTTTTATCCATTTAAATTCTTCTTCACATTCTGTATCCCATGCAAATGTTTTCTTCTTCAATAGTTCACGTAGAGGGACAGTATGTGTAGCAAAATCACGCAGGAATTTTGAATAGTATTCGGCCATGCCGATGAATGTGCGTACTTCTTCTTTGGATTTGGGCCTTGGCATGTTTTCTATTGCTTCTAACAGTTGTTTCTTGGGTCTTACTCCCTCTGCTGATATAGTATGTCCTAAATATTCAATTACATCACAATTTATCTTGCATTTCTCCTTACTAAGAGTCATTCCTGATTCATACAGTTTCTTAAATACCTGTTGTATTTTCTCGTCATGTGTTTCCTGGTTGGTAGTGTGTATCAAAATATCATCCTGGAAACATATAACACCGTGGTCTCCTTCAAACAGTTTATGCATGACCTTCTGGAAGACAGATGCAGCTGATATAAGCCCAAACGGTAGTCTCTTATACTGATATAGGCCGTCTGGCGTAATGAACGCTGTCATGCCTCTGGATTCCTTATGTAGATTTACCTGATGGTATGCTGAAGTTAAATCAAGGGTGGAGAAGTGCTTCGATGGACCAATCGTGGAAACTATTTCATGAATATTTGGAAGTGGGTGTCTGTCGGGAATTACGCATTTATTCAGCTCACGCATGTCAACACATATTCTCAACTTTCCAGATTTCTTCCTTAAAACAACCAACGGGGACACCCATTCACTGGCATCAATGCTTTCTATGACTCCTTGGTCGACTACATTTTTTATTTCTTTCTTGACTTCTTCCCTCATAGAAAGAGGAACATTCCTTAATTTCTGCGCCACCGGAACACATCCTGGTTTCATCCTGATTTTATGTGAATATCCACGTAAACACCCAATTTCATTCTTGAAAACTTTTTCCATCATTTCCTCCTTTCTCTCATGTGTTCCGTGTTTCCTTGTTTCGTTATTTTCAATATTCATCACTGACTCATCAGCACTGGCGTCCAATTTTACTCTGAGTTTGCTCTGATGAGTCCAGCTTAATAAAGGAGTTCTCCCAGATTTTGTAATGTAAATCTTCCCATTCGCTCTCCTGTTCTTAAATTTGAGTGAACCCCAAAACCATCCGATGATATCTATTTTAATTCCACCATAGGCTCTGGGTCGAATGTCAGGTTCATGTAAATATTCATGTTTCTTTCTGTCCCACATCTCCTGTGGTATAAGTGTATATTTGGCACCAGAATCAACCATCATGTGCACATCCACCCCATCTATACACACCATGGCTTTAGGGCTTTCCATTTCTTCCTCCTGTTCTTCATCGGATATAGCAAAAACACATTCATCATCATCAATATTACTGTCATTATCACTGCCGATCCAATTCATGGAAGTATTTGATGCTTTGCAACATCTGGCATAGTGGCCCTTTCCCTTGCATTTTCCACATATAATTTTCAAAGCTGGGCATTCAGGATTATCAGCCCAATGTTCAGTACTGTCACATCTAAAACATCTCCCATCAATTCTTCTTCGTGGATTTCCTCCTTGTCTGCGTGGACTTCTTCTCTTCTCATTTACTCTGGGTCCACCTCTGCCCCTTCTATTTTCATTCCACGATGTTTTACGAGGTCTTCCTGGTTTGTCTCTGCTGCCAGATGCGTCCATCACCTGGGTTATTGATTCATTGCTTTTATTTGTGTTCATCGTGTTATTATTCTTTGGAGTTTCCTGTTTGATCTCTACAGACTGCATCCTGTTCTCCAGTTCCTGAACACATTTTTCCGTATGTTCAACTTCTTTGGCTATCCTCAGAACTGTGTCAAGAGGTGGATCATCTTCGGCCCATAACTTTTCCCTCACTTTGCTGCTTCTGCATTCTAACATGAATTGGTCTCGTAGTCTCTCGTCCAATTGTGCATTGAATTTACATGTTCTGGCTAATTTTCTTAAATTAGTTATGTACTGTTCAACACTTTCACCCTCTTCTTGAACCTTCTTTCCAAATTTGTACCGTTCTAGGATAGTGCTTAATTTCTTTTCATAGTGTTTGCCCATTTTCTTCACTGAACATTCATAGTCATTTAAATCCTCACTCTCTTCAGGCATTAATTCAGGTAAATCTTCGAATTTTTCTTGCCCAGCTGGTCCCAAGCAGTGTAGCAGAAGAGATTTTCTTTTCTCTATACTACAATTTGGACCACACACCACTCCTGCATAGTGTTCAAAGGCTTTAATCCATCTCTTCCACGGTATTGAGGGTTCCCCTACATCTGTCAAAAAGAACATGGGAGGCGGAACACCACTGAATGCCATTTTGAACAATCCCTTAAGCTTAGCTTTGTTATTATTATTATTATAGTTCACATTCACCTTTCCACTTCAGTGTTTCCCTTCACAACGTATTGTTTGTAGTCTTAATTGTATTTCCATTTGCCACACTGTTAAGTGTAATGTGCCAAACAATGATCAAGTGCCCCTCTATAACATGAGGTACGGTAAACAATATCCGTGTACACGGCTGTGGGCTGGCTGAGTGGGCGGGGTTTGCTCTTGGACTGTTTCGCACAGAAACAACGAAGGCACTTACTTGGCTGATGTGAGCTCGGCAGGCAGGTGGATTATTGAAGTGATCGAGGCACGTACACGGTATGATATTTATAGGTGTTTATTGCAGTTACAAGGGGAATTAAGTAGTCCGCTGTTATCGGGCTCCACCAGCTCACGAGCGTCGTCCGTTGGCAATCGCCTCGCTTCGTTCCACGTCCTCGTCTTCCTCGCACTATGACGTGCTTCATCAGATCTCCGCTCGTGCTTGCCTGGCCTCGCCACGAGCCCCGCATTCTCGGGCTGGATTGTGTATTACTGATACTACATTGTGTTGCCAACATGGCTGTCCCATTTGATTATTGGACTTGCCCTGTTTAGGAAATAGCCACCTCTTTGTTTCCTGGTGAATCAAAAGTGACATCATTGGCAACTTATCCCCTTGCAAAGACTAGCCCTGACCCAAGCCACACCTGTATGTTATTTTTGAGCCAATGATGACCTTTTTGGGCCATAATTTGTGACAGAAAGAAATCTCAGAATGTCCAGCCTTAAATGATCATAAAACACTGTTGTTAACTATAGCTATGCTATGCCTATTTGATAGGCAGCATATCACTGCTATTTATGGAAAGATTATTAACTCAGGGATGATATCACCAGTATTTGACAAGTTTTGTCAGAATCAGAGAACAGTGATGCAAATATCATAGTGCACCTACCAAAGGGGTGAATTTAAAAGGGAGGTGGTGTATGGGTCCTCTAAGTGAGAGACAAATTTAAGCAGGCAAGGGAACAGACTCCACCAAACCCCTGACCGACCTCTTAACTATGGATTGACCCGCTCTTCCTCTTGATGGCAGCCTGGCTCCTTATTTTTTGACAGCAGTGTGTGGGAGTGAGGGTTCGTTTAGGTCCCCCTCATACATTCAGCACGATGTAAACCACTTGTCCATACAATAATGGGGGACGCCTCTATTGCTCGCATGCATGCTAACAGTGGCAGATGCAGGGTTGTATTGCGGGACACTTGACTTCCGTTTTGTGTACCCTCGACTCCATCTTTGGACTAGGCCTCACTGCGATAATACGAAAAGGCTTCTCTACCTTCTGCAGCGCCGCGCACACCACGCTCATGGCCCCACCATTTCTCACTCTCTCTGAAAGCTTTGCAGCTCCATTTCTCACGGATGAGCCGGAGATAATTGAAACAAATACACCAATGTAACATTTCACTCTTCCTCTGAGATCACTGTCCTGTGAGTGAATCGACCTGAAACATGACTTTTAGCCCATCCATCTCCACACACCTCTTATCCCCGGTGTTGTAAAATGACTGCCAATACAACCCTGTGCCCTCGGAAGGTATTCTCTTGATGTAACAGACGTGCGACCCTACTATGGAGCCCACCCCAGTGTGCCCCCAATTAACATCAGACTTCTGTCACAGTACATTGCACCCAAAAACTAACAAATGTCAGAATGCCTTATAGCCTCTTTTGATGCACCTGGACCCACCCCACAATCAATGTTATCTCACTGATCAAGACCTTAAGCCTGTTACTTCATATAAGTCCCAATGAGCGATGTTGTAATTTTATGAATGCGATTTATAGGTTTATGATAATATACTCAAATGAGTTGCAGTGACCATTATTCAGTGCATGTGTAATGGTAGTATCTCATGTTAGCTTAGTTAGGGCCCACCCTACCTCATAGCGACCTGACCCTCACCCCGCCTGGACACAGAGAGATGGACCTCGTGATGCTCACCCTCCCGCCAACCAAGCAGCCAACCCGAGAGGAGCAGCACCTACAGGCACCTATATATTGTACTCTTGTGTCCAATCATAATGAACTTTGGTAACATTCGTATCTGACATCACTGATAACGCTTTTTGCCCATATAATCAATTTTAAGTGTAATGTTTGCCAGAGCGCTCTCGGGCAGCAGAGTTCTCTGGATGCCAATTTTACATAAACAAAACTTAACTCTCGTAGCCTGTTCGCTTAGTCTCATTCCTCATGTAGTAAGTTGCTGGGCTGTGCTGGTGAGAGCAAAACATAGTAGCATCTGAGAGGGCCCCATGCTTGGTTTCCTGGTGGGTCTCTCACATGTGCCCAGGCTATGAAATCCTGAAGAGGTTCCCTCTGGGGAAAGTGTGGCAGAGGCAGGTGAGCCTCTAATCCAATTCTCTCCTCATATGCAGAGAAACCCAGAGATTGTGTGCAAGGCTGCTGTGGAGTGGAAGAGGCGGCCCAAAGCAAAGAAGAGATTATGATGCTCCTGTATCATCAAGGGAGCAACATGGGAGTTAAAAAGCCTTGGCTGTGGTGGTGAAGCATTAGTAGTGCCCCTGTGGAACAAACTACACCATGTATGGAGCTGTCTGGGCCATAGTGGTGGTTGCAGCACCCCTCCTGGCAATGGGACACCGCTTGATGAGACAGGATACCAGGTGTGTAGCTACGAAGCAGCTCAAGTGAAGCTAATCTTGGGACAGGAAACAGGTTGTATTTGGGATCCATATTCATTTTCTTTATTCTGGTATGGTTAAATATTAAACTTTACACAAAATCCATACAAAAAAAATATTTTAAAAATCCATACATCAATCAATATTACCAATTACAAATTCATCTTCATACTAATATAATAAAAACTTCACAACTCATCTCAAAATGGATATACACATATAAAACCTTTCATTCATAACACCACACGTACATCAATTAACAATTTACTAGCGTTGACAAAGAATTAACTCAATAAACATTAACGTTGTTAAAATAAGGTCCACAAAGATGTATCAGCACCATTCCATACACTGAATCGCTTTATGCGATGAAACACATTTATCAAAATATGAATTGATAAAAATGGGGACACTGCATGCATAATTGGAACAAGTATTGCAATTTGGAAGTGTCTGACCCGAATTGGTAAATACGTTGAGAGCGTGCCATGCCTGTTCTAGCCCCCAAAACCTCCTGCACAGCCAATACATTTGATGTAAGCATACATAATTTTCTCCATTTAATATTGGAAAATTTAAATAAATATGGCTAAAAAAACACACTTCTTTTTTCCTCTCTAGAAACATCAAAGTATAGTTTTTAACTGGAGATTGATTATCTCATAAGAAACCATTCCAATTATCATAGATTTTTTAGGCTGAGAAGCTGTTTTTAACCAAAGTGATGGATGCAACTCAGATCCTTCCTAAGAGGGAGGGACTCACATTAGGTAAGGAAATAATTTATGACTTAACTGGATCACCCCATATGAAGTGCCTCATATAAAGATAGACAAGGAGGATCCTGCAGTTTGATGTAGACCAAGAGCAGCCTCCAGTTCACAAAAGATTTACAAGGTAATATACTCAGTTCATTACGAAGAATCGAGATTGGGCACAATTTGTCAAATTAAGGGCTCATCTCCTTTATAAATATTCTGATGTATTTAAAGTGGTACCATCTACCAAATGTATAAGCTCCAGTCCATATATTAAAGTAGGTACAACTTTTGCTTTATTATATATTCTTTTACAAGGCCCAAGGAAATGGATCCATATTTAAAATGCATCCTTTTCATCTGAGCCACATCCAAAAGAACCTTCAATCTTAATCTTGTATATTCAGATAAGGTACATGGGATTTTATAAATATAGAATCCTAGATATATCCAATGATTGACTATCTCTAGTTTAGAATTAGAGAAATGTCAAGAAACCCCTTGATTATTTTTGCACTGACTAAAGGTAATGATTTTGTACTTTGAAATGTTAATAATCAGATCAATCTGGGAAGCAAACTGGTCAAATATCTGAATAGAATGATGGAAAGCAATAGGGATAATGCCATATAAAACAATGTCATCAGTGTAGGCTAGCCAATCAATCTTCAGATTTCCTAAAGGTGGTTGAATGAACTTCTTTCAAATCTTCTCCCAAATATGATATTTATATATATATATATATATATATATATATATATATATATATATATATATAGATTCAATGAAGAGGGAGGAATAATGCACCCCTGTTTAACTCCCATGTATGTGCTAATCCTAAAGGAAGAGCTTTATTTATTGAAAGAAAATACATGTTTTCAATTGAAAATATTAAATCAAAACCAAAGTTGTTGCCCTAACTATATGCAGAAATAGTCACCAGCAACCTTATGCAAAAACAGGGGGCTTATCTATAGAAGAATATTTTTATAACTTACATGTACATATCTTGCTAGCTTACAACACACATACATTCATTCATATACCTCAGATCTATCTTTAATACAGATATAGTCCTTAACAACAATATGCATTTCATTTTCAATGCTGCCAATGTCATTTAAAGACTTCCATAAACAATAGTCAATACAAATGCTTTACTTTGTTAAATGAGGGAATACTTAATGTACTTCAGTTTCTCTGACATCAATGACAAGTGTTTCTATCAGAAAAAGGTTTCACAGGAATATTCACTGTTTCTCTAACGCCATTGACAAGTATTAGTAGCAGAGAAAGTCAACATCAAACACACACAATATTTAAATACATTTCATCATTTGTGTAACATTTTCATGTGCGGATATGGCGTTGTTAGTGCCTAATGTAGGCATGTATATACAATGCAAACTGTGGTGGGTTGCATTAAGAATCTCTAGGCTTAAGTTTAGAGAAACTGTGTTTTCATTTTGCAGAGCATTTTGGTGAACACAACATATTTATACTATAACACAACCTAGGAAAATATGGAAAGGACAGAATCTTTCAAACCAACTCTACTTCACAGTTTGAGTTTGTCTAATACTGGCTCCTCTCCCTTCTGTGCAATGTCATTCTGAAGAACTAAATGGTCATTTTAATTTCCATCATTGTCTCGGTATTTCTCGTTTTAAATCACTACGGTTCCCACAGTTGAATATTTATTAGCCCACTGTAAAACTGTCAACTGCCCTACACAAGTCCACATCTTTGAATATGCCTGTGGAAACATTAGACTTATTTTACATAGCAACTGTCAAAGGACAATGCATAGTTCATGAAAAAAATGCCATCCTTCTAGTTTAAAACAGTTCTCCATTTTATGCAGCCATCGTCAGAGAATGAGTGGTATTTTGTGCTGATAAATGATACATAATTCTATTTTAAATCATCCCCAGGGATTTTCTTTTCATTAGGACCTCACTTTATTGGGCATACGGATAATGGATTGTTGAGGACATATGTCTAGTTGCATTGGGGTTTTTATACTCCCTTCTGGGTTCCTGCTTTAAGGCACATAACTGACATGGAATCTCACCGTTCAAAGCAGCTTCCACCCAGTCAGCTAGGCCCACTGCTATTAGCTTACAATATGTTTCAGGGAATCAAGTCCTATCTAGGCAAAGTCTGCCTTAGGCTTCATCTGGGCACGACATAAGGAGTCCTCCCATCATCTCAAGGTATTCCATCTCCACACTCATCGATTAAGGTAGGTTTCTCTATTTGCAGACTTTCCAAAATACAAGAGCTCTCTCTACTTTCTGTGGATTTCAACTTAAATATTTTCCTGCACTGTGTCATATGACATTCTCTTCCCATTGGTTCACTTAAGAGGTTGACACTCTCATCGAAAACACCCCCTCATTTGATAGGTTAAATATATTTTAGACATATGACAAGAGATGGTTCACTACAATTTTGAACTCAACTCAATATTTCTGACATTATTATAGAGTAGAGGAGGAGCCAAGTACCCCCCTCCAACTGCCCTGCCCGTATTACCAATAGAGTGGGAACCATATGTGGAACAGTTGAACCAGCTAAGATCAGAGCGTGGACTCTGTGCATTACCTATAAGAGTACCAGTAGTTAACAGAATTTGGGAGGCAAGGTACCCATTGAGAAAACCATACCTGCATGCAAGACAATATGATGGCCATTTGAAAGTGATTCCTGAAGAAGCAGAGCAGATGAAAGGCAAGAATGAATTGGTGATGTCACACTGAAAGAGATGACACACACACAAGAGATGCAGAGACCAGCAAATGCAGATATTCTATAAAGGCATCAAGAAAAGAACCAAGGAAAAATGACATCTTGGGATCAAGCTAAAGAAACTTATGCCATGGACACAAATGAAAACATTAAGCTAATTTATACATGTACAGATGCCACAGAAACGCAAGCAGCAAAGTAATCCTAAAAGCTAGCTTTAAGCTTTATAGTAAATAGATTGTGGCAATATATATATAGATGCATATGGACAAATAAAAGATGGATGTTTCTACTACGCATACAACGCAGTGCTGAACATGAACAAGAAGGCCTTCAATGTGTCGCAGTTAAAAGCAATTTTAATTACAAATGAATCTCAGCAGAAGGAGTTGGATAAGCCAAGAAGCCAAAGTCTTATCAAACAGGAATTGGTTGAAATTGGATACAAATTGTGTGAAGGAACAGGATGCTCCTGTTCAAAAGGCTTGAGCAAAACAAAAGACGTCACAGGACTATTAAAAATAATATCAAATACAAGAAAAGGCTTGATTTGATGGTGTCACGTGGAAGGAAAAAATTGGACGATCGACGTGGTCACACCTACGCACGAGGGCAGGTGGTGACTTCACTCCTTAAAAATTCTCACAGTACAAACTCAAGGCCAAACTTCAAAGTACTAATTGACACTGGACCATTGAGGTGACGATGGATTGATATATTAATTGGTAGCAAGCTAGTGTTATAACAAGCCCACCAGCACCTGGACGTTCAGTCTGCATGCTGCTAGACGTAGGTGGAAAAGTACTGACAGGGTTTAGGAGCCAACCAACTGTAGAAGACCGTGTAATCTAGGGTCCTATAGTTTGTGTAGCCAGTGTAACGTTGTGTATTTAGTGACCTTCATAGTGGCCATTTTGAAGGGAGGGCTTAGTTGCCTCACCTGATGTTAAGTACCCTATCACTCTCCTTCATTGTTCTATACTGATATGGAATTTATACTAGATATTCACTCAGAGCCAATCACTCCCTCCAATAGGTTTTGTAGTTTGCCATGTACGTAGTGACGCAGGTCAATACGTCACTGATGAAGATTTATTGCAATATAACCTCAGTTTCTACTAAAATGAGTCGAGTAAGTGGACCGAACGAATGCTGATGTTCGTTGTACTCCCTGTTTTATATACTTGTTAATAAAATGGACTCCCCTTTTGCCAAACTACCTGAGTCATTTTGATTATTGATGTATGAATAAAACCTGCATCCCCATCCATCTCCAGGGTATTGCTACTCATCTTACAGAACTGGGAAACCCAGTTCACTGGTTCTCCACTTTTCCCATTTTTAAAGGATACATTTCTAAAATATCTGAGGGAGATTGCATCTTTAGATAAATTACATGCTTCCATACTATGTAAGATGACACTGTTATTAAAATGAAATAATTGCATTAATAATTGATCAATATTAATATATCATGAATACTCTCATATTGAGAGGCAGGCTCCCTCACTTCCAAAACTACTTTTGTCTTTCCAGTAGACCAAATCCATACAAAGTTACAAATACACATGTAATTGGTAGATATTAGGCAGATGAGTAGTGGTAGAGGTATAGGGGCATTGGGAGATTTTGAAATGTAGAAGCTGGTGGTGCTCTAAAGAGTCCACTGGTTAGGAACCTGTCTACTTGTGAATACTGAGTGTATTGGGGCTGCTATGATGACGCTTCCACCTCAATAAAGTATTTTTTCTTACCTGTGGCTACAGATCCTGCTTCATTTCATTGGCAACAAGTCATGCGGCAACCCCCGTGACTGTCCATGGTGGGTCCAGCCTGCCCGTGTATGGGAGACCCACGCAAGAATGTGGTGAGAATCCAGTGAGCTAATTGTGTTTTGAGTTCTGATCGAGGGACCAGCACCAGTGTGATCCCCACACACACCAGAGGAGCCTTGAGCCAGTTGTCAGAATTCCGTTGCCCATCAACTAGTACTACCATCAGAGAAAAGAAGCGTGGTGAGCATAGTGAAAATGACTGTCCATGGAAAGGACCTTACGGCGTGGAACGTGCACCAGTCCTGAAGTTGTTGTCAGAATTCCGTTGCCCATCAACTAGTACTACCATCAGAGAAAAGAAGCGTGGTGAGCATAGTGAAAATGACTGTCCATGGAAAGGACCTTACGGCGTGGAACGTGCACCAGTCCTGAAGTTGTTGGTGGCTTCCTGTTGCTCAGCAATGCTGACTAAGCATAAGGGGAGATGAGAGAAGAGCAGAGTGAGCTCTGGAGTACAGTATGGTGAGCACAATGAATTTCAAATATCATTAGAAGCACTGTGCAGGTATAGGGCATCTAGATAAGAATACTGCTTGTACCAATGACACAAAACACTAGATAAGCTGAGCAGGGTGCAAACATAGTAAGGACAGACCCCAACTGTAACTGCGCAGAGGATTGCCATGATCATGCAGGGTGTCTCTAGTCCCTCCATCTTCAGGGCCTCTCCAGGTCCGGTGAAAATAAAATGGAGCCAGTGAGAAAAAAGGGTTTCTCCACTATGTTAACGTGTTGTACATAAATGGCTTTGCAAAAGATACAAAAGGGTATGAGGGCCAATGCATTTTCGAGACACTTCCTGAGTTGGGGGTATCAGATAAGTCAGTTTCCCTAAGTGAATTGGACATTGCTTTGCTGACACTTGATGTGCATTTTAACCTAAAGACCAGTACATTCTTGGAACAGTACAATTTTGGTGCCGCTGTGCAAGAGAATGGAGAATGTGTGGAGGAATAAATCACTGTGCTGCAGCATCTGGTTTATGATATTATGATATGCAAATGTTTGAATGTGTTCACATGAGTGATCCATTCATGGTCCACTGCAGTAACAATTGAATTAGGGAGGAATTGTGGCTAAAGGATGTTCTGTGTCTTGATGAGGTGATTAACAATTCAAAGAGTGTCAAATATTCAATGGCATGTGTAGCAGTGCTGACAGTGTGAGAGAGCAAGAAAGCCTCTGCAGAGGTGCTCAAGCTTGGCGCAGAGGAAACGGGGAGAAAAAAGGGCAAGGCGAGTCAGGGGGGAAGGTGATCTGCGCAAAAGATGGGGACATTCTAAAATTGTTGTAAAAACATTCAAGTGCACCCCATTAAGAAAAAGGTGCTTCATACATCATGGCATCGGTCTTACTCATCAGGTGGGGATGAGGAGGAAAATGTTGATATGTGCACTGTTGATATGGTGGATGATTAGAGTGAGAAGTTATGTGAGATTGCTGTGGCAAAAATGTGGGTGAATGGGAGGAGTATAGAGATAATGGTGGATTTAGGTGCCAAGATATCTCTGATGTTGAGGAGAGTGGTTGAAGATGAGTTACAAGGGCAAGTGGAGCTATTAACTCCACCAGATGTCAAGCCAGGAGGATACAACATGGACAGAGTTTAGTTTTTTGGCTATTTTTGTGGCCAAAATGGAATTCAAAGGAAGATGTGCTGAGGAAAAGATATACCTCGTCAACAATGTTATTGCCATTGTTATTGGTATTTCAAGGGCAAAAGAAACTGAATATTCACCTAGACCCAAGTAAGTGTGAGTAGGCTTTGCAAGTAAATCAAACATGTGCTGAATGTGACTTGGAGCAACAACAGCACTGTGTTTGACAGAGGTGTGGGAAGGATAAAAGGAATGAGGCATCAAATAATTCTCAAGGATGGTAGTGTGCCAGTTGCAGCCAAGCTATGGCTAGTTCTGTTATTCCTTCGTGAAAGGGTGATGGAAGAGATCAATAAAATGTATGATATGGGTATAATTCAAAGAGCGAGTAGTGTTGAATGGATATCCCCTTTGGTTGTGGCGAAGAAACCAAGTGGTGAGCTGTGAATTTTCATTGATTTGAGGGAATTAAATGGGTCTGTTTTGGTGAAGAGACACTGTTACCAAACATGGGTCAAATGTTGTCTACGATTAGGAAATGTAAGATCTTGACCAAACTTGAATTATCTTCAGCATCAGTTTGAGCTGGAGCCAAAGTTGAGGAAATTAACATCCTTTGTATCTCACTATCTTTCAGTTTTGCAGGATGCCGTTCATCATAGTTTCCACCTCCTCTGTGCTCCAAAAAGTAATGTGCAGGTTATGTTATGGACTGCAGGCGGTGCACTGTTTCCAGATGACATTTCGATATGTGGGGGTTAAACAGAGGAATACGCTGAAAGGAGGTTTACAGAGGTTTTTAATATCTTAGAGAAGAGAGGAATGACATTGAGGAAGGAGAAGTGTGTTTTCTGGGGGAAAATCAGTAGACTATTTGTGACACGAGATATCGGGAGAAGGGATGAGGCCCAAGAAGGAGATGGTGGAAGCGATAAGTAAGGTCAAGTCGCTAAAGAACAAAGGGGAGTTACGTTCATTCCTGGGAATGATTGAGTTTTACCAACATGTTCCTACCAATTTTGCTGACAAGGTATGAGAAATGAGAACGTTTTTAAAAAAGAAGCAGCTTTTGCATGGAATGAGAAGGCTGTCAAGCAGTTCACAATGATAAAAAAGGAAATGCACATGGAGATGTTAGGGAGAATACTCCAGAATGGCTAATTTGCCTTACCTACTGAGCCCCTCAGCAGCTTTGCTGGATTGCTAGGATTTAATTTTTTCACCTGGTAAGACTGTGAGCCTTTTTTCCCACTCTTAAATGTGTTTTGCTGTGTGTGTTTAACATTTTCTTGTGTTCATAGACTGTGGAGCCTCACCTACTCCATAGGCATCATCTTTTTACTATGTGTTACACAGCAACTTCAGTGCAGTGACACAGGGTTGTCTTTTGTAGACTTCCCAAACTCAGACTTCCATTTTCTTGGACTGACTACTGAATCCAAGTAAAGTTGCGATTGACTTTATTTGTCTCTTTTAAAACTCTTTTAAAACTCACAGACCCAGTACAAACTATCTTACATAGAGTTCTGGAAAGGGTTAATACTTACCCCTTTTTGGCTGTTTCTCTTGGAACATTGTTTTGCTCCCTTTTCATTAAGACGTGGCTGGTGGCAGTGGTAACTACCCTATTTTTTTCTACCGCGGTTATCTTAAATAGCTCTGGTACTGTTTTAGGCTATCTTAGTAGCCTCGAAATTAAACCCGCTGGACCATATACATTTTTTATACGGTTCTGGCTGGGTTTATTCGCCATTTCTTTTTGTAAAAGTCTTTCTCGTGTTTTACTCTGCGCGCCAAACCAGGTTCGCCGTCCATTCACAGGCTTCTGCACAGAAGCCCTCCTTAGGCACCTGTATGTCTGAGGGGGACAGGATATGAGGGAGGGGTTTAGGACTCCATTCACAGTGTCTCCTTGGAGACCCATGTCGCACTCTGATATGATTGGCTGTGGTGACTGTCCCGGAGGGACAGCCACCCTGCTGTGTGATTGACAGCCAGTCTGTGTGAATGGGGGAAAACTGCATCAAAAGCAGGTCTCTGGGTCTGGAAAGGCAGAATCACCACTGGATCAAGAGAGCCGAAGAGAAGCTGACAGAAGAGGACCTCTACCACAACAAACTTCGACAACAGGGAAGATCTGCAAGGAATCTTCTCCCCTTCAGCTGGTGGGAACAACCAGTTCACCAAACTGCTCACCAAGCTTCCCTTCTCTGGTCGAATTTTCTGTACAGAGCCACAGTGAACCGGAGAGCCAGGGAGGAACGGACCCTGCTTGCGTTTTAAGGAGCGCCCTTTTATTTGTCACTTTGCTCTGCTGCTGGTTTCTTCCCTGGGCAGTGCAGGACCTTCCAGTCTTCCTCATTCTTGTCAGTCCAACAGTCGCTTCAGGGACCATGAGCCTGCAGGACCTGCCAGGAACGTCTGCCTCAGCTACAGCATTCTTCCGCTTTTAAGGTACTGTGCTACCTCGGTTGTTTGTTTCGTCCAGCCGCGGTGAAAGTGTGTGAAATCTTTTGCCAATGAGGGCTTGTCCTTCTCCATTGTTTAAAGTAACTTTTCGTCCGACCAACTTCGTTATGAACTCTTGGCAAAGACTTAACCGCAAACTACTCTGAACTGTATGATCCTCTGCAAAGCCTTTGGTCCATTGACTTTGGGCCAGGCCCCTTTAATTTGATTTCTTCACTTTAGGTCCTTTTTCTAGATTGCCCTGCTTACTCACTTGTTGGTGCTGCTCAATTTCTGTCTAACTTTGTCTTTCCCTCCCTTTTAAATTGCTGGAGTGCATTTTGCTCACACTTCATTTTGAGCCTAGCTTGTCCAGAATCTATTGGGTGCTTTGTAGTGTATTAGTAAAGTGATTTTTCTAGTGCTTGATAATAGTGAAATGTTTAATAACTGATGTGTAAATAAATGTATATTATTTTACTCAGAAACCTTGAGTCAGTGTTTGTTAGAATCATAGTAATTGCTATCCTTTGTGTAACTATTTGCTACTGCTCACTTACTCTTGAGATAAGTCTGGCTGCTCAGCCATCGCTACCACTTTTACTGTTGTACAGGCATGTACCAAAGGTGAATTTGTACTGTCACTTGTAGTCCTAATTGTGTGTGGTGTTCCCAAAGGGTACTGCATATAATTATGCCTAACAGGAGAGGGTGCTAAAACAGTTCGATACGGGAAGAAAGTCAGTAATCCCAGTAGATGCCAGTGATGTGGGGATTGGAGCAGTTCTATCGCAATTAAAAGTGGAAGGTGGTGGAAAAGGAGGCTTTAGCCTGTCAGTGGCCCGTAGGAGAATTCTGACATTTTATATAGGGAGCAGAGTTTATCTTGCGGACAGACGATAGGTCATTGAAAGTTATTTTTGAGTCGAAGGGTCTGTATAAAGTATCTCGGTGTGTGGCCAAGTGGGTGGCGGATATGCAAAGCAATGCATTTGTGATGGACATAATTCCGGGAAAGAAGAATGTTTTGGCAGACCATTTGTCCAGGTTAGTAAAACAAGAAGAGGAAGAAGGAAAGGATGAAGTATATGAAATGGTCTATGTGACACATGAGGGTATCATATAAAGGGAGGAATGACAAAAATAGATACGAGAAGATAGTAACATGGCATGTGTTATGCAATAGGTCAGGTCAGCATGGCCAGAAAAATTGAAATTGACCAGAGGGGTGAGGGTGTATTGGGAGGTGAGAGAGAAGTTGTTTTTTAGAAGGAGGCCTGCTGTACAGATGGAGGAGAATAGTTGTCCCTATGTCTTTAATGGAGAGACTAGTGTATGGTCCAACTAAGGCCGTGTTAAGGGAATACTATTGGTGGCCAGGATTTGACCGAGTGATCGAGAGAAGACTAGAGGGTGGTGTTGAGTGTGAGAGCGCAGGTAAGGGAATGACAGCTAAAGCGCAACTGCTGTTTAATGTTGATGTTCAGAAAGGTGTATGGGATGAACTATCCATTGATGTATTGGGCTCAGTAGAGCTCGGTGGGAATCAGGGCATGTTCATTGTACTGGTGATGGACTTGTTATTTAGGTGGGTGGAGTTCAAAGTGGTGAGGGAAGCAAATGTGGTTGTTGTCATGGCATTTTTAGATAACATTTTTGAGAGAGAAGGCTACCCGCGAAGAATTTTAACAGGTAACGGAAGCCAATTTGTGGGTAAGGTATTTGGTGATTATGTGAAAAATTGTGGGATTGTCCAAGAAACAACACCTCTTTACCATCCCAATACAAATTGTGCTTTTGAGAGGATCAGTACATCCATAATGGATGTGATATGGATGGCTAGAGTGTGTGGGGGTGACAAGAAGAAAGTGGTGAAGGAACGATTATATGTACTAAGGATGTCTCTGCACACAGTGACTGGTGTAACACCTTTTGAGATGATGTAAGGATGGAAGGGTAATGTATGGGTATTGCTTCTGTGCTTGGGATGAGTGAGAGAGTCTTATTGTGTAGTAGAGTATGTGAGAATGAAGGTGAGCTGTTAGAAGGGGATGTTGACAAGGATGTTCAATGAGAGCAGAAGTAGGACAGTGGGTGAGGGTTAGGAAGGAAGTGATTATAAAGAACAGTGATTTGTTATATAATGATCCTGTGCAAGTGGAGAAGGTGGTGAAGGGTGCAGTGAGAGTTAAAGTAGTACAGTTATTGAATTTGGCAAGGGTGGCAGAATTCAGGATTGATGGTGGTGGTGCTAGGAGTGATGCATGAGGAAGGAAGGGAGATTTATTAAATATTAGGAGGTTGAATAGGGGATTGAAGTATAGGTGCATGGGTGGAATATGGAATGTAGAGTCCTGCAAGAAGTTGGTGGTGCTATAGAGAGTTAGTTGGTCAGGAACTTGTCTACCTGTGGATACTGGTTTTACTGGGGGCTGCTACGATGCAGCTTGTACCTCAATAAAGTGTTGTGTCTCTGCTTTGACTATGGATCCTGCCTAATTTCAGTTATCTGCACCATTTTAAAATGACCATGAGATCTGTTTGTGTCATTTTCAATGTGATGTTTTAATTCCTGATTAACCATTAATTTGAGGTTGGGTTGTTTTACAAATTCATCCATTAACTGTATGATGTTATGTTATGGCCAAGGTAGCTAAAGTCCAGAAAAGGTCAAAGCAAAGTGGAACTTGTGTTTGACCTTGTTTTATATGAAAAGCACAACATCCCTGATAATGCACTGCAAAGTGGTCACATGATACTCTAACACAGGCCCACAACAAAATGGAGGATTTTGGAAGGTCTAAATCCAATGTTTTTCTCTTCATTTTTTCTTGGTGAGTCTTTATTGTTCTTTGTGGAGTCCTTGTATGGGTTTCTCAGAGGAATTAGAGGCCTGGGATTATCATATGGCTGGCTCATATAAATACTTATGGGTCTCCAAAACATCCAAATACATGTATTCAGATAATAGATCTGCAAACCTTGAGATTCAGTTTCAAATATTTGAGTATTCGCGATTCAGGTTCAAATTCAAATATTGTTCTCCCACTACCAACGTAATTCTATTTGACAGATATATTACTTACTGCACTCACAACAATTTGAATTCCATGTGCATTTTTTCCATGTTCGGTTTCCATTTACCAAAGCATCACCACAATTTCCATACGTACACTTTCATAAACATGATATAGTGCATTTAAGATGAAAGAAATAACCATTATTTACTTTGCTCCCGATTATCACATGATTAAAAAGATGCACATTTTTGATAATACAAACTGGGGTTACCTTATTATACATAGAAGCATGTCTCACATGATTTGTATAATCAGAACAACAATACATTGGTGTATGTTACCTCATGGTTATCATGACTGGATTTCATTAATTGTATTTAATTTTTCTTTGTTAGGTCTGCACCATATGTATGGAATGGTAGATAATATAAAGAAGTGTCAATATGCGCTTCAAAGGTTCTGAACCATTGGCATTACACATGATACAGGAGGGCATGAACCCCGGATCTCCTATTTTCATTCAGCAATAAAGTTATGTTTCAATTAAATGCCCCTGCCCCTTGAACTGAATTTACGGGGGAAGGAAATCTGTGCAGATGTTGTGGGTGTCTTGGTAAGGTGAAATGTGTTCTTAAATTGCAATTCCAAATATTCTTTCCTGACCTCCATTCTCTCGTCTTTGTTCCTTTGTAAATTACAATAAAATCCAAATATTCGCTCTTTCATCTAAACATCTTTATCTACATTTCTAGCACAGATTCCTTTTTATTTAGAGATCATCTCATCGCTAGGATCAGTTTATCGATTTGACTTTTTGGGAATTACTGGTTTTCACTGGTTCACATGAACACAGCAATCTTCTGTCTGTTGCCCTTTTGGAATCCTTATTTGTAGGCAATCGGTGAGATCTTATTTATAATTATGAAGCCGACAGAAGAGGAAGGGATTATCATTCCTTTGATTGATTACTCTAGAAACTATTGAGATGCTATTGATCATATTTCTTAAATTCCTTCTGTGACGTTTTTGTACTTACACCATATTTTTCCAAGTTTTGTTGATCATGGGCAAATGCATGTGGAAAGTGTTTTGCAAAGATTTTCTGCATGTTCATGCCTGGTACAGGCATTGATCATTGTCTGTTCCCGTGTTTGGCATTCTAAATATTAAGGCAACACCAGCAATTATTAATTCAAAAGTAGAAATATTTGGAAGCGGATGTAGGGGTGACCTCAAAGCCATCAGGACTAGTGGTAATTGAAAGTCCCAACTCGGTCCAGAATCCAAGACAAACCCTCTTTAGAACTCCCACAATTGCTTTGTTGTATTGCTCCCTCATGGCTCCTCCTTCTGGATGACTGTAGGTAGTTGATATATGACTTTCTTATAACTCCCTGAATTTGTGCACATCTTAGTCATTACCTCACTGGTGTAATGTAAAGGGGCCCAGTGATTAGGAGAACTCAGTTGGAACTGAGCACAAACCAGACAGACTTTTAAATGAATCTTCAGATTCTGACCCATATTTGGTCAGTAAGCAACCATGATCTTCATTTCTTTTTGAAATCTCTGACGACCAACTGTCGCTGTGTCATGGGCATAAGTTAGAATTATGTTTCCAAATGTTGTAGGGACTACTCACTTTAATAATCAGGTTGGGGTTTCTTAACCAAAAGTCCATCAAGGATTTTGAATATTTTCTAAAACTTAATTAAAACTTGAAGATCATTCTTCACCTGAAAATCAAAATCCTGTTCTGATAAGAGAAGGTTTTCTGGCTATTCAAGATATTGATAATATTACAATACTCGGATATTCTTTGTGAGCAGTAATTAGATCTTGATCTGGTGCATACCTACTATGTTGAAGAGTGGAAAGCTCAATGTTGCTTGAGGTTGTGCTCCAAGTTTGGCTAATTGATCTGCTAAAGCATTTCCAATATTTCCTTTCCTGTCAGTTTTTGAGTGCCCCTTTGATATTTTCCAGCACAATGTTTATTGTTTAACATCAGTAAGTAATCCTTTGTTTGGATTAACTAGCACCCATGTGTCAGAGGTTTGTTGTTTGAATACAACATACTCCTGTATTTTCAATTTACCATGTGCTCAACAAATCTGTTTTGTAGATAGTCTGAATCAGTTATTATTGCTAGTTCCAGGAGCTGATGATTTATGGTAATAAGGACAGCTTAAAATATGGCTATCAGTATTGCCAACTGACTACTCCAAGGACAAAATATATAGTCGGCTGAGGGCTCCAGGATGTCATTGACGCATGCATTTATTTTCTATTTAATATTGTAGGAGCATCCATCCACATAAACTATGTTTATTCCCTGACAGGTTATTTTATCTAACACCATGTGAAGAGAAGACATATATGCCTTGGTAGCATTGCTTTTTCTTTTTATATTCATCTTCTACACAGTTATCTTGGACACAGTCATGCAGATCTGCTAATCCTTGTGCCATCAGACTCTTTTTATGTTTAGCTTTTCTGACTTCTACAGGGTAACCTTGCATTGAAAGAATCCAGGAAGTAATCCTTGAGTTAGAGACATTCCCAGTCTGTATTTGGTTACTCTGCAAATATTATAGAGGCTGACGTGAGGTCTCGACTATGACATGATCCCCATAGATCAAGGGACAATAGCTTTCAACACACACACCATTACCAGTAGAGATTTCTCACTTTATATACTAAGCACAGAACTTGGGATAGACTTCTTATGAGTTGATTCACATCCTCTGTTTGAGAGTCTCCCCGCTCCCAATTACCCCTTCCTACAATAGATGGATAAAGGGCTGAGTGATCTCTGTGTGATACTCTTTGAATTTACCAGCGTTATTGGTGAATCTGAAGTGACTTTGTAACTTAAGTAAAAGTGTGTAGTTCATCAACTTCAGAAAAGCGTTAACCTTCTTTTCCTGGGTATTAAGGCCTTTGGGTGTGATTTCATCACCTAGAAAGTTTACGTTGGTTCTGTGGCACCACACTTTCCGAAGTGATAGATCTGTACCTGCAGTTTTTAAGTGAGTCAAAATTTAATTAGGTCAAATTAAACCAGCCCCTCATTGCAAGTAAAGTTGCCCGATGCAAGAACCTCCTTCCCACACTTCCCGCACTCACTCCTACTCTCTCAATATACACCGCAAGTACCCCATTAATTCCTGCATTTATGCCCGGTCATAGAGCTGTGGCACTCCCTTACGCTGTATCTCTAACTTCCTTGCCGAAATACCATCCTGCACATTGCACCAAGCAAATGTGTATGTGTTGAGTCCATGTGTACCTCTGACTCATGGTGCTCCCCCACGTCCCACTCCTGATGACCTATCTCACCTTGAGGAGGTCAGAGCTTCACTCTAAGCTTCGAGGGTGCACCGCCCGCCCTGTGCCTATCGCGCACCAGACCTATGTGAAGAGAGAGTGGCTTAGTGCTCTCACATAGCATAACTCCTCCTGGCCACACAGGGCCTCACACCCCGCACCATCTGTGATGACCATCAGGGAGTCAGGGCCTCTGTGTCCAGCCTCCACACTGGAAAGAAACTTGAGTCTCAGTCTAAGACTAGGTAGGGCATTCCCACTCACACGACCCCTCAGTACCACACTCAGAAATGCCTAGGTAGGGGAACGCACCGACTCCTCCCTCTCTGGGAATTCTAAAAGGCACTATCCTCTAGTGTCCTACTAGCCCACTAGAGATCCAGGGAGTATGAACCACCCCAATGCCACCTCATTGCAGGCTTCAACCTTAACTGTAGATGCCCAGACTCAAGCTGCCCAGGCTTCAACCATCACTAGAGCTGCCCCGACTCAAGCACAACCCTTGCTAAAAGGAGCCCTTATAAATGCAATGTCCTTTCTAGCACATGCCTTGGACATTATTGACCTTATCACATAAGAAGACCTTGATTTGCTAGCCATCACTGAATCCTGGTTACACCCAGCCTCTGGCCATCCTGTCCCTAGCTGTGCCCAAAGGCTACTCCATCTTGAGAACTGACAGACCGGATTCCAGGGGAGGAGGTGTTGCCCTTATGTTTAAAGACCCCTACTAATCAGACAAGTCAACACATTGACCAAGGGCAACTGTGATGTACTCTCAGTCAAACTATCAACTTCTCTTAGTGACTCGATCAACATCCATGTAATATATCGCCTCCCAGGCCCGCTTGCATCCTTCAAGGAGGAGCTCCTACAAACTCTAGGGGATGCCATCAAGCCTACATAAAGAACTATCTTGCTAGGAGACTTTAACCTAGGCCTGAATGACCCTGCAGATTTCAACATCGTCTCTTTGGCGAATGCACTATGTGCTCTCGGCTCTAGGCCCTATGTGACAACCCCAACCCATAACAAAGGCTGTACCCTGTACTGCATTGCTGACCTCAATGGCCAGGTCACCATCTCCAATAACTCACCTTGACCCTGGTCATACCATCATATTGTGACCTTCTCCTACCCACCTACCAAGCATTCCCTGCCCTCCCTTGTTCTAATTACATCCACTTAGTCTCAGAGCTCACGGAAGATGGCTAAAGAAAATATCATGCCCTTTCTTTCACCACTGCAACCCACATTCCTACACTGTAATGACCCGAGTGCCCTAGCTGATCTATATTTGAACACAGTGATGGCTGCAGTTGAAAGGGTATCTCCCCTATTCACCCGCAAAGCTAAAATTGTTAGACACATCAACTGATGGTACACCCTCAACCTCCAAGAGCTATGCTCTAAGAAACGCATAGCAGAAGGCACCTGAATAAATCACTGTCAGCCGCCCTTAAAACACAGTTCTATATTGCTTCCCAACAATAAAAACAGGCTATCCTAACATCCAAATCAGCAGCCTATTTAATCTAGGATCTCCAAGAAATCTTCAACATTCTAAGTGAACTGGAAACCCTGTCCTCCCCTCCCATCATCATTACTAAAGACTAAACTTGGTGTGCCAACATTCAAAATGCCATGCTTGAGAAATTAAACTCCCTGCATCTCAAAAATTGCCCAAAACAAGCATCTATCAAACCGTTTTACAACCACCCCTTGCCACCCACTCTGCCCAGCCTTAACATCCCTACTTTCCACTTCCCATCGGTGCCATTTTGATCAGATGCTCGGACATGTGTCAGAACTGTGCCATTGAGCGAGCAACCCACCCTTTTGTGAAAACCCACCTGAAAAATACTCAAGATGTTTAATTTGTCAACCCAAGATTGTAATTCCTGAATTATCACTGACACAAAGATCTTGCTTGTGGTATCCATAAGGTCTGTAATTTGCAGGGTTTAGTCAATCTCCTTTTTAAAAAAAAAATGGGGATTATTTAGGATATATTGCAGGTGGGAGGTAGGACTCCAATATGGAGAATTTTGTGAAGCAGCTTATACAAGATTGTGGATTGCTTTTTAAGGTGATCAGGGCTGGAGCCTTAGATGATTTGAGTTAGAAATAAGGTTGAAAATGTTCTCAACATTTAGAGGATTCATAATCAATGCCTCTGAGATGAGATGTCATTTGGAAGGTAAATCATGGTGAAGTTATTTAAACTGGAATAGGGTTTTGCGTAATATTCAACCCATGCCTGTTCCCCAATTGTACTGACATCTTTGGCAATTCTCTTGTTATTTACAGAGTTGGTCATTTTCCAAAAGTGGGATGTTTTCACATTAATGAAATGTTTTACTATTTGTTGAATATCATTCATGGGCCTTTAATCTTTTAATGACATTTCTATATTTAAATAATGTTTCATTCTTTTCAGCATTTGCTAATCTAACATCAAAGATATGGGTGTTAGGTTTGGATATTACACAGACACCTTTCTCAGTCAAATTTAGTAAACATTCACCAAAAAATGATGTTTTCCACCTACAGTAAGGAACAACCTTTCTACTTCCAAAGTTTTTTTTTTTAGAAGTAAATAATTCCCTCTTGCTATAGTGCCCCTCCTGTACAGTTCAAGAAGTCACACCCATGGTACGGACTGGACGGATTGAATAGTGATTGAATGTTCGCTAACATAGTGAACAAAAGTGGTAAATGATCACTTACACTCATCGATAGTATTAACAACTGAGAGCATTTATTAATTAGAGTGTCAGAAATAAATATGTGATCAAACCAAGATTAGGATACTTCTCTCTTCCATGGATGAGAAGTGGATACAAGATTACTGTTGCAAAGGAGTAGCAGGGAAACAACCAACGTTTTGAAACAGTCTCTCTGTGTTCTTCCCCACAACTCCCCTCTCGATTCCCCTTTCCAAAGCTAAGAAGAAATGTTTAGTTTGGCACATAAGCCAACAGCACAAGCAGAGTTAAAAACCAGTATATTGTTGTCCTGGGCATCACACAGCCAGCCTTGATCACAGACCCCAATGCTAATTGAACATCATAGAGTTGACACTTTATCGGGTTCCAATAAGGACTGATCAATACCAATTCCATATTACACCCCGTGCACACTATGCCTATGGCTAGACACCCACCAATTGTAGAGTCAAAAGCATAAGCATATACCCCCAATGAGAGGTTGATGGCTTTGGCTAGCGCCCCCTGCCCCACACATGAAAGCCTGCCATAGTTTCTTGGATTATATAAATATCATAAGCACAAGTTAGGTAATTACACTCAGCCAACTCTGCAAGGTCCTTAAAGCCACAGCTGTCCCATGACAAGATGTTCAAAAGCCTGTTAAAGGCTGTTTTGTCTTTCCATTGGGGGGGGGGGGTGTTTTTACCTATTGCCTCTAGTCAGTCTCAATTTAATTTTTGGTTATCATTTAAGACACCCATGAGAATATTTGCCAAAGAAATTGTAGATAGGTCAAAATAACTGCCTCCCGAAAATGAGACTCCTTGTGTGGTGACCTAACAATCATCTGAATTCTTCCAAAAAGAAGAAATAAGCCTTGGATTTTTAAAGTGTAGAACATCAAAACCCATAGATCTAAGGGTATCGACGTGGTCCCACAACAATTTGCCTGCTAAGTGTGAGTAGAAATGGGCCACCAGATTCTTACAGTCCATTATTTCTTCCAAATCTCTGTCACCAGGGAGCAGGGGTCACAGAGCCCGAATCTTTGGAAGGCTTTGACAGATTCAATGGAAGAGAACCATTCATTTGAATGAAGTTATCAAAGCCCACAATTCGCTCATCAAAGTCCAAAGTCTCTGAAATGTTTGTTGGAGGTAGATTATTGTGTGATTGTGAAGGTATTACTTCCTTCTCTTCGGAATCCAAATTGAAAGCCTTTTTATTTTTGTTAATCCCTAAATCTCAAGAATAACGCACAGGTTCATTGGATCCTCTGAGAGATCCAATTAACAGTTGATAGGAAACATCTTCTATAATCACACGAGAAGGACTTTCCGATGTAGATGGCTCATTATCTTTGGAAAATGACATGAATTTAGTTATTTTACCTTGTATGATTTTTTATTTTTGTTTTTCTCAGGTTTACTTTCATTATCTATACTTTTTCATGAACAATATTCATCTATCATTGAGACCTCTGGGTGTTTAGGTCAATGGCTTATTGATGGACTGGCACAGAACGCATACACTTCCTTGAAGATTTCTTGTTGTGCCCATTTACTTTGGGAAGATTCTTTGTTTTCTTCTTCTTTTGATATCTTATACCCTTTCTTTCATTTTGGTGGAACAGATATAAGTGCATAAGACTCCATAGTATTGGAATTTCCAAATTAGGTTCAAGTGCATCAATATTTTCAAGTGCATCATCTTGGGTCTACAGATCAGGTGATGCACTTAATCTTGACACACTTGCAGAAGGAGAAAGTTGAGCAAGTGTGGAAGCTGGCTTGGGTGTTCCTAAAGTAGGAGAGTCTAAAATCAAGACTCTAGTTGGAGAATCCATGTGTTGCCTTGTGCTGATAAATGTTCTTTCCTGGTCAAGTTTGTCCAAAATCATCTTTAAAAGATCTGTATTATGAGAAACCGAATCTGTGATGTTGTCATAAAGATCTAGTATGGATTCGAGCACCAGGTGCACTGCAGCGACAGAAGATGGACCCAAGGTGTTAACATTAGGCATTGTGTGCATTTTGATTTCCTGATCTGTGTTCATAGACGTAACAAATCCCACATGTGTGGCACAATCTTTATAGGCTTGCTTGCCAGTACAAGCCTTGATGGTTGTATTAGTTCTTTGGACTGAGTCAGGATTTCTATCACTATGGCTCTTTGACAAAGGATCATCACACATCTCTTGACACATCCGTAGGAATGATTCACCCATGAACATAGAGTCTGATAAGTCTACATACAATGCAATAGAAACTATATGTGGAGGGCTGTGTAAGGAAGCGTTCCAAGGTTCGATTTGTGGTTTTAGTTGGCAATACTCACTTGTTTTAACTTCCTTCGGTTTTAAAATTGATGAACAACCGGCACTCAATTCAGCCTCCACAGAAGACACAGCAGAGGCGGGTAAAGTAGAGGCCGGTAGTGAGCCAGGCATGTTTGAAGGATCAGTCATAATGACAACAGAGGCTACGCTTCTCCAGTTGTATTTGGGAATGTATGTTAGTGACATAAAAATAAAATGGTGGTTGCAGATGCCTTGATGTGTGCCTTACAGCGTTAAAGTACTATGGGATCGAATTCCCAAAGCACTTAAATGAGAAAAGTGGACATGTGTAAGAGGCCTTCTACAAACTCCAATGGAGACTGTAGGTGCCTTTCCTCGGCTTACTACGTGTAAGAGAAAATAAAATAACCAACACAACCCCTGTCGGGGAAGAAGGCACTGAGAACCGGCTGCAAGAGTTCAAAGGATGGTTTATTTCTCAAGCTAGGAAATAACCCCAAAAAAAAAAAAAACATTTACATCATCACTCATATATATATCAATTAAAGTAACTCTAACAAAAAAATACTAAATGGACCCGATTGACCAGGCGGTGTGGTGCTGTAGGTGTGGGTGGCATCTCTTCCTTCTGATTGGCTGAGTGGCTGACGAGATGATGGACGTCAAATATCTTGTGCTCCACGCAGGTCAGGGTCCGGTCACTGTGGTCACTACCTAAGCTAATATGTTGCATTCGTAAAACACTAAATAACAAATTATCTAAACATTTTATGCTACTTTCTACACAAATCACACATAGTATTTATTGTCAGTACAATTGGATCATTCGTGGCTTTAATTGGAGGCCTTGACTTTTATTGTGCATGTAAAAAAGAGTTAAGCTGTGTTTCACATATCTCCTAAGCTTTAGACCTATTAGTATAAGTAAAAACATATATTGTGGCAAAGTGCTTAAGGTTAGTAGCGGGTGTGTTGGGTGGGTTTCGCAGCACAGGCGAGGGTCTGGCACTTGAAAGAAATACCTTTCAGGGAGCGCAGGGTCAGGATGGCAATAAATTACTCTAAATGGGGGTGGGTGGCTTGCACGTTTATGGGAACGAACGAGCAAAAAGTGCTTAGCTCATCCTGGTTCACATGATGGTTCTCATGCTGGCAGTGACCTCAGAGGAAGAAAACTGTATCATATTGGTTGTTGCAACTTTCTCCAGCTTCAGCGTGAGAATGGGAGCGCAGAGCTTTCCTTCGCAGGGGGAGTGCAAGAGTGGGGGGCCAGCAAGCTGCCTGCGCACCTTGTGTGTGCCTCTGTCCTTGGCTGTTGCAGTGGAAGGGGGAGCTGAGCATTGCTGTACTATCGCAGTGAGGCCTGTTTACCCAAGATGGAGTCGAAAGGGGGCACAAAAGATGGATGCCACGTGTCCTGCTCAGTAGTCCCATCTATGTAGCGGTCAACTGTGGTTAACTTTACATAAGGGCAAGGGGCAACCCCACTACCGGAGGCACGTGGTCCAAGTCCCGTACTGAGGAGTGTACGGCACGAGGGGAACTGGGGGCCCCTAACTCCCATACAAGACCCAGCAGAGACCACCCAGATCACTTATGAGCACTTCATGCCCACTTCGATTTGAAAACAACAGAAAGGGGTGAGCAGACACACATGTTACGCACAAGGTGTCAACAGCACTCGCTGTTTCTCTTAAATCCTGCAACATTCCGAAAAAACAGCAAGTCCACTCGGGTAGACAGATTTCAGAGTGCTTACCCACTTATGTCAGTTCAAAGACCACCCCCCCCACCCTAGAGGGACTCCACAGTCGCTGATCAATGTGTTAGGCAGAGTGCAAGGGATTTAATAAAGTTAAGAGCTGGATAATGGGGGTACTATCATATCACTGTTAATCCCTTCTGCCTCTTACCCTGGCCCGCTGGCATCCAGCGAGCCAAGACCCAACTGGGGCCCCCATCTCCTGTTGTGCACCAGCTCACAAACTCACCCCAGGTTCAGAGTGTGCTATAAAAACACAGCCACCAAGCTGCAAGAGAGCTCCTCTCCACTCCTACTCATACTCCTACTAGGGAGCCCCGGTTCCCATTATGGGCTCACAGGAGAAGCAAACAGTGGGTGCACAAAAACAACGCACAAAAGAAGAGCAGCAGCAGCCCTGAGAAATCATGATAGTCACAGGTGAAGCCAGAGCCCAGTGGCTAAAGAAAAGAACCCTGCAACACACAGTCTCTCTCTCGCTCACAGCTCGACAATCCGCACCAGCGTTCGACGAATAGACTTTGAAATGGTGGCTAGTCGGTGCCTAATTGAGTTTCTCAACAAAATGTTTATGAGAGAAGGTTATCCAGAGATTGCTTTGAGAAATAATGGCTTCCAGTTGTCATCAAAGAAGATGTATGTTAAAGAAAAGGGGCTCTTTTGGACATTTTTGTTGATTTACCACCCAGAAACCAATAGAATGTTCCAGAGAGCAAATTGGATGATAAATGGTTGCTTGCAGCAATCCATGTCTTATGGGTTTGATTGGGAAGAGTGTTAAATTAGTATCGTGTAGGAAAGTGACATCACATAGCAATGCAGGAGTATCTCCTTTAAGGCTTATGAGGGGCAAAGGAACCTAACTCCAAACAATCTCTTGCTTTGTTGATGGATAGAGTGGGTGTGAGAAGAAGGCGGTAAGGTTTTCTAGTGGAAATCAGTGTGGTTGATTTAGTGATGGTAAAAAGGACCAGCCAATGAGAGAAAGGAAAATTAAAGTTTTCCAATCCTGAAAAAGTAATTAGAGTGTTCAAGAATGGGTGAGAGTGCACAGGGAGTTCACAATCACATTCTTCACATTTAATGTGCCATCCCTCAAATCAATAAATATATTTGAACTCTACTAATTCATAGCACATCAAATACTTATTTGGTGAGCAACAAAATCCGGTAGTGAATATTTTAACCCTTTTCTCCAATTAAGTAGTATTCATCTGAGGGAGATCCCTTAGAACAAGCATAAGACATGGCTGGGTGGGGATCAGCAAAAATGAGTTATAAGCCAAGGAGGTGTATCCATAATGCATTGCTGGCATGGTGGTATTATTGCAGGACAGCACATTTGGTTGATATTTTAATTTAATATGAAAGACTGCAGGAATCCAAACTTTAGGCAATCAAACATGCTTCTTTCTTCTCACCTGAATTATACTAGATCTATCAAGATCTGTGGTTTTGTCGCTCGAGGCCTGATAAAGCAGTGTGACTTTCGACTAGGGGCTGAAATGGACCTCATGAGGAATAGGACTCCTAGGCACTTCTCAGTGCATATCATATAAGCTTTATCTAATATGAATCAAACAAAATACTGCAAGTATGTAAACTCACCACAAAAGCCTATCCAATAGTGTCCTATGTTTATACAAGTTTTAGATAAAGCTCTTAACACTGTGTGCTGATTTAAATTTTGTGACAAACCTAGGCAATGTGTCCCTTCTCGCCAAGTGGAAGCCAGCCCCATAGAGACTAGGGAGGTGAAACTGCTATGTGATACCTTGCCTAGGCATCAGGGCAAGTGGGACCCCACTGGGTGACCCTACTCTAGTGACAAGGAATGTCCAAGTCAAAGTTCCATGGCACCTCCCATCCATTCCAAGCCCCCAATGTTTGTTGGCTTTATGGGCATTGAAGATGTTAACAATGTACAGGGCCCCTTTGCGGTGGATGGCTTGGTTACTGACCTGTACGCATTATCAACTCCTGGAGAAATAGCTGACCATTGAGCTTCTTGACTTTGCTCACAGCAGGAAGTCAAAAACAGCAGGAAACCAGCTGACAGGAACAGTATCTGCTGCAGAACATGAAACACTGGCTCGTGCAGAGACACATAGGAGGGAGGCATGGACTCAATCCCTCTGAAGGACAGAGAGTCATGCAGAGACCGTGATGTTCAGAGATCGAGGGCTCTGTGTGGAAACCTGCCACTTCGACCAAGATGGGGACTCCAACCAGATGGGGGACACTGATGCAGGAATTGAGCAGAGAAGCACCAAGAAGTACCAATGTCCTGTTGCATAGATGCCCAAGTTCCGAAGAAAAAACTAAATTTGACTGTGCATATCGAAGAGGAAACAAGGGTGCAAATCGACAGGAGTCAGAGATGCTGACTCTAGTATCGAGTCCTGTAGCTGAATAGAAAGTGCACGGATAACAAGGGAGATTGCTTGGAGGGTGGAAATACCAATACCAAACAGGGCAGAGTGAGCCCACAGACCAACTGGGGCTGAGAAACCAAAGTCACTGTAAGGTGTTGAAAGAAAGATGGAAACCATGGTTGAATGAGCCCATAGCCCACCTGTGGATGAGAAACCAAAGACTTTGCAACGGGGTGAAAGTGACATATTATGCAGGGCTGAACGAGCCTGTTCCTGACCTGAGGCTGAGAAACCAAAGACTCCATGAAGGGGTGAAAAAATGAAATGGAGTAGGGTGTAATGAGCCTGAAGCCCACCTGGGGCTGAGAGATCAGAAACTCCGTGAGGGGACGAGAGACTAGATAAAGTAGACAGGGTGGAGCAGGCACATAACCCATCTGATGCTAAACCCTGTAAAAGTACCAGAACAAGAGTTTTAAATGTAGGAGAAAATATACGCTGCAATTATTCAATATTATTGTAGTGAATAGGCCTGCCATTGATTGACTTCACTTCTGTCATTTATTCAATTGGTTTTCATTTCTGCTGCATCCTAGAGAGTCTTTGGATTGCCTCAGCAGGGTGTCTGGGCAGCACAAATATGTATGAGTTTTTTCCAAAGAATTAGGCCTTGATTATACTTTCACATGAAACCTTCCCCAGAGAAAAGAGTACACTATGAAATAACGGTTTGTATCCTTGGCATACACAGACTGGTACATGATAGCTGCAAGGACATGCTTTTGATGTGGGAGAGCAACTCGTTTTGGGAATATCTTCGGGTGCCAAGATATCCGGTCGCTCGGGAGAGAATTGCATTGTATCTAGTTTGTTGATGTGGGGTGGCAGATTTCGCTCTTCTGACTAACTGCATATGATATGGTGATCTGCGGTGTGATGCACATCAAATGTGTCACTGTACCAACAAATGCAGGAGGCAATATGATGGTTAGAATGTAGTTACAGCTAATGTCTAGAATGTATACAAATGTATTTATGGTTTTTGCCTTTAAATATTACTTTCTTATGTGGGCATGTTTTTCAGTTTTTCAGTTTTCTCTCAAGACTGGCTGACCTACCGGCCATTATGCATTTGCATTAAAGTTGCGTTTCTGCAATTCACGCATCTCTTCCTCATTTCTGGATTTATTGAGGATCTACATGTGGTGGACCTGCCTATCAAAGATGCCGGGGTCCCCTGTCACTTTTCCCCGGTCGTGGCACCTGCCTCTAGAGAGCATTTTTGTGCAAACACCGAGGTGAGCAGGCACTGTGTTCCTCTAAAGGTATGCCTTGTTTCTGGTTTGTGGCCAATTAGTGGGTTTAGGGAACTGTGAGTAAAATCTCTAGACCTTGGCCTGAAGAAGTTACGCACAATAAGGGCTTGTTTGGACATGTGCATACATGCTTGTTATCACTCTATAAGGGGAAACAGTTGAAAAACCTGCAGGGCATTTTACATTCATGGGAAATGTTGGTGGAAGAAGAAAATGCTTTTGATAATGGTGGGGAGGGGTACATCCAGGTAAGCTCGAAATCTACTGCCCACCACCCCCATATGAGTCCTATCTTTTAAAGCCTGCTGAGGCATACACCAACCCCAGTTCACTCCTCAAACAGAAGACAGGAAGGTGAAACTATGGGATCCAGAGGATCCCAACGGAGACCCATTGACTTTAGAAATTGAGAATAAGGCTTGCTGACAATTAGAGGCAGAATTACAAAAGGCTGAGCAGGAGCTGGCACAAACATTGCAGTGCCAAAACCAACAGCAGGGGTAAATGGCAGTGCACTTATATAGCCACAGGGGGGTACAGATTATTTTCAAGATCGATAGTAAAGTTGCAAAGATCCCCAACTACCTACAGCTCTGATGGCCCCAAATCAAACAACTCCCAAATTAGGGACCATAACTGGAGGTCCACAAGGTATGAACATGGCATTGTAATAGACTATGGGGGTCATTACAACATTGGAGGTAGCCATGCGGCTATTTGTGGCATGGCTACCCACATTCTGGGCACCGGGTCTGGGTTCCCTGAATGGGCAAATACCGTGCCATTTCGACCTGGGTGGGCCCGGTATTTCCCCATTCAGGAAGCCCAGACCCTTTGCATCCCCATTCCCATTCGAGCCCCCATAGGGCTCAATGGGAATGGGGGGCATGCTTACAACGGGCCTGTTAATGTCGAGCCCGTTGTTAGCGTGCTGGACCGCTTGCGCGACCCGCTAAGGACACCTGGATTAACCAGGCATCCTTAGCGGGTCCCGCAATCAGAGCTTGTAATGAGGCGGTAGGGGGTTAACGGGGCCGGCAGCTCTACCGGCCCTGTTAACCCCCTACCGCCAGGGTTGTAACGACCCCATATGACTATGTATATTCAGAGAGAGAGTTAGTGGAAGAAGAGGATGAGTGGGAGTCAGATACCTCTACAGGAGATAATACCATGGAGACACAGTCTTCGACTGCAGGTCGGCCAAATGACGTTAGACAATACCAAAAGGAACGTGCTGGGATCCCAGCCTGGCAAGTAAATACAGAAAAGTGTAGTTAAACAATGGGGGAAGAGTTCCCATTGTTAGAGAAGGGACTGGGGGGACCTCATTAGGTGCCCTGGCCTCACATGGATCAGGTAAACCCAAAGCATGCCTTGCCCTCCCTTACAGCAGGAGCTGGCAAGTGGATTTATGCCCTTGAGAAATGCATGGCAGGCATTCATTTAGCAGTGGGGCACATAAAATGTTTGTTTGCAGGTGGACAAGATATGGAGAAAGGTGGGCTAAAGGGGAGTAACATTAAACAAAACTGCTCATGATGGTGTTCTGTTTATTAACTGTCAAGTGCACGTATTGAAAGTATTGAGGGACATGTACCCCGACAGAGCTGATATGAATTTTATCATGGCCCGCACAATGTGAGCACATGAGGACCCCACCTTTTTCATATAGCAGATTTAGGGAATGTGTTGGTTAGAGACAGGGGAGCCTTGGAAACAAATGTCATCATTTTTTACCATGTGTTATGAAAGGGGCTCCCGTTAGAAGTGCAAGCAGATTTAAATAAGCTGGTTGGGATAGAAGCCAAATCATGGCCCGAGGCATAGGCACATATCACACATTATCGTCTGCAGAAACAGGAGAAGGATCAGGACAGGACGGAGCAAACACAGAGGGAAGAAGCAAAGTCGGTGCAGAAAAGGCTAGCAAAGCTGATCTTGCAAGGGGGTGTGATAACAGGCATCGCTGAAGGACAACCTGAGCTCAGCCCTGCACAGGGGTGGGTAGAAGGTCCTGCAGATTTTAGGAGGGAAATAGCAGGTTTCCAGAGTGGAAGAGGATATTTTTATAGGGGCAAAGGAGGAGGTAAGGGAAGCTTGGAGCCCCGACCAGGGCTGCAATGCAGGTCCTGCGGGAAGATGGGTAATTTTGCACAAGAACGCATGAACAGGCTAACCATGCCATTTAACTACAATTTACCAGCCTATCACCCCACGCTCAACCCACAGCCCCAATTCGTCTTGTACACCCAGAGGCCCACCCCCAGGCCCAGTAAAACAACCCATGCAACCTCAGGCTGTAAATTGTACCCAGTCACCTGCTCAACCATGGGAAAAGAACTCCCTGCAACAGGGCACAGTCACTCACTACAAAGGAGGTCATCCGTTCCCGCTCCCAGGATTGAACGTTGACCCACAATAGGACAGCCCACAAAGAGCAGTGGCATTCCCAGTACTATCAGTACCCACCGACCCGGAACAGGAACCCCTAGTGTGAGTGAAGATTGGGGATCGAACATTTTGTTTTTTTGGTTGACACAGGGGCTACCAAATCCTGCATTAAGGAGGGGACGTTCCCGTTGTTGAACAATATATTGGACACACAAGGGTTATCTGCGGCTGTCAAACTGGTTCCTTTTACAGAAAATGTACCTTTCACCATAGGTATGCACGAATTGTCAGTTCATTTATTGTATTCACAAGAGTTTCCAGTTAATCTCCTGGGTAGAGACATCATGAGTAAATTGAATATCACCATTTTCTTCTCAGATTAGGGGATAATGTGCTCCACACCAGGCATGTATCACACTAGGGCTGCTGCAGTAATACAAGTACTATGTTGCCACATCACCCTGAGAAGCACATACTTCATCCAGATGTGTTTCTTTATGGGGTTACAATCATGCTAGGTATGTTGGTTAGAGACAGGGGAGGCTTGGACACAAATATCATAATTTTTTACCACGTGTTATTAAAGGGGCTCCCGTTAGAAATGAAAGCAGATTTAAATAAGCTGGTTGGTATAGAAGTCAAATCATGGCCCGCGGTATAGGCACATATTACACATTATCATCTGCAGAAACAGGAGAAGGATAAGGACAGGATGGAGCAAACACAGAGGGAAGAAGCAAAGTCGGTGCAGAAAAGGCTAGCAAAGCTGATCGTGCAACGGGGTGTGATAACAGGCATCGCCGATGAACAACCTGAACTCAGCCCTGCACAGGTGGCCTACAGATTTTAGGAGGGAAATATGAGGTTTCCAGAGTGGAAGATTATGTTTTTATAGGGGCAGAGGAGGAGGTACGGGGAGCTTGGATCCGCTACCAGGGCTGCAATGCAGATCCTGCAGGAAGATGGTAATTTTGCACAAGAACGCAGGAACAGGATAACCATGCCATTTAACTGCAAAGTACCAGCCTACCACCCCATGTTCAACCCACAGCTCCAATTCACCTTGTACACCCCCAGACCCACCCCCAGGCCCAGTAAAACAACAACCCATGCAACCTCAGGCTGTAAATTGTACCCGGCTACCTGCTCAACCTGCTCAAGAACTTCCTGCCACAGGGCACAGTCACTCACTACAAAGAGGTAATCCGTTCCCGCTCCCAGGATTGAATGTTCACCCAAAATAGGACAGCCCACAAAGAGAATTGGCATTCCCAGTATTATCAGTACCCACCAACCCGGAACAGGAACCCCGAGTTTGAGTGAAGATTGGGGATCGAACATTTAGTTTTTTTGGTTGACAGAGGGGCTACCAAATCCTGCATTAAGGAGGGGACGTTCCCGTGGTTGAACAATTTATTGGACACGCAAGGGTTTTCTGCGGCTGTCAAACCGGTTCATTTTACAGAAAATGTACCTTTCACCATAGGTATGCACGAATTGTCAGTTCCGTTATTGTATTCACAAGAGTTTCCAGTTAATCTCCTGGGTAGCGTCATCATGAGCAAATTGAATATGACCATTTTCTTCACAGATTAGGGATAATGTGCTCCACACCAGGCATGTATCACACTTGGTCTGCTGCAGTAATACAAGCACTATATGGCCACATCACCCTGAGAAGCACACCACTTCATCCAGATGTGTTCGTTTATTGGGTTACCTTCATTCTAGGTCTGGTGTGCAGGATTAGAGACAGAATTCTGTGCATACCTGCCAAATTCGTGTTTAGGTGGTCTAGCAGGAAGGGGCAGCAGTTACCACTATCACGTTACGTTTGGAAATAGTAATCACCAAGGCAGGCATTGTAATCATGCCTGACTCGGACCGGATGATCTTGAATGCCACACAATTTTATGCATTGTCTCAACACAGTGATTGAGGAATGTCCGATGAGCAGCTGTTAGAGGACACCGAAAGCGAAGGGGAGATAGTGTTTGAAATCTCCTTACCCTGTCAGGTAATAGTGGAAAAAGAGATGTACCAAACACCTTGTCACACTTATAGGAAGATCTAGACAGAGTTCCCAGTAAGTTATGGACTAGTGGGCCACACAATGTAGGGCTGCTAAAAGCATCCCATGTCAAAAGAAGCAGAGGAGGGAATGTATTCCATAATTTTAACCTTATGACAGAAGGGCATAATACAGCCATCAGAATTGCCATGTAACACAGCTGTTTATCCTTTCAAAAAAGCAAAAGAATTAACATGAAGGATGGTTCAGGACTTGTGCCTGTGAAACAATGTTGTAGAGGCAGAATTTCCAGGGGTCACCATTTCCGCCACCATCCTGTGTAATATCCCCACAGAGTCACCTATTTTACTGAAATAGTTCTCAAAAATGCATTTTCTTCTATTCCATTACCCCTGAGTCCCAACCCCTTACAGTGTTTGCTTACAGAGGACAGAGGTTTCAACACACTCGTTTGCCAAAAGGGCAATGTGAATACCCAATATTTTTAACAGGGTGTTGCAAATGGATCTAGAGAACTTGCAAATACAGAACACAGTGTCTCAGTATGTGGATGACCTCCTAGTCTGAGTACCACAGAAGAGTTATGCAGGAATGACTCAGTAAAACGTTTGACCTTATTGGAAAAGAAGGGTTACAAAATAGACATGGATAAACTATAGTATTCTCACCAAGATATTGTGTAGGTAGGGTAGATAATATAATCAGCAGGCAGTAAAATAACTCCAAAACGGGCTAGAGAACACCAGAGTCTACCACGGTCAAGCAGATGCTGCAGTTTTTGGATTTGTGTAACTATTGTCGATCATAGATATTTGACTATTTGACATACACCAAACCCCTGCTACAAGGGCTAAAGGAAGCACAGAAAGAAAAAGGGACCATTGCTTGGACAGACTAGATGATTTATTTATTACAGGAACTCAGACAGGTGATCAGTACTGCCCCTGTTCTGGCCACACCAGACTATTAAAACAAACAATGATTTTTGTTCTCACACTATAATGGCCAAGTGATGATAGCTGTCCTCATGCAAAATACTTCATTAGGCCATTAGCCTTCTGGTTTATCTCAGTGGTCTTCTGGTCCCCGTAATGTAGGAACACTTTCCAATGCGAGCAGGCTCTGGCAGCCGCTACATTTGCCATACAAAAATCATCTACCATTATCATGGGGTGTCCTGTCACCCTTATTCTGTCAAATTCCTATATCCACATCGTGAGGTGTCACACTTTTAATCCTGCAACATTTATTGCAGAACCAGTACAAGCAAATGACACAACACATGATTACACTACATATGAGGACACCACTGATGGAATTACCTGCATTAGGGTGGAAGCGCTTTAAGAGGGGTAGGTGCTCTTTGTTGATGGTCCGTTGACGATCGATCAGAGAACAGGGAACAGGCACACAGAGGAACTAGTAGTGAGCCATGAAGCAGGAGAATATCATATGTTAGCCAAGGTGTCATTGCCATTGCACTACTCTGCGCAAGCAGCGTACCTTGTGGCCCTTATAACAGCATTTGAACTATCCCAAGGGTGCCATAATACCATTTCCTCTGAATCAGCTTATATCACATCCACAGTGCGCTCTGACCTCTACAGATGGCGGTAGAAAGAGTTTAAAAAATCAGGTGGTACACCTGTGCAGCATGCCGCACGACTCTACCAAGTTAGTAGATTCATTAGCACTCCCTACAACAGTTGTGGTAGTAAAATGCACAGCTCACACAAACAACATGGGTATATATTACTTATGGCAACCGTGAAACATACTTAGCAGCCAAGGAAGCAGCATATTTAGAATACCCCATTGACACGGTGCCCTCTGCACTATCCTAACAGCAATTACAATTTACAATCCCGTACAACACTCGTCCCATGGCCCATATTATTGAGTTACAAGCACAAGGTCCCCAGTGTGAGAAAACAGATGGTGTTTCACTCGCTAGTCCCCAAAGATCTCTCTCTCTGCTGGCCAGGGCACAGCCATTGCCTTTGGCTCCAGATCATGGGGTGGACCCATGCAGGAAGATCACTTGGGGGAGGGGTCTTCTGGGAGTGGGAGTGGGACACCAGATAGCGAGACACGGTATCCCCCCACTGCAACACCTTCTCCTCATCCTACCAGGTAGGATACATGGGGATTTACCCCCCTTTCCTACATGAACACTTTGACACAGAAAGCCCACTCTGGGACAAAGCAGACTCTCACCTGAGCAATGCACCTGACATATCCCACTGCTATGATCACACAAAGTCAAGCAATTACTTTTGACAGCTCACACCTGACTTCAGTTAAGCTTCTCTATACAGATAAAAGGTGGAGCACGAGAGCTCACTCTGAGCAAGGGAAAACACATGAAGGAGCAGCGTTTTCCAGGTAGCAGCTGAACATGTGGAGAAATACAGAAAACCGAGAAGGGAGAATGAGGAGGGAGATACCCTTGACCTTATTGGCGAGAAACTGTTACTTTCCAAAGCCCTCAGATTAAAAGGCGAAAGGCCAGAAAACCAGACTTAAGAATCCTGCATCGTATGTCGGAGACCAAAGGCACTCCTGCATGACTTACTGAGTAAGGTACGAGCAGCAGCCGCCGTGGTGCCGTCCTTGGTTCCAGGATCAAAGCAGTGCCAGAGAAATCAACACAGTCAGTGAGTTGGGGAGACTGATACAAGACTGGTCTGTGCTGAAGTCAAGGTTGCAAGCAGCAACATTGTATTAAGAATGAAGAATATTAAAAGTTTGTGATGAGGACGTGAGTAAAGCCCAATTACCGATGGATGTTTGAACTTTAATATGAATAACAGAAGGTACGATGCAAAATAACAGAGTGATCCGGCACCACAGGTGTGCTCAATTAAAGATATCTGTTTGAGGTATCCAGCCAAGAAGTGGCAGAAGCGAAAGTAAAGTTGAAAGGGGAAACGTGAATAAAGTGAATCGAAGTGGTCCTATGACGGCTTAAGCAAAATCCATCACACAGTCGAAAGTCTTTGATTTTGATAAAGAGTGGAAAGCAAGGAAAGTAAGTTACACATTCCGAGTCCGGCTGAGGGAGACCTATTGTGAACTTTTGTTTAATGGGGTGCAGCCAGACTGAGGGAGACCCGTGATGAACAGTAAACCTGAGAACTGGTGAACGTGAAAAACGTGATGAGAAAGGAACTTTGGCATTTGTTTGTTAATTCAGGCAAAGGCACTCTGCAAATAAGAGACTTTTATTGGGAAAGAGACTTTGGTGCAGAAAGCCTGGATATCTAAGTTCTTAACTTACTTAACTGCATCGTCGTGCTAGAGAAGCCACAGTGTGTGCAAAGCTCGAGTGTACCACCTTGTCCAGTGCTGAAAACATGGGGAAGGGACGCTAACTGCTCAACAATCCTGACATATTATTTCTTGCTCTACCTTATTAAAGGCACAATGTACCCCTTATGGAATACTCCCTCTCTCTCACGGTCAGGGTGTGACCACAAATTTTATCATATAAAGGAGACAGAAATTACAATTGGTCTTGAAAAAATAGACTTAGTACCTATTCATTTGCCACAGTATCAAAACAGTTTATTTTAATAAAGTTTATCACAACAATATTTTAAAAACAGCTCTTAAAACAGATTTTTCTTAAAAAAGACCCCACAACACAAGGTAGGTACAGTACAAATCATTAGTTCCACACACATATATTCCTATAAAAATACAACACAGTACAACCACAAACAAAGAATGCTTTTGACACTTCTTCAACAAAACTGAGTATTATTAGCTCAGGTAAAGCAATCCCGACATGTTTCAGTTCCTCATAGCGCTGAATGCATGAACTTTCTTCAGGGGAAGAACTCTATTTTCTTATTCTCCACCATGTAATCCAGGGCCACACCAAGACTTTTCAAATTAGTGCTCCTAAAGCCAACAAATAAAGAAAAGGGGGGAGTATCACTACTGATCAACACCATCCAAACATGTATGTCAGAGACAGCTCCAAATTGATAGCTAAACTCCAGTACCCTTGCTGCTTAATTGCAATGTACGGTACGGTACGGAAACTGCCCGGCTAGACCTTAAGACTCAAATTGACGAGTTGAAGGACAAGGGACAAACGGCTATGCTACTTCTCTTGGACCTCTCTGCAGCGTTAGACCTAGTAGATCATGCAGTCTTATGTAACCATCTTAGGTCGGCGGCGCACTTCTCAGGGGAAGCCATAGCCTGGGTCCAATCCTTCCTGGCTAACAGGACAATGCAAGTCTTTTCCCCACTAACGGCTGCTGACCCACCTCAAATCTCCTGTGGAGTACCCCAAGGATCCTGTGTCTCACCCACTATGTATAACATCTTTACTAAGCCTTTGTTGGACAGACTGGGTATCACCTACACAAATTATGCAGATGATACCCAGATCCTCATTCCCCTTTCTGGCAACTTTTTGGAGGACACAGCCTTAGTAAACAGAGTATACCTCCTCATTCAGGCATGGATGGCATCTCATGGCCTCTGCCTGAATGACGATAAAACTGAGATACTAATCCTAGGCTCTGAAACTAACATAAAAAACTTAGCCCTAACTATACTGCCTTCAATATCGACAACAATCTCATCAAGGTGATGCCAGTGGTCAAAACACTAGGCTTCTATCTTGATGCCACTCTCTCGCTTAAGAAACAAGTCAACTCACTCGCATCTTCCACAGCTTATACCTGTAAGCTCATCCGAGCTTGCAGACCATTCCCCTCTACCTCGAGTTGCATCACCCTCGCCAATGCCCTTGTAATGTCGAGATTAGACTACTGTAACGCTCTCTACTCAGGTGCCAACAAAAATATCATCGACAAAATACAAAGAATGCAAAATAACACCCTAAGAGCAGCCCTGAATATCCCTAGGAGAGAACACATATCTGATGCTAGAAGAGAGGTTCATTGGCTAAAAATATCTGACAGGATACTTCTAAAAACAGCCTCCCTTACCTCCAAATGCTTAAACAAGTTGGCCCCACCCTACCTTGCTGAAAGGATAAATAGAACATCGTCCACACGTCCAACGAGAACAGCCAATGCCTATACCCTGGAAATGCCTAGATTTAAACGTGTCACAGCTGGAGGATCTAGCTTCCCAGTTATTGCAGCACAAACTTGGAATGCACTACTGTATGACCTCAGAAAGGAACAACCATATCCTAAATTTAGACTCAATGTAATTAAATGGCTACGAACGAATGACTGTTAGCTTACCTTCTCTTTACCTTGCACTCCTGTGTCTGCTGCATGTCTCTTAACTTGCTTCCTTCTGTATGCCACTGCAACCATCCTGGCAGCCTACTTTCAAACTGTCTTGTATATTATATGCTTCTTTGTACACATTATGTAACCAAGCTTAAGTTGTCTTGACCACTACTGCGCCGGCTCCCTACTGGGTTTGATGCACAATACCAAATAAATAAACAAACAAACAAACTTGCACACACAACCTCTAATTCACACACTTCTGCTAAAATGTAGGAGAAGAATTCCAGGGGCACCTTAGGGAGCCAACCAAAGCTGTCAGGTTTACATCTCACCGGGTTGGGCACCATCGCACTGATCATGATCCACCAGTAGATGAGGCATTGCTGATGCAACAGGTGTCACTGCAGTATCTGCAACCACAGCTCTTCTCAGGAGATTGCGTTTTCATCACAAATTCTGTCCCCAAGTGGAAGGACCCCAAATTCTAAGGCCCATTCATGGTTCAATATGCTACTCCCACAGCCGCCAAAGTCTATGGTAGCAAACCATTGATCCACCTCAGTGATGTCTGCAAAGACTAGAGTTCCTTCACCCCCTTCGCCAGCAGGAAGAAGAGGTGGGGAATATTAAGGGGAGTATTATTCCTATTACTATATATCCATTTGGGCGGCCGGATACTGTTGCCTCACTGCAATCTCAAAGGTATACGGACAGACTCACACAGTATATGCCTTGCCTTGTTCTTTTTTGCATTCTGTGTTTTCTCTTGTTCCATTTTTCAGTTTTCACTCCCTCAGGATATTGCTGGCTATAACGTTACTAATGCTGAAACCATTGAATTTGCATAGAGTAGTAATGTTTCTAAATACATTGAACTGCTAAAGAGGGTTAATGTTTCCATGTGAGGAATTTAAAGAGATATTACTGATCTAACAGTGATCCGAGGTAGTTCTGATGACGTGCATCACAACCAAGAGGACGACATGTGGTATCACCACATTCAAGCAGTGGGGAATGAGAAAACGTGCAACCCCTGTTTTGTCTGTTCATTGATTCATGCATGATGATGCAGAAGCCTTATATAGGTTGCTCTTACCTAGGAGTCACCAGAGGAAGCAAGTTGTTTAGTTCACCTAGCTTTATGCAGAGTGCCAGGCACTGTTCAAGGACATAATGTTCATATACAGTGGGTGGAAGTTAAAACAACAGTATATGACAACAATTATGTGGAGTTGAAGAAGATAACAGAGGGCAATGGTTTGAGTGATCTCATATATTGGTTTGAAAGAAGAGGACAGGTGCAAATGACTGGCTTTCAGGAAACGCAGGTTAGGAAGAATGTGTCTGTTTTCACGGCATTGCATGCATCCCATTGTTTCAGTGAGATAGCGCAGAGCATGTCCCATTGTAGAGGTAGGCCTAAATTCCAGATGAAAGTTGCTGTCTTCTATAAAGGCCAATCAGTTGAATGGCTGATTTGACACAGGTCAGGGGGAATGTCAGGCATACCCAAGGATGTGGCTCTAAAGATAAATGAAACTTGTTCTACCATATGGGACAAGTATGTGAACATTTTGATTTGGATAGATCAATATACACCCCTTACTAAAGTAATGAAACCCACATGGTTCTCCTTGCGTTTCAGAAGCAATGGCAGCATGTTGGTGGGGGTGAACTTAAACTGCAGTCTAACACTCATTCTTCCTGATAAATTAAGGTGGTACCGCTGCTCTCATGGGTGTGCCCTGGACTGGCATAACATATCTGCCACCGTCCCAGAGAGGTGTTTTTTCCATGGCAAACTTACAAGCTCCCATCCTGGCAATGCCTAATGTTAACATCACAGCAATCCACAAGCATCCAATCACCAAGCCCATGTAGTTATTGCATCAGTGTGCTCACCGATCTCTGAACCTGCACCACCGCCGCAGAGGTAACTATTGCAGGAGTTAAGTGACAAGCTGAATGAGATACTGCAGGAATACCAGTTGTTCAGCAGTGCCGAAATGTTTTTTGCTTCATTTCTCACTCCTGAGATGCAAGCAGGAGCTAACGCCGATTGACTGCAAATAAGAAGGTGGGAGCTAATTCAAATGGCCAATGACACAGAGAATGGGTTGAATGCTATTAGGGAAGAACTTCAGGTCATAAGACTAACCACCTTGCAGAACAGTTTTGTGCTCGACATGTTAACTGGCATAGAGAGGGGGGTTTGTGCAAAATTGGACACTTTTTGCTGCACGCTCATACTATCCAACAATGCAGAACATGGAAGCCTCACACAGTCAATGCAAGCTTTGCACACTATGGACACCACAAGGAGAAAGAAGGTGGGGTGCTGATTGATTACTAGTTCACATTAATATTTTCATCGGTGGCCTCATGGATGGGTGTTTGCCTCAAAGTACTGATACCTATTGTTGTTTTGCTGCTGGTTCTTTATTGCATTTGCCAACTGGTCCTGGGGTGTTGCAAAATACTGATGATTACAGTAGTACCTTAGATGTCACTCAACTTACAATCTGTTGATGCTACCCCTCTTGTGAAACACACCCACACTCAAACTGAACAACTGGACAAGCCTCACGTGATTCGAATCTCATACCCAATTGTCCCAGAGGGAACGCTGTTTGAATGCCAAAATGATCCTGAAAATGATTGAGAAACATATGTTGATTGTACGGGGGATGGTGAAAGTTGTTTCTTGCCATGTAGCCCAGAAGAGTAAACAGGGGATTTTAGAAATATGATGAAAGTGTGGATACCAAAGACTCCTTTTGACAAGATGAAAGTGATGGGCTATTCAGTTTATAAATAAACTAGAGGGGGAATGTTAATAAGCAGGTGCAACACTTTAAACGTAGGAGAAAATATAGGCTGCATGAATAATATTGAATGTTATTGAAGTGAATAGGCCTGCCATTTATTGGATTAACTTTGGTTTTCGTTTCTGCCGGATCCTGGAGAGTCTTTGGTCTTCCAAGTATGCAGTGGGATGGTGGGCAGCACAAATATGTATGAGTTATGTTCCAAAGAATTAGGCCTTCATTATACTTTTTCATAAAACCTTCCCCAGAGAGTGAAGTACAATATGAAATAATGATTTGTGTCCTTGGCATACACGTGGGAGAGCAGTAGTTTTTGGCAATAGCATGGTGTGACAAGCTGTCTGGTCATGCAGGTAACATGTTACTGTACTAACCAATTAGGGTACGACAATTTATGTCGACTTAGGTTTGCATAGGCAGGAGCCAATAGGATGGTTAGAATGTGGTTACACCGAATGATTTCGAAATGTATACAAATGCATTCTAATTTTTTGGTTTTCACCTTTAAATACTATTGTCTGATGTGGGAGTGTTGAGAGTTTTCAGTTTTTAAGTCTCACGAGACTGGCTGACCTCCTGACTGTTATTTTGAATTTGCAGTAAAGTTGTGTTTCTGAAATTCCTGCATCTCTTCATTGTTTCTGGATTTATCGAGGTTCTACACTATTTGCCCAAGTCAGGAAAAAACAACCCCAAAGAGGGATAAGGGAGACACACTTTGTAATACATGACAAAGACATTGGGTCTCATTCCCATGCCGGAGGTCACCCTGCTGGTGCTACCGGCCGGTTGCCGCTGGACTCTGAATTAATTACCGGTGCGGCTGGGAAGTCAGGTGCCAGAAAATGTTGTTAATCCAGAATGAGGACACGGGAGAACCGCCACCATTAAGAACGGTGCTGGTGCACCCGTGACAAGTCTGCCTACTGTGGCCTCTGTGCCTCGCTAGGTCAGACCAGTCAGGCACAGCAGCTCCGGAAGGCAAACTTGTAATTTGTCGCTCAGGAAACAACAGGGCCGGTGTGCTTACTAACACCGTTGTTTCGGGACAGGCACACTTATAAAGAGGCCCATTGTGTTAGCCAAAGCTGAGAGACATATCTTATTCGTGAACTGGTTTTCTTTGGGAATCGTCTACAAAACGAGGAGCTTTCTTTCTTTCTTTCTTTCTTTCTTTCTTTCTTTCTTTCTTTCTTTCTTTCTTTCTTTCTTTCTTTCTTTCTTTCTTTCTTTCTTTCTTTCTTTCTTTCTTTCTTTCATGTCAATGATAGGTTGGCATAGTTTTGACAGAGAGTATAGCTATGTGAGCTAGAGGGGACCACTTTTTTGATAGGGGCTTGTGGGATGTGGCCAAAATGAGATGAACAAAGGAGGATTCCCAAAACAAACTACCTACTGGTGTCAAACTACTGAACTGGTATATGTGAACTAGATGGAGGCAAAAGGTGAATCACATTCTTGCATCAAAACAAATATCACAAGAAGTGCACATGAGCTAGTCAATCAGAGAAAACAATTTTTCATATTTAATTTTTCTAATACATGTTAAAAAAATGGAACATGATCAGTTCAATTGTTAAAAAAACATACGACAAAACAGAAAGAAATCGCAGTCCTGTAAAGCAAGGAATCATGTGTAAACAATCACGTGAACCTATTTGCTTGATTCAAGTTATACATCAACCCTATTATATTTTCAAAGGTGGTGTTAATAATGACAAGAGTGACTTCATATCATAGACAAAGGATGGTAGTACTTCTACAAAGGCCCCAGTCGGGACAATGTGTGAACATGAACCCATGTGGGGAGTGTGTCGACAGGATGATTCTGTTTCCAGCCTTAAAAGACAGTCTTCAAGAGTTTAAGGGTGACTGTTGTCCATTAGATGAATGTAGGACCAGATAAGGCTTTCGTCAGGACACGGAAAAACGACAGCTTTGACCCAGGTGTTGTATTCTTCATAGTAAGTATAGGATGTCTAAGGATGTAACTCTACAGACAAACAAACATATATGTTAAAAACTAGCTATATTGTAAATGGTACAAGTGACAAATGCCACAACAGTTCCAAATGAAAACCAGCCCTTGCATATCGTGACTAGTGTGCAACCTGGATATATTCAAAATTCAATCATGTATATATCTCTTTAAATTGTTTAACATATATGTCGTGAGGCTATTTAGTGTGTATTCTTTTTACATATTTGTATGATTTCACATTTAATGCGATACCATAGGACAGCAGATGTTAGTTATACTTATATACTTGCCCCATTTTAACAAAAACATTAATAATTAGCATGGTGCCTTACAGTAGAACTTCAAGAAGGAGTTCTATGTGGGTCAGGCGCTGTGGATTAGCACTCCATGTAAGTCTGGAAGGGCAAAAAAAGGCCAATAGTGGCCGTAGTTGGCTGTGTGAGAGACACAAAAGAAACAGAGAGACGCAAGAAAATGTGTCATCAGGTACCTGGGTGCTATCCCATGTGGTATTATACAGAAGTGCATGTATATGTCCTCCTACCTTCTATAGATAGTCACATTGGAGAAGGCAGCAGTAGTTTATTCAGGATGGGCGTAACCACACTGTTGGTGAAGTTCGTCCCGACTCTGGCACAAATATTAGCAGCGTTCTAAAGGACACGGGAAAGTGAACAAAGCACTGTTCAGTGAAGCGTCCTTATTGCGCTTCCTGTATTAAACTATTCTGTAGTTTGGGTAAGGACAGTGCTTTGTTCACTTTCCAGTGTCCTTTAGAACGCCGCTAATATTTGTGCCAAGTAGGGACGAAGTTCACCAACAGTGTGGTTACGCCCATCCTGAATAAACTACCGCTGCCCTCTCCAATGTGACTATCTATAGAAGGTAGGAGGACATATACATGCACTTCTGTATAATACCACATGGGATAGCACCCAGGTACCTGATGACACATTTTCATGCGTCTCTCTGTTTCTTTTGTGTCTCTCACACAGCCAACTACGGCCACTATTGGAATTTTTGTTGCCCTTCCAGACTTACATGGAGTGCTAATCCACAGCGCCTGACCCACATAGAACTCCTTCTTGAAGTTCTACTGTAAGGCACCATGCTAATTATTAATGTTTTTGTTAAAATGGGGCAAGTATATAAGTATAACTAACATCTGCTGTCCTATGGTATCGCATTAAATGTGAAATCATACAAATATGTAAAAAGAATACACACTAAATAGCCTCACGACATATATGTTAAACAATTTAAAGAGATATATACATGATTGAATTTTGAATATATCCAGGTTGCACACTAGTCACGATATGCAAGGGCTGGTTTTCATTTTGAACTGTTGTGGCATTTGTCACTTGTACCATTTACAATATAGCTAGTTTTTAACATATATGTTTGTTTGTCTGTAGAGTTACATCCTTAGACATCCTATACTTACTATGAAGAATACGACACCTGGGTCAAAGCTGTTGTTTTTCCGTGTCCAGACGAAAGCCTTATCTGGTCCTACATTCATCTAATGGACAACAGTCACCCTCAAACTCTTGAAGACTGTCTTTTAAGGCTGGAAACAGAATCATCCTGTCGACACACTCCCAACACGGGTTCATGTTCACACATTGTCCCGACTGGGGCCTTTGCAGAAGTACTACCATCCTTTGTCCATGATATGAAGTCACTCATGTCATTACTAACACCACCTTTGAAAATCTAATAGGGTTGATGTATAACTTGAATCAAGCAAATAGATTCACGTGATTGTTTACACATGATTCCTTGCTTTACAGGACTGTGATTTCTTTCTGTTTTGTCGTATGTTTTTTTAACAATTGAACTGATCATGTTCCATTCTTTTAACATGTATTAGAAAAATTAAATATGAAACATTGTTTTCTCTGATTGACTAGCTCATGTGCACTTCTTGTGATATTTGTTTTGATGCAAGAATGTGATTCACCTTTTGCCTCCATCTAGTTCACATATACCAGTTCAGTAGTGTGGTTCAGTAGTGTGACACCAGTAGGTAGTTTGTTTTGGGAATCCTCCTTTGTTCATCTCATTTTGGCCACATCCCACAAGCCCCTATCAAAAAAGTGGTCCCCTCTAGCTCACATAGCTATACTCAGTTTAGGACAACCCGTGTGGTTGGTTGAGCATCATCCATTATTGAAAATAGAAAATGTACATATCCTTTAATTTACAGAAGATATCTTCAAGAAATGTATTGGATTACCCTCTATTCTAGACACCCCAGTCGTGGGACCCTCTGTTGCCCCACCGAATAATACAAATGATTTGGACCTCCTTGCACAAAAAACAAAAAAATTGATACGCACCCAGTCACATGGACAACTTATGATTGAGTACCTAAAAGCCGGAGTTATACCTGAGGGCTTACAGGTGAAAAATATACCCAGAGTTTTTCTAGACAATCCCAAATTCATGAAAGGATTCAGCGGAGTGGGCAACAAGTTTTCCCGTGACTGGGTTATCTTGGTCATAGAAACAGCAGAAGAAGAGAGTAAAAAACAACAGGAAGACATTGACACCTTAGAAAAAAAGATCATAGCTGACTCAAGTATCCCTGAGGCTACGTCAGCTTTGGAAAAAATGAATTTAGAGATGTCCAAATTCCAAACATTGACATTAGATAAAAAAATCTGGAAACTAAAAAAAGATATAGCTAATTACAAAGAAGAAATTACATATCCCTATTTGGTCCCAGGTTTCTTTCAACAATACAATCCAAACCAAATGAACTGGAATCGACAACCAAGACCCCAAAGAAACAGAAAGTTTGTAACTTTCTCTAACTCCTCTAACAGCAGTGATTCTGATAGCTCTACAAATGCCCCGAATGCAAGTGGCACTACCCAACCCCAGAGGGGCCAACAACAGTTTTTTCAATGACGGGGCAACCGGGGAAGAAAAAGACAATGGGGCAACCATGGGATGCGGACCCGGCAATGGATTCACCCACCAACTTGGTAACTCCGATTTTCAATCTAAGTAAACACACATTACTGCCTGATGAAATAAAGGTTTTGTCTAAAGGACTATCCTTTGTTCCCACATCTCGAGCAGATTCTTTTGAAACAGAAATTGAAATGCGAAATTTCTTTCGTGTCGTCAGACTTTGCTATTTCTTCCATGACAAAAACGACCCAGTTCCAGACAACGATAACAGATCAGGTAAAAAACCACCGTCCAATTTCACTCCTCTGCAATCAATGGTATCACCCGAAATACTTGCTTTCGAAAACAAAATATTAAGCGAAATGAAATTTTTGTGTACTAATAAAAACAAACACAAAAATAATCTTTCAAAAGCCGAACAACTGGCTTTAAAAAATTTGGAATAAACCCCTTATTTGTAATCAAACCCGCCGACAAGGGCGGAGGCATCGAACTGTGGGGAGTTGACCTGTACAACACAGAGATTAATAAACAACTATCTGATCTATCAGTCTACAAACCGATTCCGACTGACCCTCAAACCACAATCATGGAGGAAATAGCTAGTCTGATGGCACATGCTGCTGACCGGGGATGGATCAATGATGAAGAGAAACTATTCTTGGTCAACAAATATCCGGTAACTCCGGCATTCTACTGCTTGCCAAAAATACATAAGCATCTTACCTGTCCGCCGGGACGGCCCATAGTTTCAGCTATCGGTTCACTCCTAGAACCTCTATCAGTGTATGCAGATGTGTTCCTTAGACCCTTTGTTAACCAAATGAAATCATTCATCCAAGATTCCACCTCAATGATAAAATCCTGGATTCCATCATAATTCAGCCGGGTGACCTTTTTGTCACCCTTGACATCACGTCACTCTATACTAATATACCTCAGACGAAATGTATTGATGTCCTGCTGAAACTATTGGAAACACGGCCTGAGAAGCAACCACCCTCGGCATTCATCGCCGAATGCATACATATGGCTTTAACTAAAAAATGTTCATTCAAAACAGCTCTTTCTATCAACAACTGAATGGCACGAGTAAGGGTGCCACTTTTGCCCCAGATTTGGCAAATTTATATATGGACCACTTCGAGAACACCCATATATATAATGACACCAATCCCTTTGGCAAAAATATCCACACATGGCATCGTTATATCGATGACATCTTTATGATCTGGCGCGGTACTATGGAAGAACTCACAAGCTTTAACACCTGGCTCAATCAATGTGAGTTATCCCTCCACTTTACTTGGCAAGCGAATAACAGAGAAATACCTTTTCTGGACCTTCTCATATATCGCACATCTAATAATACATTTTGGAACCAGTCTCTATAAAGAGCCGACTCCAAAACCAAAAAACACACTACTTCACTTTGGCAGTTTTCACCCCCAATCTCTGAAAGAAAATCTCCCCTTTGGACAGTTCCTTAGGATCAGGCGGAACTGCTCTGAAAAACAGGACTTCCAAGTCCATAGTAAAACACTAAAGGACAATCTAATTGCCAGAGGGTACCCTCCGCACACCATTAGGAGGTCGTATAAAAGGGCGAAAAACATTCCAAGAGCTGACTGCCTCTCTAATCAAGACCGAACTAAACTAGACAAAATCACATGTGTGACAACGTTTACCCCTGTCAGTAATGCCTTGAGAAGATCCATTTTAAAAAAACTGGAAAATGATAAACACAGAGTCTTTTTCCATTCCACCTCCCCGGTTTGCTTTTAAACGGCTACAAAATCTTGGTGATAGACTAGTACATACATATCCCAAACAGCCCACCAAAGTACCTACACAACCAACACTATGGGGTTTGTCCCCAGTTGTAGGCCACTTTAAATGTGGAAAATGCTTGATGTGCAATTACACCGAAAATGCTAAAAGTATCAAGCTAAAAACCGGCATTTGGACGTTCAAATCATTCTCAAATTGCGCAACCAAATGGGCTATCTATTGCATCATCTGCACATGCAAACTTATGTACATTGGCAAAACAAAACGCACTGTCAGGACTAGAATAGGGGAACATCGCTCCTGCATCAAGAATAATATTAAAGATAAACCACTAGTAGACCATTACAGTAAGATGAAAAATTCACACAACGACATGACATGGTTTGTCTTACAAACCCTTGATGCACACCCCCGAGGGGGAGACAGGGACCTTAACTTGCGGAAATTAGAGCAAAAATGGATTTACAAACAAGATTCTGTGAAGTGTGGACCAAATCTGTATATTGAATGGAAACTGTTTGTACATAAATAGGCTTCGGAGTGACACACATGGGCTGTAGCACTTTCTCCCATTGGGCTTCCCATAATCAGTCAGCTCCCATATGGGGCCACTTCCATCTTTCAGCTCATGCAGGTCTACACTGTATAGTACCTGCCCTCTCTTATTTATTCCCATTGCCATACGGGCACTAGCCATTGATATCCATTCAGACATGCCAACTACTATACTGGGCTTTTTGACACATGCAAGCGTGTGACGGCTTCTATAGGTCATTTTATGGCTGTATTTTTCATCCAGTACATTTTGCCGCAAATAAAAATGTCAGAGACATGTCTCTTTCTGAGTGGTGCACTTTTCTGCGTCGAGTCTTGTTAGGACCACCGCGCTTATATATGGTTGGCTTCCCTTTTTTGGACACTCCAAGATGGCTGACTCCGTTTGTCAGCTGATGGAGTTCCATACTGTCCAATACGGGTCCTCACTGATCCGTTCCCGATGTCAAAGGGTTAGTAGCCACTGACACGCAACACGAAGCACGGCCAGTCTCTAAGGCTTTGACACACGTGTTTTGCCCCTCCTTGGTGCTACTAGACTATCCACTCAGTAACATTGACCACTCAGGCATAAATACGAAATTGCATTTCGTTTACTGTGTCGTGTTCAAATCCGTTTAACATTACCGCACCAATAGAAGTATGGCCTGATGTATACATTCTAAGATGGCCGACTTTTTCTGCAGCCCATTCATGGTATCACGCGAGTATGTAAGGACATGATAGACATCACATGATCCACTGGATCCACTCGAACTTGGCGATGCCGCTACAACAGAAGGACAGAGAGCTCTAAATTTGCAAGTAAGCCGATCCTTACCCAAACTACAGAATAGTTTAATACAGGAAGCGCAATAAGGACGCTTCACTGAACAGTGCTTTGTTCACTTTCCCGTGTCCTTTAGAACGCCGCTAATATTTGTGCCAGAGTCGGGACGAAGTTCACCAACAGTGTGGTTACGCCCATCCTGAATAAACTACCGCTGCCTTCTCCAATGTGACTATCTATAGAAGGTAGGAGGACATATACATGCACTTCTGTATAATACCACATGGGATAGCACCCAGGTACCTGATGACGCATTTTCTTGCGTCTCTCTGTTTCTTTTGTGTCTCTCACACAGCCAACTACGGCCACTATTGGCCTTTTTTTGCCCTTCCAGACTTACATGGAGTGCTAATCCACAGCGCCTGACCCACATAGAACTCCATCTTGAAGTGCTACCGTAAGGCACCATGCTAATTATTAATGTTTTTGTTAAAATGGGCAAGTATATAAGTATAACTAACATCTGCTGTCCTATGGTATCGCATTAGATGTGAAATCATACAAATATGTAAAAAGAATACACACTAAATAGCCTAACGACATATATGTTAAACAATTTAAAGAGATATATACATGATTGAATTTTGAATATATCCAGGTTGCACACTAGTCACGATATGCAAGGGCTGGTTTTCATTTTGAACTGTTGTGGCATTTGTCACTTGTACCATTTACAATATAGCTAGTTTTTAACATATATGTTTGTTTGTCTGTAGAGCTACATCCTTAGACATCCTATACTTACTATGAAGAATACGACACCTGGGTCAAAGCTGTCGTTTTTCCGTGTCCTGACGAAAGCCTTATCTGGTCCTACATTCATCTACTGGACAACAGTCACCCTTAAACTCTTGAAGACTGTCTTTTAAGGCTGGAAACAGAATCATCCTGTCGACACACTCCCCACATGGGTTCATGTTCACACATTGTCCCGACTGGGGCCTTTGTAGAAGTACTACCATCCTTTGTCTATGATATGAAGTCACTCTTGTCATTACTAACACCACCTTTGAAAGTATAATAGGGTTGATGTATAACTTGAATCAAGCAAATAGATTCACGTGATTGTTTACACATAATTCCTTGCTTTACAGGACTGCGATTTCTTTCTGTTTTGTCGTATGTTTTTTTAACAATTGAACTGATCATGTTCCATTCTTTTAACATATATTAGAAAAATTAAATATAAAAAATTGTTTTCTCTGATTGACTAGCTCATGTGCACTTCTTGTGATATTTGTTTTGATACAAGAATGTGATTCACCTTTTGCCTCCATCTAGGTCACATATGCCAGTTCAGTAGTGTGACACCAGTAGGTAGTTTGTTTTGGGAATCCTCCTTTGTTCATCTCATTTTGGCCACATCCCACAAGCCCCTATTAAAAAAGTGGTCCCCTCTAGCACACATAGCTATACTCAGTTTAGGACAACCCGTGTGGTTGGTTGAGCATCATCCATTATTGAAAATGGAAAATGTACATATCCTTTCATTTACAGAAGATATCTTCAAGAAATGTATTGGATTACCCTCTATTCTAGACACCCCAGTCGCGGGACCCTCTGTTGCCCCACAGAATAATACAAATGATTTGGACCTCCTTGCACAAAAAACAAAAAAATTGATACGCACCCAGTCACATGGACAACTTATGATTGAGTACCTAAAAGCCGGAGTTATACCTGAGGGCTTACAGGTGAAAAATATACCCAGAGTTTTTCTAGACAATCCCAAATTCATGAAAGGATTCAGCGGAGTGGGCAACAAGTGTTGCCGTGACTGGATTATCTTGGTCATAGAAACAGCAGAAGAAGAGAGTAAAAAACAACAGGAAGACATTGACACCTTAGAAAAAAAGATCATAGCTGACTCAAGTATCCCTGAGGCTAAGTCAGCTTTGGAAAAAATGAATTTAGAGATGTCCAAATTCCAAACATTGACATTAGATAAAAAAATCTGGAAACTAAAAAAAGATATAGCTAATTACAAAGAAGAAATTACATATCCCTATTTGGTCCGAGGTTTCTTTCAACAATACAATCCAAACCAAATGAACTGGAATCGACAACCAAGACCCCAAAGAAACAGAAAGTTTGTAACTTTCTCTAACTCCTCTAACAGCAGTGATTCTGATAGCTCTACAAATGCCCCGAATGCAAGTGGCACTACCCAACCCCAGAGGGGCCAACAACAGTTTTTTCAACGACGGGGCAACCGGGGAAGAAACAGACAATGGGGCAACCATGGGATGTGGACCCGGCAATGGATCCCCCCACCAACTTGGTAACTCCGATTTTCAATCTAAGTAAACACACATTACTGCCTGATGAAATAAAGGTTTTGTCTAAAGGACTATCCTTTGTTCCTACATCTCAAGCAGATTCTTTTCAAACAGAAATTGAAATGCAAAATTTCTTTCGTGTTGTCAGACTTCGCTATTTCTTCCATGACAAAAACAACCCAGTTCCAGACAATGATAACAGATCAGGTAAAAAACCACTGTCCAATTTCACTCCTCTGCAATCGATAGTATCACCCGAAATACTTGCTTTCGAAAACAAAATATTAAGAGAAATGACATTTTTGTGTACTAATAAAAACAAACACAAAAATAATCTTTCAAAAGCCGAACAACTGGCTTTAAAAAATATGGAATCGAACCCCTTATTTGTAATCAAACTCGCCGACAAGGGCGGAGGCATCATACTGTGGGGAGTTGACCTCTACAACACAGAGATTAATAAACAACTATCTGATCTATCAGTCTACAAACCGATTCCGACTGACCCTACCACCACAATCATGGAGGAAATAGCTAGTCTGATGGCACATGCTGCTGACCAGGGATGGATCAATGATGAAGAGAAACTATTCTTGGTCAACAAATATCCGGTAACTCCGGCATTCTACTGCTTGCCAAAAATACATAATCATCTTACCTGTCCGCCGGGACGGCCCATAGTTTCAGCTATCGGTTCACTCCTAGAACCTCTATCAGTGTATGCAGATGTGTTCCTTAGACCCTTTGTTAACCAAATGAAATCATTCATCCAAGATTCCACCTCAATGATAAAAATCCTGGATTCCATCATAATTCAGCCGGATTACCTTTTTGTCACCCTTGACATCACGTCATTCTATACTAATATACCTCAGACGAAATGTATTGATGTCATGCTGAAACTATTGGAAACACGGCCTGAGAAGCAACCACCCTCGGCATTCATCGCCGAATGCATACATATGGCTTTAACTAAAAAAATGTTCATTCAAAACAGCTCTTTCTATCAACAACTGAATGGCACGAGTATGGGGGCCACTTTTGCCCCAGATTTGGCAAATTTATATATGGACCACTTCGAGAACACCCATACATATAATGACACCAATCCCTTTGGCAAAAATATCCACACATGGCATCGTTATATCGATGACATCTTTATGATCTGGCGCGGTACTATGGAAGAACTCACAAGCTTTAACACCTGGCTCAATCAATGTGAGTTATCCCTCCACTTTACTTGGCAGGCGAATAACAGAGAAATACCTTTTCTGGACCTTCTCATATATCGCACATCTAATAATACAATTGGAACCAGTCTCTATAAAAGCCGACTCCAAAAAACACACTACTTCACTTTGGCAGTTTTCACCCCCAATCTCTGAAAGAAAATCTCCCCTTTGGAAAGTTCCTTAGGATCAGGCGGAACTGCTCTGAAAAACAGGACTTCCAAGCCCATAGTAAAACACTAAAGGACAATCTAATTGCCAGAGGGTACCCTCCGCACACCATTAGGAGGTCGTATAAGAGGGTGAAAAGCATTCCAAGAGCTGACTGCCTCTCTAAACAAGACCGAACTAAACTAGACAAAATCACATGTATGACAACGTTCACCCCTGTCAGTAATGCCTTGAGAAGATCCATTTTAAAAAACTGGAAAATGATAAACACAGAGTCTTTTTCCATTCCACCTCCCCGGTTTGCTTTTAAACGGCTACAAAATCTTGGTGATAGACTAGTACATACATATCCCAGACATCCCACCAAAGCACCTACACAACCAACACTATGGGGTTTGGCCCCAGTTGTAGGCCACTTTAAATGTGGAAAATGCTTGATGTGCAATTACACCGAAAATGCTAAAAGTATCAAGCTAAAAACCGGCATTTGGACGTTCAAATCATTCTCAAATTGAGCAACCAAATGGGCTATCTATTGCATCATCTGCCCATGCAAACTTATGTACATTGGCAAAACAAAACGCACTGTCAGGACTAGAATAGGGGAACATCGCTCCTGCATCAAGAATAATATTAAAGATAAACCACTAGTAGACCATTACAGTAAGATGAAACATTCACACAACGACATGACATGGTTTGTCTTACAAACCCTTGATGCACACCCCCGAGGGGGAGACAGGGACCTTAACTTGCGGAAATTAGAGCAAAAATGGATTTACAAACAAGATTCTGTGAAGTGTGGACTAAATCTGTATATTGAATGGAACCTGTTTGTACATAAATAGGCTCCGGAGTGACACACATGGGCTGTAGCACTTTCTCCCATTGGGCTTCCCATAATCAGTCAGCTCCCATATATGGGGCCACTTCCATCTTTCAGCTCACGCAGGTCTACACTATATAGTACCTGCCCTCTCTTATTTATTCCCATTGCCATATGGGCACTAGCCATTGATATCCATTCAGACATGCCAACTACTATACTGGGCTTTTTGACACATGCAAGCGTGTGACGGCTTCTATAGGTCATTTTATGACTGTATTTTTCATCCAGTACATTTTGCCGCAAATAAAAATGTCAGAGTCATGTCTCTTTCTGAGTGGTGCACTTTTCTGCGCCGAGTCTTGTTAGGACCACCGCGGTTATATATGGTTGGCTTCCCTTTTTTGGACACTCCAAGATGGCTGACTTCGTTTGTCAGCTGATGGAGTTCCATACTGTCCAATACGGCTCCTCACTGATCCGTTCCCGATGTCAAAGGATTAGTAGCCATTGACACGCAACACGAAGCACGGCCAGTCTTTAAGGCTTTGACACACGTGTTTGCCCCTCCTTGGTGCTACTAGACTATCCACTCAGTAACATTGACCACTCAGGCACAAATACGAAATTGCATTTCGTTTACTGTGTCGTGTTCAAATCCGTTTTCACATTACCGCACCAATAGAAGTATGGCCTGATGTATACATTCTAAGATGGCCGACTTTTTCTGCAGCCCATTCATGGTATCACGAGAGTATGTAAGGACGTGATAGACATCACATGATCCACTGGATCCACTCGAACTTGGCGATGCCGCTACAACAGAAGGACAGAGAGCTCTAAATTTGCAAGTAAGCCGATCCTTACCCAAACTACAGAATAGCTTAATACAGGAAGCGCAATAAGGACGCTTCACTGAACAGTGCTTTGTTCACTTTCCCGTGTCCTTTAGAACACCGCTAATATTTGTGCCAGAGTCGGGACGAACTTCACCAACAGTGTGGTTACGCCCATCCTGAATAAACTACCGCTGCCTTCTCCAATGTGACTATCTATAGAAGGTCGGAGGACATATACATGCACTTCTGTATAATACCACATGGGATAGCACCCAGGTACCCGATGACGCATTTTCTTGCGTCTCTCTGTTTCTTTTGTGTCTCTCACACAGCCAACTACGGCCACTATTGGCATTTTTTTGCCCTTCCAGACTTACATGGAGTGCTAATCCACAGCGCCTGACCCACATAGAACTCCTTCTTGAAGTGCTACCGTAAGGCACCATGCTAATTATTAATGTTTTTGTTAAAATGGGGCAAGTATATAAGTATAACTAACATCTGCTGTCCTATGGTATCGCATTAGATGTGAAATCATACAAATATGTAAAAAGAATACACACTAAATAGCCTAACAACATATATGTTAAACAATTTAAAGAGATATATACATGATTGAATTTTGAATATATCCAGGTTGCACACTAGTCACGATATGCAAGGGCTGGTTTTCATTTTGAACTGTTGTGGCATTTGTCACTTGTACCATTTACAATATAGCTAGTTTTTAACATATATGTTTGTTTGTCTGTAGAGTTACATCCTTAGACATCCTCAACTTACTATGAAGAATACGACACCTGGGTCAAAGCTGTTGTTTTTCCGTGTCCAGACGAAAGCCTTATCTGGTCCTACATTCATCTAATGGACAACAGTCACCCTTAAACTCTTGAAGACTGTCTTTTAAGGCTGGAAACAGAATCATCCTGTCGACACACTCCCCACATGGGTTCATGTTCACACATTGTCCCGACTGGGGCCTTTGTAGAAGTACTACCATCCTTTGTCTATGATATGAAGTCACTCTTGTCATTACTAACACCACCTTTGAAAGTATAATAGGGTTGATGTATAACTTGAATCAAGCAAATAGATTCACGTGATTGTTTACACATGATTCCTTGCTTTACAGGACTGCGATTTCTTTCTGTTTTGTCGTATGTTTTTTTAACAATTGAACTGATCATGTCCCATTCTTTTAACATGTGTTAGAAAAATTAAATATAAAAAAAAAATTTCTCTGCCTAGCTCATGTGCACTTCTTGTGATATTTGTTTTGATACAAGAATGTGATTCACCTTTTGCCTCCATCTAGTTCACATATACCAGTTCAGTAGTGTGACACCAGTAGGTAGTTTGTTTTGGGAATCCTCCTTTGTTCATCATAGTTTTGACAGAGGACAGAGTTTGTTTTTAAAAGACCTCCTGACGAGCACCCTTACAATATCCTTACTTTTTACTACATATTTGAGAATCTGTTAATAACACTGTCACCAGGATAATTTTTGTTGTGCCACCCAACACTGGGAGAGTCGGTCTTCATATTGATAAGGGGAGAGGCAGGGTGGTTACAAAGAGTGGCATAGGTGGTCACTCACCGAACGTATGCATGCTTGCCCAAGACAGCACCCAAAAAGGTTTAACAATTTGGAGGATAATGAATCATGATTAAATACTCGTCACTAGACCTAATTAAACTGCATATGTCAACACTAAACTACGACTGTGCACATTTAAAATGTATTCGGTCTCAGTGGGCTCAGTTGGTAAGACCATGAAAAACTGTTAACATACCAACATTCTGTGCACTGAAATACTCACAATCTGAAATGAGACGCACGTGAAATTTGTGGACATACAGATGTGCTAAGTGGTCAAATACAAGGTGGAGGTACACAATTTTAAATTGAAATATAACTTTGATTGTTTAGTCATAACACAAACATGGCTATCCATTGGTGTTGCACTGTCAATGACATGGTTTCCTATGATTTCAATATTAGAACAATACAATCTATCATGGCCAACGAGGTGAGCTGACCTTTAGAACATCTTTGAAAGTGAAACTAATGCTCTCCTGAGAGATCATGAATTGTGAATCAATGTTATATCCTGCTCATCCACACAGGAATTACCTGATAATTTCCCATGATTACCACCGTCCAAAGTTTCATGCACTTTTGTTTTAATCTGGTGGGTCTAACATCAACTAGACTAATAGATTATGTAAATCCTGTTGTATTAGAATTTCAAAAAAATATGGGTGTGATATTGATAATATAATTAACATAATACTATGACAATGAATCGTATGCTGAATATGAAGATGTGAGTAAACTTAATTTGTTCAGGGTACCACACACATGGAACACCATTCTTTAGACCTGATTTAGGAATACAAATGGCATCAATGTCCAGTCCCCCTGTGCCAATCAGCTAGACAGACCATTATATCAAACTGTTTGAAAGACAATTGTCAGAATTGTTAGTAAGGGAAAATGAAATCTTTATATGAAAGCAAAAAAAAGAAATCTGCAAAAAAGACCAAAAGAACAGCTGTTAAAATATACCATTCACAGTACAACCTGTATGATACAATGATTTTCCGGACGATTGCAAATAATGGAAATATAAAAGGAAACACAATACTTTGGTCAATTTGAAATTCTGATGCCTTCAATAAAAAAAACATAAAATCATAAAGGAAATAGGTTCCATAAAGACGACTGTTGTCTGACTCATAAACTTGCAAGATTAGAGAAAATACAAGAGATCCATATAGAGCTTAGTTACTAAAATCTATCAATGAAAATATGATGTAAAGTTGAATCAGCATTGCAGGGATGCATTGCAGGGAGGGACCCCCCGGAGGGATCCCCGCAATTATTGCACTCTCGCCGAGCACTGTATTCTTTCAGCAGCCCTTATCAGGATGCATATTATACTACTAAGATCAGCAAGCAAATTATGGGGGGTTCTTTTAAACCCATGCCCTCCTGACGTCTGTAAGGAATTAGCCAAATCTACTTTCATTGCAATTCACCTAGAGAATTGATAAACCAATTGCTGAAGGAAGGGAGGACACTGAGCAATGTCAACATTTTGATGGTAACACCAATATCGAATAAGGTTCAGGCAGATTCTTTAGATTTCTCTCGTTTTGGACCCCTATCAAATCTCTCTTTGCCAGGGAACTTGCTTGAGAAAGTTGTGACCTCCCAAATGCATTTGTTTCAAAGAAGAAAGCTTAGGCATGGCCATGGTCTAAGTTGGATTCTGGCCATTACACAATACATAAGTAATTGTGTGCTCATGGAATGTCCTGAGGTGAATAGTGGATGACAGTGGTGCTGTGGCCCTGGTGGATTGGGCTTGCCAGATGCAGTTTACACCATTAGCTACTAGGGAATAATTGCAAGCCTCTTTAAGTTAGGTGTCGCATGAATGGCATTAGAATAGTTAAACATTTTCATATCAAATGGCCAACAAAATGTTAGACAACATACTTTTAAATCTTCATCACACATATTTGAGTGTTGCATTCCAGGCTGTTAATTATTGTCACCTTTATTATTTGAAGTGTTTGGCCCTACTGGTATTGCAGATTCAAATGATGATTGTCCCAATTAACTACTATGCAGATTAGACACACCTGGTTTCCAAAATTACACATGACCCTTCTGTAAACATCCAGAACTTTCCCAAATGTCTTTTCTTGATTGGTCATTGGGTGAGGATGAGATGAGTTATAACCTGTCTAAAATGGAGATTCTGAAGGTGGGAGCCCTAATATCCTTGTGGTGAAAGCCAAGTTGGATTTAGATACCAGGACCTGTGCAACACCTTCTATAAAGAAGAATATTAAAGAATGTGGGGGTAATGAAGGATGCTGAGTTGTCAATGGAGGTGCAGGTTGCTTTAGTTACAAAGAACGATGTCCCCACTATGTCAGTACTGAGAGATATTTTCCAGTGTTGTTCTTTCCCTGTATAGCACTTTGATGCTATCGCATTTAGAACAGTACATACATTGACGTCTCTCTTGCACAGTTTTCATAGCATCAAGAACATTGAAGCCTGGATACTCCTTAAATTGAAGCGAATCAACCATGGGAAATCAGCCCATGCATCTCTATACTGGCTTCCAGTGCCTGCATGAGTGTGAAGAACTGCATATGGCACCTAGGTATTCCATAAAACACGACAGAGTTTCATAATGAACAGATGTAAAGTTTATTAAACAACATTACAGGTTTGTTTCAGAAATACAAGTCTGTTAGTTATACCAAAGTTCCACAGAGCAAGATGTGAAGTGTGTCTGACATCGATTAGGACACGATCTCCAGCACCAAATGTTCTAGATGGAACTGTTGCACTCTATACATCTATGATAACCTCATATTACATTATGCAGACTCAAACAAATCCATTTGTTAAATCACATGCCACAGTTTGAATTCCACACATTCTCTATGCTGGTATTCCAAAACAAAACTCATGAGTTTCTATGTCTCAATTGCCAATCTATGTGCCATACTTTATACAATGCAGGTGGCTCACCCTACACTGGACACTTGACCTGGACCCTCCCCCATATCCTGATGCCATATACCTCTTAAGACTTACAACAGCTATCAACTTGGGACCTTCATAGATTTCCTTGAAATGAACATCCCATATTTGCCCCCCACCTTTAATCAGTCTCCAAATTCAATGTGTGCCTTAGTGCATCACACAATAACCATCTCATGTTTATGGCTTTCTCTATTTCCTGGTATCATCTATAAATCACGAATGCATTGTTGTACTACATCAACTGCACCCTCTACACCGAATTCATAGCATTCAACCCTTTCTGTACATTCACTCCCTCCATTTCAATATCCCAAGTAATGTATCAGGGAAGACCATCACATGCCCCCTCCTCTGCAGATGGATAACCCCCCCCCCCGTAAAACATGTTATAAACTAAAAGGAATTGTGTACATATACTCCACTCCAAAACATATAATGAAACCATGGCAACTGCAAAGCTGGGTTTATCCCATTACAATGCTATGCAAATATAAATAGAGAGATGAGGGTACTTTCAAGTCAGTGGCAATAAGCAGTGTATTGACTCACAGTGGAGAGAGAGCGATCAACACAGGAAAGTCATAGTGACAGAGCTAACTAGATGTACTACACTGTAGTCAGACTATATCATTATTGTTATAACCTAATTCCCTTTATTATGTAATGAAATATAATGTGAAGTGGGCTTGTATAGCATCAATCTGCCATTCTAGCGGCCTTTTTATTGGTGGCAGGGAGAGACAGATGGGATCTTGTGGTGTTGTGGTGTTGATGGCTGCAGTTTGGAAGCACACCATTCTTGGGTGATGTTCTTGTTCTATGTATTTGGCTTCAATAGCTGATGAATTACAGCCCTCTCGGCCTCGGCCAGCTGCTAACGTCAGTGGGGGTTTGATAGAGCTAGAAAGTGGAACTTCATGATATCTCAATTAATTTTGATTTAGTCCCTGCTATGAATAAGGTAGGCATATGCAGGGATAAGTGTGTGCATTGTAAGTTGGAATGCTATTTTAGAGGGGAGTATTTTAGTCAGGAAGAAGAGTGTTAGACAAAAAGTATTTTAAATGGAGGGGATTGTAATTCACCAACACGCAGTAAGGTATTTTAAATAATCTAGGGAATTCATTAAAGAGCCTGTTGGCTGTAGCTCTGAGTATTTATTCAATTCCGTTTTTGTTGGATGGAATTGGGTTCAAATTAGGCCATGCTCAAAGTAATCTTGGTTTATTTTCATATGGGTTTCTGTACAAGTGATATCTTTTTTTTAGACAGTCTTCATTAGCTGAAAGTTGCTGAGAATAGATGTATAGATTATTGAGGACTTTCACTTGTATTAGGTGAATGCCCATGTTTTGAGACATTGGCCCTCATTAGGACTCCGGCGGAAAACCATGGTGCTATTAGCATCCCATGTTATTTACGAAGATACCAACCTTGTGTCCTATGCAGCTGTAAGCAGTGCTAAACATCAGAAAATGGCACTGTCATCTTCCCTTTGCTAGGAATATCTAGAAATGCCTGGCCATAAAGAGGTGCTTCAAGATGGATTGTGATTCAGAGGCAAGGCAGAACTAAAAGTCCTAGATTTAGTGTCTTGCCTGAAATGCATTTTGGAAACCCACCCTGTGTAGTTGTTCCACTACCAAAAGGATATCCAGGTCAAAGAATTAAGGGCTGACCAAAAGCACTGAGGTCAGGATAGACTGACATAAAGTAGAAAGATCATGGCATCATTAAAATGTTTTACACAGCGACATATGAAATGGAAGGATTCACTTGTGGTGGGCATTTCATGTGTTACATATCGGGGCTCTCTAAAGCCAGCACCAGCATCAGGCACCATGCATTCCTGGCTCAAAAACAAGATGTGTGGTGACCATTTCCCTCCTCTTGCCTCAACTCCAAGTCCTGCCCTTCCCAAATGTATCCTAGAGGGTGGCTTTTACAAACTGCAGGGACATCATAGAAATCAAAAGGGTCATCCAGGTCTGGTGGAAGGGCCTGTGACACTGTTATAAAAGGTACTAGAACCCCAAAAATGTGCTGCAACGGCATGACATGCATAATCATCATTGTGTGTTTTGAGCAAATTGAGGCTGACTGAATTGCCCAAAGTTTTGTTAGCTGCGTGCAATTATCACATTAACCATAAACATTAACTATTCACAGAGATTCTGCTCCTTTCACAGTGAATGAGCTACATATCTCTAATGACGTAGGAAAATAGAAATTTAGATTTACTGCACTTATTAAACATGAAGTGGCTACTGTTGAGGGTTCCATGTGTTATTATCCTCGCAAAAATATTGCCATACAAAATATCGCCATATTTTTGCTGTAATATTAAGTCATGGAACCTGCACGGAACACCCCTGTAACCCCCATCATTTTTTTTGTATTGATCGCGGGACATGCCTGCAACCCCTGGTGCCAATAACCCCATAATTTATCCTCACTAATAATATTGCCTATGACCTTACCCCACGAACATATATATGGCGATATTATTGGTGGGGATAATATTACCTGATACCCTTTTGAGGAAGATTTAGTTTACTTCAGTGTTAATCATGTAAGAGGAGATCACTGAATAATATCAATGTTCTCAAACTGTACCTGGTGCAACATTCTCTCTATCACAGGTTTCCATCAATCAAAGCCTAAATACTGCCTATTAATATGTCACAACCTAGATACTGCAAAAACGTGTTTCACTTAGAGGACACATGTATACTTTGTGACTTCTAGTGAGCTTTTTCAAGTCATATTATAACATTCTTAACATCTATTAAACAAATCATCCTATCGTTGACTCACGTCTACAAAAACAACATTAAAAAACAAACAACAAAAAAGAGAAACATTACTAGAAACAGTCATCGTACAACATATAATCTCAAACCAATTGTTCAAAATTAGAATTTTATATTGGATCTATACACCAGTGAGTATCACACAGCAGTCTTTAACAACATGCCTGCATATTTATTTCTTTTATCCCTGAATTTCGTAATTTAAAAATGTGGACCGCTCACCTAATAGCTAATTTACTGATTCATCAATGATTTCTCAAAAACCCCAAATGTTTGGGTATGTGACAGGAAACTTATCTGCAAATTAATAAAAACAAATAGCTGATAACACTTATATTACAAGCTTCACTTAAAGTGAAAGAGAAAAAAAAGTTAAACTCCTAAATACCTTCATCAATAGTTTCAACTGGTTTCTGTGTAATTTTTCAATCTAAATTCTTAAATTTATATTTTGCAGGAAATCATTTCTAAACAAAAAGCATAAATACAAATGAACAGACTGGCAAACGTGTGTTGCCCTCCTTTAGTTATTCCTTTGTTATAACAAGAAAAAACTGCCTAGAAAGTCTTTACTTTTTAACTAATTTCCACAGTTAATGCACAGTGCCATGATAGGCACAGGGAGCTAGCTTTTTGAGTAAGGCCACAACATCTTGATTTTTCTTTTTTATCCCTTTGACAATAGACATTGAAAGAGGTTTGTGTTCTTAAATCATTAACAAACATCAAGGAAATACTTTTTGTGTTTTCAGAGTGCCATCTTCAAATGGATTTGATGGAAATGTAAAATATTTACATCATAAATAATTACTTATATTCTTTACATTCTATTTGGAAATTGTCCCATAATGTCTTAGACCATTGATGATACTTTTTACTGATGAGCTAGGGAGGTGGTTTGAAACTTAGGAATTCCTTGATTGCAAAACCACATTTGTGGTATATGGCATTAAATGTGTGTGTAATAAAATTAACATTGGAAGCACTATTAGGGAATTGCGAATTAGAATGAATGAACCTCTGAGAGCAATCGGGATCAATGAAACTAGACATCCTCTGTCGGCCCATTGGAACTCAGTACAAAACAATTAAGATTTAATGGATATTCGGTTTTGTGGCATCAAGAAGATTATCCACAACGAAAGAGAAGGACATTTGGAAAAAATGCTTAGGCAACAAGAAGGAAAACTTATTTTCTTCTTCGGATGTACATCAGAAGGATTGAATTCTGATCATGAACTTCATTCATTTTTAGCATAAACCATTTAATAACAAAAAATGTTTTGTTCAGGGTGACATTTCCTTACATTTGCTAATGTTTTAAATAAAATGTATGGAGGAAGCACCAGTGAGTTTCAACCATGTTCTAAGACAATAGGGGATGATTTCCCATATTGTCCCATTTGGAGCTAATCTAACCAGCTCCCAAGTACAGTTGAATCTCTGTGTCACAACACTTTAAAGCCATAACAGAGGATCTACAAGAGTTTGAGCCACTTGCTGAAATGCAACCTGTCGAACCAGCTCCACCATCTTGACACTGAGCCTCGTTACAAGTGTGGCAGTCTGGAAATAAGGGTGCTGCTAGCACCATACCGACACCCTTTCCGGACCGCCAAACTACAACTCTGCCTTCCTGGTCCGTCTGACCTGCCGGGCGGTAAAAGGCACTGGTAGGCAGAGTTGTCACGGAAGCACTGGCACCGTTAGCAACAGTGCCTGTGCTTCCGTGTCATCATTCCCATGGAGTCCTTTGGAAGGGGGACTTACACCTTCCGCTGCCTGATATCCGGGGCCACCGGGACTTGTAATGTCCCGGAGGCACCAGGATCTCAGGCAGCGGAAACAGTGTTACGATTCTGGCGGCAACCCACCAGTAGCACTGGCGTGTTACCACCAGACTCGTATTGAGGCACACTGACTCAACCCCATGGAAAGCGGCCTGAAGCCTGGCTTGAAGCTATAAGCTGTTGAGCACCCACAAGATGACTTAGAGGAATATATTGTGGTTCTGTCCCCTCTGGCCAACTTTTAAACGCCTAAGTGACATTTTAGAATCAACATTCCTTCTGAAAGACGTACTTTAAACTTGAACTTTGCATTACAGTGGCCTGCATAACCCTATCTTCCTACCCACAGTGTCCTTTTCACCAAACGTCTGCATATTCTGTGCATGTCATCACAGGTGTGGGTTATTCATGTTTTTATTTTCATGTCTGTCATTTTAGTTTGATTAAAGTCTTGAATATTGTTTCAGAACCTGTGTAGCATATTTGTTATGGTTTCATAGTAGTATTGTTGTTTTGTATGCTTCCTTGCTCCCTCACATCCCACGTGAAGAATTATACCTGCCCTCAGCCTGCGCTACCTCCAAAGGTGATGGAGTATACCATCCATGCCATGCCTGTTTAACTTTTAAGACTGAGATCACTGATGGTTTATTGGTAGGCTGGGGATGAGTAGAAGATTAAAAATCAACATTCATAACTGTATTCCTGCAGGTCAGTAGTAATTTCGTCACACATGCTATTTGGCTCGTTAGTAACATGCCAACGAAATAACACAGACTTATATAGAGTGTGCACATTCTTTCACAAATTACAAAGACCATTCCAAGAGATGTTAAATACTTATGTACCTTCATGTGGATAACAAAACCACAAGTTTGGCGGTATCCTGGCAGTAAATCCATCAAGATACCAGCAACCTGAAATACCGATATCGGCACTCAGTCCGGCTGTATTACCGCTGGATTACAAGTGCCGGTGTCGGATGTTAATCCCCATTCCATGGAGTCCCATGGGAGAAGATGGGGGATTTTGCTGCTAGTACCAGCACTTGTAATACTGGTGCCGGTAATAACATTGATTTTTGCTGGTAAGGTGCCTGAATTACCTCCAGCTCTTAGCTGGAGTTAATTCAAGCACCTCTCTGACCAACTTGTTGTTGGTTGGTGTGTAAACGTGCCGGTATATTTTAAAACGGGCACGTTCATTATGCACCGGCCAACTTAAAATGAGGCCCAGTGTATGCTCACTGGCAAGGCAGAGTGTCTTGAAGTGACTTAAATATAAGGGGCTGTCCTTGCCATACTGCACCATAAATGGACTCTGTTGATTTACCATGGTCCTTGGCGTACTGGGCTGTAGAGAAAGGCTCATAATAAGAATAATTATTAGAATAATAATGGTGGCATTACTATTATGCACATTATTAGTATTAATAATAGTGTTTTTAATAATAATTATTATATTAATACTAATTACAATGCTAGTAATAATAATATGATTAATAATAATAATCATAATAATAATAATAATAATAAAAAGAATGATGCCAAAAATAACAATATAAAGTTGCTGTATGTGATCTGCAGGCCACAGACACGGAAGCCTAGCACACAAAATGTTGCGCACAGAATCTCTACGTGCAGTATTTCGGGATTCGGGCTTCAGGGCCTGCAGACTGCGAATAGACTTGTATTTCGGTTGCAGCAAGGAAGTGGAAGTGGTCGGGGAAAGGATACAGAGAGGATGCAAAGCAGAAGAACGTTGCAGTGGTGGTACCCCCATAAAAGACCAGACGAGGAGGCTCTATACAAAATAAAGACCTTGTGGTAGCAGCCCTTTTTCTCACCATACAATTAACTGAAAATGAGCTGTGACATGAATGAATGGCGTAAAAGCCTTACACAAGGATTTTACACCATTCCTTTACATTACTGGCTCATTGAAAAGTCACTTAACACTTTAGGCAGTATTTTGAAGGTAGTTAAACTCTACCCTGGTGGGAATTTTGGTTGACCATTTTTCTTTTGCATCTGGTTGCTGACATGAGGTTTGTGGATATGCATTGGTCAGCTAAAGAGAAAGTATGGATTGACTTCAGTTGCATATTGGAACTGGTTATTCATGTCTAATGGACTCTATTGGTTTATGTTAGAACTTTTTATTGACCTGGAGAATTTCCCTTGCTGTTTTCCCAATGCATATATTGATGCAAGGTCCAAAAGCCCACATGTTGTTACTGGATCCATCAGAAAATATCTAGTCAACCAATACTTCTTCAGGCATTTTGAAACACTGAGGGTCTTTTTGAGAAACCTCTGATTATCTGCACCCCAAGCCACAAGCTCCACAGCAGTTTTCTCTTGACTCACACACTTGTTGTCTAAACCCTGTGTCTAGTCAGATCATGATGGTGGTCAGACAGGGAAAGAAATACAGCACAGGGATGGAACAAAATCTGGAATAATGAGTGTTACATGGGAAAAAACCAAGGCAAATGACAGTGGCATGTAGACAGGTCAAGGGTTAATCAGGAGGTTTTTGGAGAATTGAGAGCACACTTGAAATGAGAGCAGGTTTCAGATATTCCAGTGCTTGAATAGTATATTAAAGACTTCTGCTTGCCTGTCCTGTCACAAAAGACACTGGGCCTCATTACAAGTTTGGTGGTAGCCATGAACTATTAGCTCCATGGCTGCCGCCAAACCGGGCTCCTTTACCGGGTTCCCAGAATGAGGAATTACCAGGCCATTCCGAGTTCGCAGGGCCCGGTAATTCGTCCCTCTGGGAACCCGGGCCTGGACCTTCCCCATTCCCATCTGAGCCCCCATAGGGCTCAATGGTAATGGGAGAGGGAGCTAACAACGGGCCGATTACGACCGGCCCGTTATTAGCTCCCTCTTCCCCTCGCGGGACCCGGTAACGACGCCTGGTTTTACTAGGTGTCCTTACCGGGTCCCGCGAGGGGACCTCGTAATTTTGCGGGACGGGTTAAACGGGTCCGCCTCCATTACCAGAGCCCGTTAACTCATTCTGCGAAACTTATAATGAGGCCCACTGTTTGATTATCACTGATTACTATTCCTTTCTGAGGCCTGTCAGTGGAAGTAGTGACCATGCACCAACTTAATTGTCCAGAGGCGCTCCATCGTCGGTCGCAGGCCCTTACCACTCTTTATAGGGCAATGGGGGTGGGGAATATTATTACTATTAGCACAACAGGACACACCCTTGTATCCTACGGTACAGTTCCGTTTCAGAGAACATGGAGTGCGGCAAGCAAATGACATATGGAGCCCGATTGCTTTTTAAAACAACACATGACCATCATCAAAATGAAATGAGGTGCTTCGAGCTGAATCCTGCTTCCATTTCCATGGCCAGAGAGGGGAGAGGCTGGCAAGAAGAAAGGAGAACAGAAGACGATCGAGGGGCTTGTGGAGAGTAGCATGGTAAGCATGTAAGGAGAGGTGGGAAAGAGGACAGGGAGTGATGGGAATGTGGTAAGGAGAAGGGTAGGAGAGAGGGAGCCGAGATGCAGACTGACAAATAAATCCCTATGAAATGAGCCATTGACCAGCAACACTGAAAGTCGGCTTGCATTAGCAAATACATTCTGCTCTCCTGAGAAGCTCACATGCATGATACCAGCAGTTTATTGACTGTATTCACACGCTTTAATTTCCAACCATAGGTTGATTGATGGACATTGGATTTTCTACACACTTTCAATCCATAACATTTCTCTGGTTCTCAAAATACAGTTTATTGGATTACTTCTCGACATCCATCGAAACGTCTCTTTAATGGATTTGCTCTGCGGATGTCTGAAAACGAGCACTAAAGGAAAACGTGCTTGCCAGTTTAAACCTGGGCCCATTAAAGAGCTATCTGAATATCACAAGATGAGATAAGACAATACGGAACATTAATAGTTCAAATTGTATATTAAAAAAAAGAATGTACACACCGGAATGAGGTACAGCTCTATACTTGAGAATACTGGATTAACATAGGGTAATTGCACTCACATCTTACTACAATTACTTAACAACAATAGGAAATATTAAAGAGAGTCGACACTGTGTCAGCATATTTTGATCATTCAGAAGCCATCAAAACATATCGGAACATCTTGAAAAAGCTCCAGGGGCGTGAAACATGTGTTGGCATTTACACATGCCTTTCAAAGGCCCTTGATCTTCTACATTTCAAAACATAGAAACTCAGATGTATCGCCAGTTCAACAAAGACTAACATATGAATGAATCTAAATGTACTTAATTCTTAGCAGTTTCAAACCTTTGACAATAAGAGATACTTTTCTGCACAATAAGGATGATCATTTTGGCTTAAATGGAAGAACTAAACTGTATAAACTAATGACCATATAACGATTTACATTGTACCAACAACAGAGCAATGTCAAATAACTCATTTAAGGACAATTAAGTCTTACTACGGGAGACACTCCAATTAAGATCCCATACTGAGGAATATTCACAAATGTTATATGTAGTCACAATATCCTTAAAAGGATCGACCTTTGTACTTAAAAGGAAAGAAACATATTGCATTGTAGAAGTGCAATAGGTGTGAACGTATTTAAAATGGTAACTCACAAAGATCAACTTTGTCCAACTTACTCAACTATCTAAATCAAGTGTGAATTATTCAGTCACTCCTCTCAGCATGCAAGAGCTTCTGCATGGAGCAGCTATCCTGCTGCTCATGGCTCATGAGCCGTAATGTCCATTCCCTCATGAATGCGCTCCTCTTGTTTACACGCTGAGACCGAGTGGGACTCCGGCAATGATCCTATTCTTTACACGGGTCCTGAGTTCCACAATTGATTATGGTACATTTTGAAATTATAAGTTATACACCGTTGAAATACTCACTCTTGTGAACCTCAGCACAAAAGTATGAAAGTAATATAATGTAATGTAAGTAGTCAGGTATAGCAGCTATCTGCCACTATTGGTGGTATTGCTGCGCTTGGCTGTGTTAGAAAAAAAGGAGGGTGGGGTTCATAAGTGGGACAGTGGGAAAAGCAGATGCAAACCTTGTGGTGTTGATGGGTGCAGGTTGGACGTATCTGGTTCCTGAGTGCCAATCTGCTTTCTATGAGTTTGGCAAGAAAACTTGGGAGTATTTGATCCACAGGGAAGAGCACAAGATCTACTACAACACATTGGACCTGGTTAGCTGCTGACGTGTGAGAGTGTGATATGGCTAAACAGCAGACCGTTGTTTGGTGGTGGTGTGCTAACGGCTAGGCCTTTGTTGGCTGTCTGTGTGGGGTTTGTGTGTGCAGTGTAAGGTTGTAGGAGATCTTAGAGGAGACACAATTAGCCAGAGGAATGGGGGGAGTAGGTCTCACAAGGCAAAACAACCTGCAACACTGAACTACCACAAATGGCCTCTTGCATACAGATCCCATTTCACAAGTTCACTCTGCTCATTTTCTCTCTCTCTCTCTCTCTCTCTCTCTCTCTCTCTCTCTCTCTCTCTCTCTCATTCTCTCTCGCTCTTTCACTCTATTTCTCTGTCTCTTGCTCCCTCTGTCTCTCCCCCTCTTTCTCCCTCACATTGATACATTGTATCCCATTTGCAACAAAACAAGCATATGTGTCCAATCAAGGACCAGAGCCCATAAAACGTAATCTTGAGCACTAGAGTGGCACCATAGAATGAAGGAATAGAGCATAATACCAAAATCCCTTAATCGGCCTATGGTTAGAATCCAGTAAAGTGTCACTACAATCAATACATGGCCTTTAGTGCCAACCTTTTACCTAGTTGTTGTTTTGGATTTTCACTATTTCCGATAGAGTAGCAGAAGAAACACAAGAAACTGGTGATTGCAACAAATACTTTAGGTAGGACAGTGTGAGCAAGTAGATGAGCTGCCGCCAAATACATCTGGTCCTTCTAGAAACAAGTTGGTTCTGTTGAATCCTTGGGTGCTGATGTTGCATCAAATAACGAGATGTAGATGATAACCCATATATGCTCAGTAGCCTAGTCAGTAGCTAGTCAGAAGAATTAGGTGAATTATAAAACTCCATGCAAAATATTTGTAAATACAGAGCTTTTCTTCCATTACATGCAATTAAAAGTCACTACAGGTAACGCTAACGTGAATGTGAAGCTACAGTTGGCAGACCTTTATCATAAGCTATGCAATGTGTGGTAAAGATTCTTTGGAAATACATTTCGGTTCAATCAATTTGCATGATCTCTGTTCCATTCAAGTTGATTTCTCAGCCTGAGACAATTATACCTCTATGGTGTCGGCTACTTTACTGAACCAATTGTAATGTTAGGGTCCATTCATGACCACACATCAGATTGCGCTGAATGTCCCATGAGATCTCTCAACACTTGTGTTGCCATCAAGTGTGAAGCAGTCCTGTGCCGCAACCCACCCACCCACAAGTGAATCATTGAAGTCCCCCAACCATAGGAAATGGGGAGTTTTGAATGAGCACATAGGTGCCAGATTTCAACAGCAATAGACGTAAAGCTGCCATAACTTGCAAACTCGGAAAATCCTGCAGAACTTTGGCAGAGAGAGAGGCTCCTTTCTGTAATCTCTACAACAGTAATAACCAAGCCCCCCTCATCACCCCTCACAGGATGTCTTCTAATACTAAGCAAATGGTCAGAGAATGTGAAACCTAATGGAATATACGTCTTACAACTAAAGCCACCTGCATAAATGCATTAAGCATAACATTTCCATGGGTAGATCCTAAAATAATACTGCAATAAAATAAAAAAAATCATTCATGTGAAATGTTAAATAGATCGTGTCCATGGGGCTTAATTAAATATGAAACATCTACTTTGCCAGAAGCTGAAACGGGGGTGTTGTAATATATGGATAATAACATTAGGCATACATTAGAAGTGTAATAGCTTCTTGCAATCTAATTCCTAGGCATAATAAATCAAACGTGAATAGTGATGTGTATTAGCATTTATGAAAAACTAGTCATGATGTACGGCTCAATCTTAGGGTAAATGAAGAAACGCATTTCGCAGGAAGGCGTTCATAGCTTCTCCTCAATTATTCACCTCAAGATGTTAAATATTAAATATTCTATATCACGGACAAGAATATTTTCACTGGCTCACATGGCGTGCTCACAAACATTTGCGAAAATGTATGTTCGAATCAGTACAGCAAAACATTAAGGCTGTTAAAAGCAGAAGTCAGATTACCATGCATTGCCTGTTTCTTCAGAGAGAGCTGGGTGACCTACTCCGACTGCTGCACTGTATGGAACTGACACTAAATTGCCAATGCCAGTAGATTGTAGAGTGTACAGCATTCCTGTAAATGCTCAAAGTAATGTGAACGCTGCAAAAATAGCTGATGCATGTGTTGAGCACATTCATTGCCTCCAGGGTCAGGGCCACCCAAACAACACTTCCGGTGGCTTCTCCACTCAAGAAGCAACCTCTCAGCTTATGAAAAACGCCATCTATTACTTGCACCAAGAACAGAATACCCAGACTGTTGTAAGCAAAAATACCCCGCCCAAGAGAGCTGTATCTGGTGGCAATTGCTCACACGTGACCTTAACCCGAGTCCTGGGGCATTGCCAACTGGTATGATGGAACAACAAACCTTTGGCAAACCGCCACGTTTTTAAGAATCATTTAAAATCCGGAAAATACAGGCTGATGTAAGCGCGAGAACTGTGGATTCGGAATGAAAAACATATGCCATCATGGAAATGGAACATGGCGCTCCATGTGCAGACTGTCTTCCATTTCCATGGCCTGAGCGAGACTGGTCAGCAAGAGGCATTAGTAGTCTGGAAGCAAATGAGGGGGTCAATGATTGGAGGCAGCAGGAAAGCCAAGTGCAAGAGGAACCCTATTGGACGAGGCACCTGTCAGCCACTTGGAAAGAAGGTGTGCATCAGTACATAAAACCTGCATTCCTGAGAAGCTGACTGGCTGCTGAATATTGTCCTGATGATAATGTGAAAAATGTGGCAGTGTTTACTGTTGAAAGAAGCAAAAACAATATTCACAATATAAAATTGTAGCTTGATATGTGTAATGAAGCATCAGCTCTGTGGTAAGGTTACAATTAATTATTAGAGATAGTGTAGACTCATCACCACTGAAGAAGCTGATTCTGTCTAACTCTCTCAAGGCCACCAACTGCCCCATGTGGGCCATTGTTCAGTCACCATTCTCCTACTACATGCCCATTCCACCACACCAATTCCAACCCATGATAATGCACATGCCCTTCTTTACAATGCAAATAACAAAAGGGGGAGGTGGCTTGGAGAAGAGGTTGGTGGCAGCCTGAATCCACACCTCCCACCCACGATATTGCTTTACGCATGTCTGCGATACCTCATTAACACTTTTTTCAATACAAAACTTTCTCTTCCTATAGAGCCTTACCCAGGGTGTCGATTGATACAATTTGTTAAGCAACATTGCTGGCCTCTACACTACCATGGAGCAGGAAGCAGACACTGCTGAGGAGAGACTTTGCTGACCTCCACAATCTACACCATGCGTTTCTGGAGCAACGCCTCTCTCCTATGCCACCTACTGGACGGAAAATATAAGGGATGACATAAAATCGGAAAGGAGAACATACATAAAGCTTACAATAACTTAGACATGGTGAGACCTTTTTGCTCATTTCTATCAAATACTTCATGACTGTATATGCTCGCCTGATGTATTCTATCTTAACGTTTCACTGGACCGCCGCTCTAACCACCACATATCTTCTATTGGCACAAACTACATATTTGCGGGCTTATCATAATAAACTGCACCATTGTGCACTATGGATTCTGAGAGAGGTGGACAGAAGCATACACAGATCAATAAAGACTGCCAAGCCACTTCATCTTTGGTCACACTTAAAAGGCCCAAATGTGACTCTCCTGCATCATCTACATCCTCGCTCCTACAAGAATTAGGTCACTAAAACCATTAATTGATACTACCAATCAAAAATTACAGCAACTTGATGCCAGGTGGGGCGCATTTGAAAATAGAATGGATGAGGTGGAAAAAGAGTATGTTTTATTGAAGACTTTTCTCCTAGAGTACTCCTAGAGTACTCCTGCTTGAAAACACTGTCAAAGAGCTCCAGAAGCAGAATGAAGAATTAGAAAATCGAGGAAGATGGAACAACCTCTGTATTTCGGCCTGTCTGAAGGATGTGAAGGGAAAGATGCCGTTTTGTTCCTAAAAAAATTGTTTCAGCCCTTTTCCATATTCCATCAGACATTGATCTCAATATTCAATGGGTGCACCCTATTGGCCCATTAAAATCCACTCAATCATCTAATCCTATGCCACACACTCTTATCTTTTTACTATTAGAGTACACGCAACTGCAACTTGTCTCCAAAGCGAAGGAAAAAAAACATTCATCTGGTAGGGCAGCAGATATTTATCTCTCAGGATATAGCAAAGAAAACTACTCAACAAAGGAAATAATGTGTCTCTTATCGTCCTACCCTAAAACAACTCAACATAAGAGATGGCATTTTTCATCCATGTTCTTTCAAAATCACATCCAATGGGAAAACATCTGTCTTCGATGGCCCTGCTGACCTCGAGGCATTTATAAGATCCCTTGAAGTGGACAGTTGGACACTTCTATGCTGCTCACTCCCTCTGCTTCTGGCACTTGAAGCTTCACCTTTGCTCCCTTACACTATAATTGCATTGTTCCTGATTTGCATCGCGGATATTGATTTTTGATATCATTTCAGTTTTGGTATATTTCACAGGTGTGGGTATGGCTGTTTGGGTACCCTTCATCCTGTGTGACTCTTCAGAAGTCCTTCTAGGTGTCACCTAGTTCTCAACCTCATATCACTCTCCCTGTACTAGCTCAACATCTGTCCTATCTGTCATATGTCCCTACATCTTATTCTTTCTATCCCTCTCAACTTATTTCATTCTGATGTACAGTCATATGAATACCAAGTTGGTACAGTCCCCTACTTTCCCTATGTGTTTTCCCTATGTGTCATGCTGACTCTCAATACGGTATATTGTTCATCTATTGATGCAATCATGTGTATCTTTTCCTTTTTGCCTCTTCTGTGTTGTTATCCTTTTTCCTTCATTATATTTAATATGCATTCTTCATATACTTTTATCAAATGTGTTTAGTGGGTTACAATGGACTTTAAATGCATATTTTGGAATGTGAAAGGGATTAATAATCCAATAAAAAGATGCAAGGTTCTTGCTCATTTTAAAAGATGTGGCTCCTCTGTCGCCGGTATTCAAGAAACCCACCTATCCATGATCGAAACAATGAAATTAAATCACATTGGGTTCAAGATGTGCTTGCCAGTTTCCTTCCCAAACTAATTAGATCAGACCAGTTCGTTTATGTCAAGGGCGGAAACTTCTCATCAAGTGCAAGGCTTCTACTCGATGCTATCCATCTCATTGATAAAAATGAAACAGATAAACAAGGATATGCAGCCATAGCAAATGATGCCGAAAAAGCCTTCGATAGGGTTAGTTGGGATTTCCCATTTCAAGCTTTACGATGGCATGGTTGTGGAGAAGGATGTATTTCTTTAGTCAAACTTTTATATTCTAATCCCAAATCTTCTATTTTTATTAATGGTCAATCGTCTACCTTCTTTCCACTTAAAAGAGGCACCAGACAACGCTGTCCTCTATCACCCATTCTATACGTTGTATCTCTTGAACCCTTACTAAAATGCATTAGAAACAATATGCATATTCCCAGTGTAACCTGTGGTAAACAAGAAATCTAAATTGCAGCATATGTTGATGTCATTCTCCTAAGAAAATAAAAGATCATATTCCATGTTTATTATCAGTATTACATGATTTCTCCTTAGCTACGCATATAAAGTAAACAAAGACAAATCGGAAATGTTACCTTAAATTAATTCTGCCTCAAACACAAAATAGATGTGTTTGGCTTTAAGTGGTGTGATAGCTCACTTAATTAACTTGACCTTTATACACCTTTAACTCATAACACTATAAAACTTAACTCTGAATCTCTCCTTCATCGACTCAAAGAACTTAACTCTCTTTGGTCTCCCATATATCTATCTTGGTGGGGACGGGTAGAAGCCATCAAAATGATGCTCTCACCCATTATTATTTATTACGTACAAATACTTCCTATCCTCCTCCATTCAAGCTTTTTACTGCCATCAACTCCATCTTGCTCAATTCTTTTGAGGGAATACGTACAGACACAAGAATTGCCATTGGTAAACTTAAAGCCCCCTTTGAACATGTGTGTGTCAAATTTCCTGATTTCAAACGGTATCATAATGCCTTCTTACTTCAGAAAACATGCTTTTTGCTCACCTCCTCAGATCTAGATGACCTCAGTAACTGGTTCATTCTTGAAAAAGAATTGGCAGCTCCCATCAACATTCATGATTTGGTTTATGTGTTTGGGTCTATTTCCTCTAAATTTACCAGCCCTATCAAATCAAAGCCTACACGTATGCCCTTCGAGCATTCCTCTTCCCATCGATTGGTTCTATGGTTCTTAAATTCTCACTGTTTCTTTGGTACAACAGTTCTATGACATTCAATGGTAGGCCGCTACATAGGAAAACCTAGCTTAGCAAGGGTATCAGATTTATCCATCAGATGTGTCATGCTACCGGCTGGAAATCCTTCCAAGATCTTAGAAGGACCTACTCCCTTCCCTCATCAGATTTGAATTTTTACAACAAATTAGTTCATGCCTGCCTGACAGCTATGAGCATTTTACTTAAAATGAGATTATTCCCAACCCTGCAACAATCGTATTCATGACCAAAACTCCTAACGTCAGAGCCGCCCATTTTAACTGGGGGATGCAGCGAGGTTGGTGTCTTTTATTAGTGTGTTGAAAGATTCTTCTAATCTAAGGGTTGAAAATGGTAGAGTGTTGTTGCGGTTGGATGTGTGCTTGTTATTGGTGGTTCTGTAAGTGTTTTATTGTTGCATGGCTTAGGTCAACTGTCTTTTGAATTGTTTCTATGTTTGTTGCAAGACGTACGGTTTTTGATTTATTTGATGATTTTGAATAGTTCTTTTTGTGGGTTTATTGCTGATTTGAACATTCTGGGTTGCTGTTGGTATTTAATTGTATCAGATTAATTGTGGTGGTTTCTTTATAGTGTTTCTAGTTTGCAGTTTATTTTTCTAAGCTCCCTCAGTTCTTCTGTGAAGCATCTTGCTGGCATTCTTTTTTGCAGTGGCTCAGAAGGGTTTTGCTGGTGCCATTTGTCCTAGAGCCTCTGTGATCCAGTTGTCAATTTTTTTTTGCACTAAATCTGGGGTCATTCTATTTAGCATTGCAATGTTTGGTTTTGCTGAATACATCGATTCTTTTAGGGATTCCAGATCAAGACTCCCCCAGCTTCGTTGGTTGGTAGTGTGCAGCATTGTGTTTTGAGGAAATATGTGGTTTAGACGTTTGATGGTGAATGGGATTAAGTGCTGATCACTCCATCTGACCGGCATCAGGGGGGGAGTGGTCAAGAGTCCGTCTTCAAAGAAAATTGCTTCTAAGGTGTTCATTCACTATTTTCTTGAAATTGAGTGTTTCCAGAGGGCACTGAGGGAGTTTGCTGAGGCTTCATTTTCTCTTTCGAACTAGATGTTGAAATCTCCCAAAACAAATATGTTATCATTAAAAATTCAAAGGCTGGCAATGGGGTTAGTGAGTTTCATTGCAAAATGTGGGTTGTAGGACAGTGGTCTGTAGATCAGGACAAATATTAGGTTGGCTTGGTTGTTGATTATGAGAGATTTGCAGGTGGGCTGGGTGCTGCGGAGCAGATGTAGACTTTGAGCGCCATTGTGATTACACCTTCTCTTCTATTTTCTCTGTGGGCATGTATTAGTTTGAAGTTGTTCGGTCTGGCTTTGTGGGCAATTGTTTTGTAATTGTCCGATAGCCATGTTTCTGTGAAAAAGTGTGTGTCGGTGCCACCCTCGCTTAGGTCATCATTTTCTGTTTTGTGTTTGGCCATGGATTTTATGTTGAGTAGGCTGCAATGTAATGTGTGTGTTCTTCCTGTTTGTTGTTTCTCAACCTTGTTTGCGTCTTGGATGTGGTTGGCATTTGTTGGGTTTTCATCTCCTGAGTTTCTCTCTTGGATTTGGTATTTGTTCACTGGTATTGTGGTTGGGGCCTTTGGCTCCTCATTGAGGAGCTCCTTTAAATTGATGAGGTGTTTCTTAATTCTGGTTCCTCGTGGTAGGTTTGTTGTTTGTACAGATGTTCTTTTTTCCAGTCTTTAGTTATGTAAAGGGTGTGAATGGTTATGGATTCAAGTTTGGCTCTGATTCTTGTTGGGGTCTTTCAGAAAATGTCTTTCGGGTTGCTGTGTGTTGTGTGTTGTGATGAGGGGTTTAGCGTCCTGTTTGTGTCCAAGTTTGATTGGTCCTTGCTTGTGGGTTAATTGTCAGTTGTTTATTTTCCATTGTTTTAGGTTTGTAGGTGGAGTTGTTGCGTGAGATGTATTATGTTTTTGTTCATGTCTTGGTCCGTATCCTTAGTACATTTAGTAGTGTCCGTGAAGGGGTTCTGCTGTGTTGGGAGTTCTGGTAAGTGATTTCTGTTCTGCAGGGGTGCTGTTTCCTTCCTAATTCTGTTTTCCTTTCTTGTTTCCTTGTCCTTATATCGTGACATGGATGTAGTCTGTGTGGTCTATGTCTATTGTTCTGGGGGTTTTACGTTTGCTGTGCCCTACTGGGTGGCTTTTTTTATTTTTATTTTTTTATTTGGAGTCAGTGTTGGGACCCTTTGCTGTAGTGTACAGTGGTGTCTACCTTGGAGTGGCCTTAAGTAGTTGCTTTCATTTTGAATTCAGAGTTGGAATGTGTTATATTGAAGTGATGTAGTAGTAGTAGTATATTCCAGGGGTGGATGCCCTCTTGTGTCAATAATATTCTGGTCTGCAGTTAGAATGATGTGTTTTGACGCTTCTGTGGTTTATGTTTAAGTTGGTGTGCCCCGACATACAGTGGTGTCCTCCTCGCTGTAATTGTGTGTTGTGCCTCTGTTTCTTTGGCTGTGAGTGGTTCGCAGTATCAAAAGCCTTTCTGTTTCAGAGTTTCTTCTGTTGTTCCTGATCCCCTAGTGTTGATGAGTGATTTAGGTTGGTTTTATTCTCCCGATGGTTTGGTCTTCACTTACTGGGTCCCGTATAATTTCTGCTTCAGAGTGGTGTAGGTCTCTCTGTGGTAGTTGTATTTCAGTCTAGGGATTTACTGTGGCATTGGGCATTTCTGGTTGCTGGGGCTTTTGTGTCTGTATTGGGTACAGAGTAGCAAAACCTCTCTGTCTAGTTTGTATTTCTGTCTCTGGGTCCTGATCTCCTTGTATTGATGAGTGGCTTTGTTTTTGTATTCTCCTGATGGTTTGCTCTTCCCTTGTGGGATCTTTGTAGTTATCTGCTTCACAATGTTGTTTTCAGACTCAGGGTCTCCTGGGAGGTTTGCGTTGAAGGATTCCATAGATTTATTTGTATTTGTTTCACAGATGAGAAAGCCTCCCTGTGGTGGCATACTATTAGGAGGCTGCAAGGTGTAACCGGCCTTCATCAGAACTGCACTGTGGGGGGGGGGATATAATGTGGTGAAGCTCTGAATGTAACTTTACTGCTGTGATGAAGCCCCTTTGTGTAGCTGCAGACCGCCACCAATATACTGTGCAGGTATGGGGGCATGTGGCAAGATCCAGTACAGTCTGGAACCCCAGTGGGCACCCAAATTCAACACAATATCTAATTTAACAATACAGAATGATTTTGGTCGTTTTCAGAGAGTAACAAGGTTTTAGGTCAGAGATCAAACTTCAGAGGGTATCCGGATCCAACACGATTTATGCTTCCAAGGACAGCAAAACCTAAAGCAGCTGCAAATCCCAGTGGGCACTCAGAGAATATCTTTGAGCATAGCAAGCTTTGGGGCAGATATCAGCTTTTGATGGCACCAGGATTCAACATAGTTTCTAACTTTACAATGCAGCAAGGTTTAAAGTAGATACCTGACTTTAAGTTTAGAACAGATATCAGAATTCTGAAGGGCACCTGGCTTCAACAGTGTCTAACTTTGCGATACAGCAAGACCCAGTGCAGTGGCGATCACAATGTCTAGCTTCAGCCTGCAGCAAGATTTAAAGCATGTACCCACCTTGGGACTGGGAGTAGATCTCGACACTTCTGATGCCACCCGGATTTAACCGGTGTTAAATGTTTAACCTCACTGTATAGCTAGAATTAGCCGGTGGGAATCACAGTGTCTAACTTCAGAGTGCTGTAAGATTTAAAGTGTATATTGAGGTTTGGCGGGCACCTGAGTTCAACACATCCTGACTTTAGCATGCAACAGGGTTTAAAGCAGAGGCAATTAAAGTGTCTAATTTCGTAGCATAGGAAGATTAAGAGCAGGTAGCTAACTTCAGAGGTCACCTTAGTTCAGTGCAATTTCTAGCTTCAATACGCTCTTCAGCATGCCATTGAATAATTCTGTCTTAGGGTGGTAGTATTTTTCTGGGGTGATAGTTCACACCACTCAATATAGATAGAATACAAAGCTCATGAACTGATCACCTGTGTCTGATTTCATCCAAAAATCCAACCCAGGAGAATTTCCTCTCACATGCCCGACCACCATCTTAGTGTTATTGACCTTAAAACTAATGTGTAATCAGATATTGTTTCTGCTTAATTCATGCATCTCAGATGACCAAAGGACTATCATTGTCATTACCCGGCCCATGAAAACCACACCCTTACACACGGCAAAGTAACAATGATCACTTTAAACTTCCCACTTGGATTGCCTGTTACCTGGCATGTATGACACAACACAGAAAACATTTTGTGTTTTTATGTCATTGCAGAACACACAATTCTGACTTTGGCAATCTCAGGATCAATCCTGAGGATCTCCTCCCATCACTGCAGTTGAACCACTAGCCAATACTGTGGCCTGTTTGGTTATCAAATAACTTTACAGAGGGGTGAGAAACTTAGTTCAGGACAGGGTAATCCCAGGCAGCTGATTTTATAACATGAAAATAGGGCTGTAACCTTCAAATGTTTCTTGGGCAACTGGCCACATTCAGTCATACATTTCGAAGAGAATAAAGCAGGTCCTTCTTTGTAACCTAAGCTGGGTTTAGGACAAGTTCCTCTCCAGAGGCTCCTATTTTGATCAGCAAGGTGTTCATATGTTCCTTGAAGGTGGTAATAGATTTCCCTGATGTACGGGTCTGCACCAGCCCCCAATTTTCATAGAGAGAGTGTGATGGTGAATTCAAGAGTTTGGCATAAGTCAGCAACCTTCTCCATGTGGCCCTACCTCCCAAAGAGGCAAGCCCAAATTCATATCTTATCACTCGGTTTGGGGTGGAGGTAGCAAGCCTTAAGTTATTCTTCCAAAGTATGCCTTGAATTACATCCAGGTTGTCCCCTAAGTCAGTCAAATAAATGTCAAGACCATAAAGTATTATTGGTTCAATTTGTATAAGGTAAAATTGATTCAATGGGGTCAAAGAAAAGGAATAAAGCTGAGCATAGACTCGCTTCATTTTCGTTAACTGTGGACCATATTTAGATTTTAAGTATAAAATACTGCCTTTTTTTGAGGTGGTGTTAAGCTGCAAACAGGTCAAAGTAGATACCCTTTCCAGGGGCTTGTCTCCTACCCACCATGTCATTACCTTGGGATTGTTCTTTGTCGTGAAGATACAAACTCTTGATTTGGCACCATTTGTTTTTAGGGTGTTCTCCACCGCATACGAGTGGAACAACGCCAGTTTTCTCTGGAGGCCAACAGGCGTGAGGTCGAATAAGACGATGTCATCGGCGAACGCAATCCAGTCAAGTTGTCGGTCTAGGAAAAATGGACACCTCTCACCATGGACGGCAAACGCATTTTGGTGGCCGAAGGCCAACCGTCTCATGTACAAAACAATAGAAATACAGGTTTCCGAGTTTGACCAATGAGCGGCCATTTTGATGTAACAAGGATCGCCATTTTGTTTTCTAACAATTGCTCATTGCTTTCTGTCAAATTGCTTCGCAGCAAATTTCTGCTTACACTGCTCGACTGTTAACATTGTTGTTTGAACGTGAAAGAACAAGGCCACAAGGCCGCGAGGCTAATAAGAGTTTGTTGAAACACAACGTAGGCAGCTCCGTAGAGGAATGCCCGGCTCCCTCCGGAATGTAGCCTTGAAGCAGAGCCACAGGGCATTTAATCATTTCACAGCTGCCAGCCAGTCTCGTTATATGGTAGAATATGTTAGAATAAAGCAGATGAAGGCTTGAATTATGCTCTTCTTACGGCCCCCCTTTTTCCGAGCTCTGTGGAGCGTGTCGGCTCCCAGGACACGAATAGCACCTCATAGATAGCAAGGTCTGGAATGTGACTCTTCCCCCGTATGTAGCTCGCTTACAAGAACAGAAGCACTTTGTTCTGTTCAACAAAGAAAAGATGTTGTTGCTCTTGCAAGGTTGCATATTGTTACCTGATTAGATATTTGAAGGTGTCATATTCATCGGAAGTGTCCATCATCAAACCGAGTTCAAAGAAACCCAATAAAGGGGGGTGTTAAACATGTCACAGCTGATTGTATGATATGCATTTTGTATATATGTAACTGATGTATGTAATTTGCTCTCTTGCATCCCTCAAGGTCTAGAGATACGCGTCGTGGGGTGTGAGACTGAGTTGGCCAACTGAGACTATCTGCTTTGCAATAAACCCTAGCTTTGGGAATACAACCTTGTGTCTGGCGTATCTATCGTGTGTGTTGACTTGCCTTGTTTCCATAATGTGAGGGACCCCGAGGGGCCCCTTTCAAAGTGTGACTGAGCCCAAACTAACTGAATTGGTTATGCCTCCCCTCCACGCTCCCTCTAGATCTGCAGTATAAAAGATATAGAGGGTTTGCACCACTGCACAGCCCTGCCTCACCACACAAAGGTCTTAATCGATGCTGTTGTTGCCCCCACCCTATCCAGGCATACTCTTACTTCTGTATCCACATGTAACAGTCTCAACAACCCAACCAAATGGTTTGGCAGCCTGTCCAACAGTAGCTTTTGCCATAGCCTCCCTCGACTGACTGTGTCAAAGGCATTAGTCATATTGATTGAGGCCATGTATACTCTGCCCACAGATTTCTTATTGACTGCTGTCCACATGTGTGCTAGCGTAAAGGCGTTTAGTGTGTACCCATCCCTGCTCTGAAGCCTATTTGGCAGTCGGACAGGAGATTGTGTTTATTAATTTGGGTATTGAGATCCCTCAACAACAGGGTTCCAAAGATTTTACTGGAAGAGTCCAATAGTGATATGGGTCTGTAATTTAAAAGGTTTTGTTTGTCCCCCTTCTTGTGTATGGGGACTACAAGTGATTTTTTCCAGGTATCGGGCATCTCATGAGTCCCCCATACGTGCTGAAAAAGCTGGCATGAGGGGGCCCAGATTTCCATATTCTCTTTGATGATAATAGGTGGGATATTGTCTGAGCCCGGCACTCTTGAGGGTTGGCTTTGGTTATTGACCAAAAGACATCCTCTACCCTGCATTTACAGGCATTTTTCATGTGCCTTCCCTCTCCTTCTGTGTCCCATTTAGGCTCATTTTCCAGTAAGGCATATTTCCCCTGTAAATATTTTTCCCACACCTGTGCCGGGATGTGACAATCACCTGGAGTAGAAAGGTTTATCCCAATAGTTTCTCCCATTACAGGCCCATAAATTAACAGAGTCCTTTTTTACAATTGCCCCTACTATCTCTTGATTTTTGCTTTGTTGTTGTTTCCCTCTTAATTAACTTCACCTCACATGTGTAGCCTGCTTGGATCTTCATCTTTCCTTCACCGAAGTTGTAATAAGGGGAAGACTTACTGCAACAAGCTCTAATAGCTGCTCTCTTATGAATTTGTATGAGAAACATTTCCCTGCATTTGTCCCCTGTCCGACAACAATTTCATACAGGTAAGCAGCTTATTGTTATAGTTCTAAGCTATGAGGTTTTCTCCCTGCTCTACCATGTGGTCTAGTTGTTCTCCCCATAAATACATTAAAGATCTACATGCCCTCTGATTCCATCTGATGGCTCTCTCTCCCCTGCAACAGCGAAAGTCTGGGCAGGGACAAGATGTTGAATTCCCACTTTCAGACGGAACTTAAGGTTAATGGGTAGATGGTCACTTCCTATGTCCTCGCCAATAGTTAGGCAACCGCTTTTACCGCTCAACTCTGGACTGAGGAAAATATAGTCAATCCATTTGCATTCTCAAACTTTCCCAGCCAGTCTTTGAGCAGAGTGTCCATCACAGCCTGAAGAACCATTGTGTTTGCTTTGCCTTGGTTTCCATCAATCTTTACATAAAGGAGATTTAGGTTGGGCTGTGAGGTCGCAGTATGAATAGCCATTAGATCCGGTGAATCAACCTCTACCTCATAGTGAGTTCAGTCCCAGGTTAGATCTATGGCCACTGCCAGCCCTCTTTTGTCCTCCCCTTCGTGACATGAGTTGCTGGCTTGCAATATGTTGAAGACCCTATTAATTCAAAGGCGCCCACAGCCATGGTCTCTTGTAGAGCAATAGCATTTGCTAGCTTAAGGGACGTTGTGGTGCTTCCTACCAGTTTCTGAAAGCCACACATATTCCATGATGTTATTGTCATGTCTGATTTTTTAAAGGTGCATCTGGTTGGAATTCACCTTTCTGAACATCTATATTGCCCCTTCCAACCAAGCCCAATTGTCTCCATTCCCAAGCCTCTCCAATACACCTCCTCCACTTTCCAGAGTTGTCATTGTCATTGCTTCTGGTTGTGGAGCCAGGTTTGAAAAGGTGTCTATGTCTTCCTGGGCTGATAGTGTTACCAAGCGGAAACCAAAGGTCTTCAGATGTTCACGGTTACTCCAAACGATTTGCGCAATCAGGTTTGATGCAAAAAACTAAAAAAACAACCTTTCTGCCCCCTTCTTTGGAAAGGCCACTCTCAATATATCCTATGAGCTTAGGGATCTTAGCTGAGTCACCGCCTGCAATCCCCTAATGATGTTTCCTCTATTCATGTTTTCCTTTGGTCTAGAATTCCATCCCATTTCAGTGTCTTGGAAAATAGCTTTGTCCTTTTTGGAGTCTGGAGTAATGTTTCACAGGTCGTGGAGAGAGTTAAAAAATCTTCCACCATTTAATTCCCCCCAGCTTTTCCTGGGGCTTTCTCCTTTCCTTTTTCCAGCTGAGAGTCAATTTGGAATGAGCTTTCCGCTGTTACTTCTGGAATTTGCTCCAAAGGGAGGTGTTCTTCCATAAGTATCACCTGCCTTACGGACTCATTTTCCATATTACCCGTAAAAGCTGCCTTCTCACTCTCCTTATCTTGACTTCTGAGGAAGATGTTAATTTTAGACTGCTTTTTCTTTAGATGTTCCTTAGGTTTGTTGCGTATAGGACTTTTATTATTTTTTGCCAATTTCTTTGGCAATGTACAGGTACAATGTACATGATTCCTTTCCATCCAGTGATAAGGCCCCTATGAACTATCTTGAGTTATTTCTTTTGCTCGGATTTAGTGCTGGTACATTTTTAGATGTGTTTGTCCTTGTCTGTGCTTTAAGCCTTCCTCTTCTGTCTGTTTTTTTTAACCCACCCTTCATGCTCCTGATTTAAAGTTAACATTTCCATTTCCTTTTCCTCCGGGGAAGGATCCTGCACCACCTCCTCTTGTTCAGCCTCTCCTTGCTCAGTTCTGTTTAGCTGATCACACAGGGGAGAAGGTGAATCCGGGGGCACTGTTTCCTGCTCACCCACTTGCCCTTCATCCTCCAATACGCACCATCCAGAACTTGTCTCGATCCATAGGCTTGGATGTGTGTGTGCAGGATCCGCAATTCGTTGAATTTGCTACTTTTTTCTGTTTTTTCAAGTGACTAGTGTCCTTGTTGTGAGATTGTGCTTCATTAGCTTGACTGACCCTCTGGTATTTTAACGAAGTGGATAGGCCTTGCTCCATGGACTCTAGTTTTACTGCATTCTCATCCACAGCCTCTTTTATCTTGTCATAGAGGCACATGAGAGACTCTAGCACCAGGTGACCGGCTGAAATGGATGTTGGTCCCAGTGTGCGCATTTGTTGAGTAATGTTAGACTCTCTTCGCATTGTGATGTTTTTTGGTGTGAAATAGCTGTCACTGAGAATTTGTTTGTGACTATGCGGTGACAGCATGCCACCCTGTTCTTGTAATTTTCCGGTTTCTGGGCTAGAATGTCTTTCCCATAATCTAGCTGATCCATGGTGTGGTTGCTTCCAAGTGTTGCTTCCTTTATGCATGGCCCGATAGGGTTGTTGCATAATCCCATTTATGTCACTGTAAAGACTTTCAAAGGAATGATCAAGCACCTCCTGCTCGATCTCAACTCTCTCCGCTGATGATTTCTCGTGGAAAGCGTCCACTACCTGTGTTTGGCCACTAGGTTGTTTCGACATGTTTGAGACTGTTGGTTGTACGTCTGTCTCCAGGCGCCCAGCACCTAGACTAGTAAAGGTTATGTGGACTTTTCTGCCATTGGTGATCGCGTTCACCAATCCCTTGGTTGATCAGGAGGAAAACATTCTACTACCTCAGAGTACAAGAGGAGGGTGTTTGTGGAACGATGCCCTCCCATCTCTTGTACCTCACCCATCTTTTGGCTGCCTGTGTGACTTGTTCCTTGCATTTCCTGTATTTCCAACACTGCTGCTGTTGTTTCCTCAACACTACTGTTTCCCGAGGGGCTGTAGCATCGGTATTAGTAGATTGTTCTAAAGAGTTTTTACTCAGCCCTTTTGCTTCCTCAAAAGCCTGCAGCACCGCCCTCCCCTTTTCCATGTTTGCTAGCCTGCCACTTCTGAGTTTCAGTGTCATTCTGGCTATTTCTCGATCATGTGTTATTCGTGTGCAAGTTGAGGGAGCAGATTCAAGAGGTACCACACAGCAAATAGGAGGCCAATTACTGACCTTCTTTCCCAGTAGGTGCTCCGTCGGCTCGTTTTCACAGTTGCTGTGTATATTGGGCGGGGCCACGCTCCGATTTCCACACGGCCATGTATCCGTTGCTTCGAGCTGTATTCTGAGAGCTCCACTCTTCCCCCCGACAAAAGGTAAAAAACTCTGAGGGCACCCTTTTGCTCTCTTTGCCACTTCTGCTGCAGACTGGTCCTGGGCCGTTCCTTTGTGCTGGCACTTCTCGCCACCTGCTCTTTACATGTAAACACCCACCAGGTCTCTTAATGGCACAGACAGCAGTTTACACGCTGCAGCAAGTAACTGAATTCAGCAAACTACACGAATTTGCTATAGATGAAGCAAAGTTTATGAGCACAAAGTTAGCTGAAAGTAAAATCTCTAGCGCTGCACTCATGCAGACTGGTCCTTTGCCGGTGCCAGAATCATAACTTTTTTTTTTGCAGTTATGCAGGGTGTTTACCTCCTTATAACATATTTATCTTTACTGTTGTTGTTTATATATACAAAAGATACATTCATGAAACTGATGTCAAACTCCGTATAAGGAGATCCAGTCATTGTTATTATTAATATCGTCATATGACATATAATTAAGTGGGAGTTGATTTACAAGATATAACAAAAGTTTTTTCAGCAATTTAAAAATATTGTTATGTTTTGAAGTTATTGTTGCATGGTCTCTGTGAGTTCATGGACATCCACCTTACTCTATGTAATTGTTTCACCTCCAAAAATCCTTAAATGGTCTTGCACTTGCTAATTACTATGTGCACCAATGATGGCAAATAACACAAATACCAGCAGAAAAAACACTAACAGCAAAAGAGGAAAATTAGAAAGCATCCCTTCCCCAGGTTGGCTGATTCACCATTTTTGATTAATTTATCTCAGATTCCTTTCCCCTTTTTTCCTGAAAGCTCTACAGGTGCAGAAATCCCAGTTTGTAGATTATTCCAAAAGGAGGAGGAGCAGGAAAAACGTTTGCCATATTGTAGTGGTAAAGACTAGTTCTCTGTTCAACCATAAATGTTGAACAACAGTATATTTTTGACGACGCATTGATCTCTGACCATGTATATAACACATCACTCCCACACATTGACACACTCACACCCACACACCCACACACACCGATTCCTATCTTTTGAATAACAGCCAGTATTGTTACTCAAGTCATTGTTACTCATTTGATCTAGACTAAAACAATGAAGGACATTGGGACTCAATCCGAGGTTGGCAGTGTGGGGAAAAAAGTGGCAGTAATCCTGTTACCGCCACTACCAAATTACAAGTTTGGCAGAATTACCACCAGAGGTAATTCTGCTGATTTTTGGTGGAGGAAAAGTGGAGGATGTACCTCCATGCGCCATGCTGGAAGTAAATTCCCTACTTTTCCTCCAGAAATCGATGGAATTACCATTACTCAGTAATTCTGTTGGTGGTAATTCCAACAAAAGTACCCAATGTAGTCCTATGGACACCAGAAAATGAGGACTTATACGGCCTACCGCCATTTGTAATCCTGTGGTAAACCCACTGGACCAAGTGGCGGTAACAGTATTTATGTTTGGCAGTATTTCAGCAGATTTTTACGATGAAATACAACAAAACTCGTAATGAGGCCTACGTGTGTCTTGAAGCTGCTTCATAACAACTGGCGATGAGTTGTTGCAGGCAGCAACCACCGGTGGCTCAGTGTTCTTTTTGGCATTCCACAGTGTTGGTGCGCACCTCCTAAGGTCTGGATACAAGTTGCCATAGACCGGCGCAGTCACGGATACTGGAAGGTGCAAGATCGCTGGTCTTGGCAGAATTTTCAAGGTGTCAGAATCGACGAGTCCCGAACTGGGACTAGCGGAGCGAGTGGACCAGCGCTTGTGACTGGCATTAGTTGAAGGTGGTGAGTGTGCTCACAACCACTGTGCTTGGTTGTGCATGCCGGCGCTGGGGCTCTATGAAGAGAAGAGCCACTGACGCTCTGCTCTGCGTTAGAGCAATGCACCCGATGGCGTAATTGAACATGCTACCATCTTGTCGGTTGACTTGCGGAAGCCGATCCACATCACTCCTTTGTCTTTTTATTTTCGTCCCAGTGCATGTTTGGGATGGTAAGTTTACTATGTTGTACATTTGGAACTGGAACTGCTTGTCCTTGCTTCTCCTCGTCTCAGTACTTGGAGTGGATGCCCATTTTTTGCTGTTGAGATTTACACTAGAACTGCTACTTTTCATCCTAGCACTTAGTACATGATTGTATATGATTTTGATTTTTCTGTTTTTTTTCCCTTGCTGCATCAGCTGCATGACTAAGAGTCATGACAAATGTACCTGGCCCAGTACTTATTTTGCCATTGTGAGCCCAAAGTAAGATGTACGGATTGGGGAGACGGATTCATGAAATATGTTTTGGCAGTGTTTGGTTCAAATTACTCCAGTGATATGAGGGGGGCTTTGTTATTTCATTGTATGGGGCCTGCAGGTCAGGAAGTGTTGAAGAGGTTAGAAGAGCTGCTGGGTCAGGGTAATGTAGGTTAGTTCGAGAGGAGCATAGCAAAGTTGGACAAGCATTATGAGGTGCAAGGAAACAAGATTCTCGTGCTCTATTATTTGGCCACCAGGGAGCAAATGTGTGGTGTGTCCATTGAAGAGTTTGTCACAGTGGTGAGGTGCCTTGCTGTGAAATGTGGTGTTATGCATTGCCAGTATGAGCACATATGGTACCAATTTATGATTTAGTGAATCAATAACAAGATTAGGGAAGAGACGTGGAGAGAGTGTGATCCAATGCTTGAGAGGGCGATTGAGAACGCAAAGAATATTGAACAAACTGAATTGTGCATTAAGGAGCTGCATTCGGAGAAACATATTGATGGTGTTAACAGCGAAGTGGAGGATGCAGAGGCCAATAAGATGACCAAGGCAGGGCAGAAGCAATGGCCTAGCAGTGGGAAGAAAAGTGAACAGAAGGGGAGAGATAGCTCCAAAGAGGGTGATGTAATGGTTGTGGTGATAAGAGCACAGGGCGTCCATGGGGTCCATCCATATTTGAAGCAAGGAACATGCATGGCAATAGGTGTTACCGGTCTGGGAGTGGCACTCACTTAGCAAACGACAAGGAGTGCGTAGAGATACACATAGTGTGTTGTGAATGTGGACACAGAGGATATCTTGCACAGTCCTGCAGAAATGTTAGAGTATTTGGTTGGATACGAGAAGTGTATGAGAAGGAATATTGTAATGATAATGAGGAAATTGGAAGAGAAGTAATTTCTTCTGTCCAAGCGTTGTCAGGAATGGTAAAGAGGAAGAAACCATTGCAACAAGAAAACAAAGCAAACTGTCCAAAGCATAAATGCAGGGTTACATGCACGTTTAAAAATAGACAGCACCTAATATGAAATGTTCTACTTAGTCTTGACTAACAGACCCCATTCAACACAGCAGATCCTCACTTAAACTGATATTTACCTAGAATGTTAGTGATGTGTGTGATTCAGTTTAGCACAGGAATCTTCATCAATCTTTCTGCCTACCTCACCCAGGTTCACTCGGATAAGGACTGCTGCAGCATCAGATGGCGAGCCAGCACTGAATATCGTCTGCCTAGTCAGCCTCTGTTACTTTGTCTCCCAATGCCCGAAGATGTCTGTCTGCCCTCGCTCTCAAAACCCCTTTTTATTACATCCCCCGGTCACTCAAGGGAAACACCTCCCCTAGAGCAGATCATTCCACTGCAAATGGCATGTGATTTCATTACTGGATAACAAAAGATACATTTCTCCAGGAGCTTCCTGCTCATCACAATGCCTTGTTCTCAGCAGAACAGATCTTCACATGTTTTATCACCAACTGCAAATTCAGCCTGCATGTTTACTTTCCCATATTAAAGAGCATCATGCATTTTCCAATCTGCATTCAGGCTATTTCATTATAGATTAATTGCCACTAAATATTATTAAGGGATTCGGTTACATGTTACTGAGGTCGGGTTAGTATGTTAATTTATATTAGTAATATGGTTAGTGTAGCTCAAGCCATTGAAATGTCATCCTGAAGCAATGTGCAATTTCAAGCATGTGCTCTGTGCATTGGCATTTATTTAATTCTGCCTGACACTCACACACTTGAGTACTGACACCATTTTCACTCTCTGAGTCCCATTGCAGTTCAAACCCACACTAACATGTACATGCTAAAATTATGAAATGTAGAGCCCCTAATGCTAAAATTCAGAGCCCCTACTCCTGCTGGTCTCATAACTGCAATACATATAGTATAATGTTCGATGCTTTGTGCATGCATAGTCTTGCTTGTGTCATGCTTAAACACTATTCGATAAAATATTGGAGATTGGTAATATCCCGGCCTCATGGCAAACTTCCATACTTATTCCAGTCTTCAAGAGAGGAAATAGGCTGGAACCTGGAAATTACAGACTGCTATCCATATTGGATTGCACAGGGAAGCTATTTGCATCGCTGCTCTTGGAAAAATTGGAGGCGTGGACTGATAAAGTTGGAATACTCAACCACTTCCAAAGTGGATTCAGGAAAGGTTACACTACCACCATGAACCTGATGATCATTGATCTGCTGAGGACGAGAGCTAAGAATTGTGGGAAACCTCCTCATAGACTTCCGAGCGGCCTTTGATACCGTCCCTTGTGAAAAACTCTGGCTAAAATTAGAATTCTTAGGCTGCCCTGATGAACTCCTCTACTACCTGAGAGCTTTACATCTAAATATCTCGGCCACACTGAAGTTGGATTCCCAAGGCCATATGACTGCCCCAGTAATGCAGAACAGAGGAGTAAAACAGGGTTGTGTTACAGCACCTTTCCCTTGCAATTTATTTACTTATGACCTTCCCATAGCAGTCTCTGTAGTACACAATTGTCCCCCTCAGATCGGATCTGAGCACTGTTGAGTGCTTGCATATGCTGATGATCTGATCATCATGGACCACACATTTAGTGGACTATCCAGATCGGCCTGTGCGCTCTGGGAATACGCCACCAACAATGATTTGGTCATTAATAGTGAAAAAACTCAATTAATGGTATTCTCGGCTAAAGAAATCTCTAGGCCTAAACTAGTTATGCAGGGGATTGAAATAAAATACACCCCCACATACAAATATTTGGGTATGGAGGTTGATGTTATAGGTGAATATCCGACCTGCATACAGACACAAATCACCAGAGCTGCACAATTAACAGCATTAATACACCGATTTGCCATCAAAAACTGTGGTTACACCATGTGGGGAGTGCGCCAGTAATACATGCAGATATTGGTCCGTATGGTTACCTATGGCCTGGAGGCACTACTGAACATCAATTTAAGCTGGCTCCAAGTCATAGAGGGCAAATTTTGAAGGAGGATATTGGGCCTTCCCCAATGTATCCTGATGGCGATCCTCAGATTGGAACTGGGGCTAACCTCCCTAAAAGCCATCGTACTCAAAAGAAGAGCGGATATGTATCTGAAGATGACCAACCAAACCTCGGACTTCTTATTGAGATTCTTGTGTCAAGAAATTTCTTGGGAGTTGATGATCTACCTCCTAAAAGATCAGATGGAAAGTTTTTATAAAGAGATTGGCTGGATCCCCGCATTTAGAGGCACCTACGATATATCGAAGAAAGGCCTGTCGAAATGGATAGGCCTATGGGACTGGCTAGAGAACTATGGGCATCTGAGCAAACTCACAAAGTACCAATTTGTACGATATAGATTATGCACATTTTTGAAACCAGAGGTGTATATGAACCCAAGTCCGTCCAGTAGACTCAGACATTTTCTTCTCTTGCTACGACTCGATTGTCTACCGGTGCTAGCCAACAAGTGGATTGATATCCACTTGCCATCTCAAGAAAGATATTGTCGTTTATGCAAAAACACTTCTATTAATGAAACTGCCATGCACTTAGGTATAGTTTGTCCGGTTTTGGCTAAAACCTATGAATAATGCTATGGGAACTTGGTACACAATTTGGAGCACTTAGATGAACCTTGGTTTTGGTACCGTAGTCTAAATTCAACAAGCATAAAAACTCATATAGCTATGTATAGCATATGGCTGAAGATCGAAAAATCTTTGGGCATTACTATGTAGCCTATCCAATTTCTCAGTAGTATACTGTGCCACGTGAGTCAGGCCCAGCAAAATGATTCGAAGCGAATAACATCTTGGAGGGCTGTTTGTGCATGGTGTTAGCTTTGGATAAGCGGAATATACTTAATTCAAATTCTTATGGTTGGGCAATGAGGTGGTTTTGACCTTGAATAATGAATACAAACGTACATTCGAATAATGAATTGAATTGAACTATTGATGCTGCTCTTCAATTTTGTTAGAGAGAATATGTATTGTTATCTACACGTATATTGATATCTCTGGAAATTCTATGCATAGAATAATCAGTCCTAGATGAGGTTATTTTAATTTATCTTATTTTACTTATTCTATCGGATTTTATTCCAATCAATCTATTTTACTTTTATATGCATTTGAATCGTGTGTAAAGTTTATACTTAAACTGTCTCACATTATTGAAATAAATAAATAAATAAAATAAACACTATTGTTTGGCCATCTGGTCGGTCTCAAACTGATGAATAAATGTCCCGAAAAGGAAATGGAGGAAAGCAAAGTTTCATGTTAGCGATATATGTAGTTTACTTTTATCGGGGGCTCTGATCTGTGTCAATCCTTGAAAAAAGAAGAAAATTATCTGTGAGTCTCTTTAGCATGCTTTAATTTGGGGCAATTCATCCTAGATCTGAGCAAACATGCTGTGTTTCTATCACACATTCCCTTTTCACTGTAGCCATCTGTCACATTTTCAGTAGGGCAACAGGTGCAGTGAAGACTGGTGTAGAATGCCTTTAATTGTCATGGACACTACCTACAGCCACAACTCTGGTGCTGAGAAAATTGTAATTGGTTATTTATAACATGCTTAATACCCGGAGGTTGCTATGCACAAACCCGGGAATCGAACCAGTGTTGCTCCACGTTGCTTTACTTCAAAGACGAGCATATTGCCACTTAGCTATGCTCCCGAGACTAAAAGGAAAGGATTGATTACTTTTGAATTCCACAGCAAGTGATCGTAAACAGATAAGATTATGTTTTTTCGTAACCGATTGCCAGAAGACTAGCAGAGATGGAGGGGAGCAAAATTCTATTTCTCACTCTGTTCACCTGCAAATTCGTGATTACATTGTGCCTACAACCATATTGGTATGTAATGTGATGTAATGTTATGTTTGTATAGTGCCTTTCACCATTAGTATGGTCACAACAAACTGTAAGTTGAACACCCTCTGGAGAACCAGAGTACAGGTATGGGAAGAAATTCGAAGAGGTGCTAGTATGCATGTTTGCATATTGACCAGTACGATGGTATGGGGGGGTGGCCAAATACCTGCTAGCCACCCATGTCGTGTTGGCATGTGTATGGGTGGTGATAAGTGGTCTAGAGGGGTATGCGAGAGCGGGAGAGAAATTATGTGTTTAGTTATTTATCGAATTTTTGTCATGAACATTAACTGCATTCCTATGGCAGAGGTGCTGTGCAAAGTGCATTCAAGTGGTGTATGGTGGCAGGTGCATGCAGGTCTGCGGCCGTGCCTTCGGCTAGTTTCCCTATTCATGGAGATTGAGAGGTTAAATGCATTGTCTACATTCTAAACAGTGACCGCGGATAAATATGATGGCTAAACTCTTTGTCAACTTACTTTAATTTAGAGGGTACATTCTTCATGCTCCAAGGTTCAGTGCAAAGATTGCCATCAAAATTCTTCTCGATTCAATAAACTGTCTGCACTCCACATTCTTCCATATTCTAACCTTGGCTATCAGTCTTCAAATCACTGAGATTAAGTACCTATGCTAGATTCTTCATTTAGCTTAGTGCCATAGATACTATTCTGCGGTCACCTACATTCAGTGCAATGGCTACATTTTAAGTTCACATGGAATTAATAAAGTGTCTGCATTCCATAAGGACCTCGAATAAAGTGAGGGCTACTTTACACAGGTACCTATAATAAAACAATGGCTGTATTCTTCTTTTGCCTCGATTCAAACATGGCTGCATTCTGTAATCACCTAGTGTCAATACACGGGTTGGACTGTGACAAACACTTTGAAAGAACACAGACCCCAAATCATAGAATCCAGCACAGAAGTACCGCAAGCTCTGTGCGCCGAGAAGGAGCGTGTGCCACGTGTGCTGCAGCCGTGGCACAAACCAGAAATTGCGCGGCACGATTATCATGGATTTTCAGAGGCATCAGTAGCCGTGGCGCAATGCACATAAAGCAGCGCCAGTAACGCCCCAACACACCCCTGTGCACAGGAAAAACCCAGTGAAATACCAAATGGCCCAGCACACAGCCCCCCCATCGTAATAGCATGAAAGATCTGTGCATACCCCGTCGCACCAGCCAAATCATGTGAAAAGTCCCGCGTGTACCCCATCCCGCACCCCAGTCTAATCGCGTACCCCGGTCGCACCAGCGAAATTGTGTAGAAAGGCCTGTCCATACCCCTAGCACAACCCAGCATAATCGCGTACCCCAGTTGCACCAGCCAAATTGTGTGAAAAGTCCTGTGCGTACCCCATCCCGCACCCCAACGTAATCGTATACCCCGGCCGCACCAGAGAAATTGCGTAGAAAGGCCTGCACGTACCCCTACTGCACCCCAGCATAATCGCGTACACCGGTTGCACCAGCCAAATCATGTGAAAAGTCCTGTGAGTACCCCATCCCGCACCCCAGCGTAATCGCGTACCCCGGTCTCACCAGAGAAATTGCATAGAAAGATCTGCATGTACCCCTACTGCACCCCAGCATAATCGCGTACACTGGTCGCACCAGCCAAATCACGTAGAAAGGCATGCGCGTACCCCGTCCGCACCCCAGCATAATTGTGTACCCTGGTTGACCAGCCAAATCATGTGAAAAGTCCCACAAATCCCCCGTCCCGCACCCCAGTGTAATCACGTACCCCGGTTGCCCCAGCCAAATTACATGGAAAGGCCTGCGCATACCCTGTCCGCACCCTAGCGTAATTGCGTACCCCGGTTGCACCAGCCAAATCATGTGGAAAGGCCTGTGCGTACCCCGCGCATAGCCCATCCGCACCCCAGCGTAATAGCGTACCCTGGTCGCACCAGCCAAATCACATGGAAAGGCCTGCGCGAACCCCGCAATACACGCACAAATCCCCTGAAAGCACACGCCTCCTGATGGGACAGCCACACCCCAGCAGCCATCAACTGTGACCATACCCCGCAGACAGCCCACACCACATGGGTCCACCATCACCTGTGACCATACCCTGCAGGCAACCCACACCACATGGGACCCCCATCACCCATGACCATATCGCGCAGGCAGCCCACACCACATGGGACCCCCATCACCTGTGACCATACCCCACAGGCGGCCCAGACCACATGGGACCCCCCATCACCCATGACCATACCCCGCAAAAAGCCCACACCACATGGGACCACCCATCACCTGTGACCATACCCTGCAGGCAGCCCACACCACTTGGGACCCCTCATCACCCGTGACCATACCCCGCAGGCAGTCCACAACACATGGGAAGCCACCATCACCTGTGACCATACCCCGCAGGCAGGCCCCACCTCATGTCCCCAACCGCCATCTGTGACGGCAACCTGCACGCAGACCCTGCCTCATGTCCCCACACCCCACCTGTGACAGCAACCTGCAGGCAGGCCTCACCTCATGTTCCCACAGCCCACCTGTGCCAACGACCTGCAGGCAGGCCCCGCCTCATGTCCCCACCCCCACCTGTGACAGCAACCTGCAGACAGGCCCCGCCTCATGTCCCCACCGCCCACCTGTGACAGCAACCTTCAGGTAGGCCCGCCTCATATCCACCCCTCCCACCCCCCAAAACACTGTGGACCGATAGACATGAATGCAGCAGATGTTAAATGAAAAGCCACTACATGCTGCACACTCCAAGTGCACCTTAACACCTATCAATTGTACATGCACACCACAACATGCCACATGCCAATTGAAGTCAAACATGACACATGCGTGCATGTGTGCACGCACATGTACAAAAACGCCCCGCATCATGGACATAGAACAGAGTAAGCAAGAGCGAAACTTGGCCTAAGCCATCAAGAGCAGACACCACTTTGATTTCAAATAAAAAAATATGTATTCGAAACAGTATACAACTCATACTCATATAAAACTAATTTACCAATTGAGCACCAAATGAGCAAACAAATAAAGCAGAAAGCAAAGCTGTGCTACATGTCCACGAAGTAGTGAAAAAATGAAAACACAAATCCAAGGAAAACCATTGTTCCATGGTGAAATGAAAATTATCTGTTCAAAATAGAACTATTTACAAAAATACAAGGGTCCATTGTTCCAAAAGATGTGGTCCATGTCCATAAAGGTGAGAAAAAATGATAACGCAAATCCAAAGAAAACCATTGGTCCACGGTGAAATGAAAAATATCTGTAAATATCTGTTCAAAATATAACTATTTACAAAAATACAAGGGTCCATTGTCCCAAAAGATGTGGTCCATGTCCATTAAGGTGAGATAAAATGATAACACAAATCCAAAGAAAACCATTTCTCCATGGTAAAATGAAAAATATCTGTTCATAAGAGAACTATTTACAAAAATCCAGGGTCCATTGTCCCAAACCATGTCCGAAAAAGAAGAACCAAAAAAACAAAGAACTATGTACAATACATGGAGGAAAGTCACAAAACTCCAAAGAAAATAATAACAAAAGGAAACTTAAACCTAAAGAACTATGTACAGTGGCAGCGGGCTAGTCCTGTGACTCACCACTTCCCCCAAAAGTCTCAGCCAGGGCATCATCGAACTCTGCGTCGATTTCCCCTAGGTGGGCCTCTGCTCTCCCCTCGAGGGCTTGCAGGAACTCCAACATGCCCCTCTCAAACTCCCTGCATGTCTCCTCGAGGAACTATGCACACCTCTCTGCCCGACGCAGGGTTTTCTCCACCCTGGCGCTGGTGAGTCGTGCCCCCTGTGCCCGCTGCCACTCTGCTCCAATCTGCTGGCCAAGTCGCCCCAACACGGAAGACATCCTTGTTGAAAGGTCCACGTGTGCCTCCTGCCCGATGGCCGATACCTGCCTCTCCTCCATTGGAGGCCCTGAGTCCTGTCGCCTCCTACGCTGAGCCTTCCGCTGCCAAAAAGCCTGGTACCTGCGTCTCCGTGACAGCCTCTGGGATGATGACAACCCTGGGCAGTCGTGCATGTGCCCTGCTGCTTGTTGCCTGCTCTTCCACCATTGTCACATGTACTGTCGCTGGATGGATCTCTGTGGTGACCACCTCTGCTGATCCTCCGTCGACTCCCGATCCTGGCAGGGATGTGGTCTTCACCAGACTGGCCACCAGGGTTAGGACATGTGCACAGGGGGCCCTGGTGGCATCTAGGCTGGAAGACGGCAGAGAGGACAACTGGCGCACAGATGAGGCAGACGAGAAGGGGGTCACATAAGTGGCCAGCCCATGCACCCATTGCGATACCACGAAATTTGCCAGCCAGTTCATGAGATGGCAGACCTCCTTGTGATGACGTGCAAGCTCCTGAATGGAAGCCTGCACATCATCACAAACGGAGTCTACCCGCCACATGATACCGGCTTGCACAGGTTCCACCCTGTACCAAATGGCGGCATCCACAGGCATTGGTCTTTCCGTCTGGGTGGAAGCGACCACCACCTGTGGACAGGTCTGGCCTGGGGCATTCCTGCAGGTGCACACTGCTGCAGTTGCAGTACCAGGGACAGGATTAGGCACAGGCCCCTCTACGGCGACCTGCACTGCCTCCGGCCCCTGACCCTGGACTGCAGCAGTCACACCTACATCACCACCCCCGTTGGGCCGCATGGGCTGGGCTAATGTAGCCTCCTCCTCCTCTCCTTCCACCGCCAACCACACGCCTCCCCACCGTCTCCCGCAGTGTCTTGCCCCTGAGTGGGCTCACCTGTCCCTCCCTCTGCTGAGGAGTCCTCCACCACCTTCAACCTCTTGGACGTAGCCTCAGCAGCTGCGGCCGTTGACTTGGACGCAGCACCAGTCTCCTTGCTCCCGGAAGATGACAGTACCTTGGAGGCAGACTGCGCCTTGCGTCTACGCCTGGTGGGGGCATCCCTGCTGCTGTGCTCCACAGTGCCTTCTATGCCCTCTTCTCCCATCGTCGCTGTGGATAGGGAAACATAGAACACAAACATCAGGGTAGTGAACACCTGTGTGTTTGTCACAATGCTAATGTACATCAGTGGCACTGTCAGAGGTCACTAGCATCATCACTGTCCACTACACGCAGTCCTATTCACACACATGCACAATCATGTCTCTCATTCACAACAGACATTCACATCTTTGGACAAGGCACTGTCAGCACTTCAGAATTGTGCCTCCAGCTCACACGCATCATGGGTCATACATTTCCGATTCACACACATCAATTGACAGTCATGAAGCAGGCCATGGAGATGCACTCAAGGGCAAATTGGCAGTGTGAGGCAATCACAAATCAAGAACTCAAGTAACATACATCCCGGAGTGTTTACCAGTCACACGCTCACATCTCAGACAAACGCACATGTACACCATGCATGTCCATGATGTTGACATAAGCACACATGTGTCACACCTCTCGCATGCCCCAGTCCAGACACAGGTATGCAAACATGTGCGCGTCGTTACATGCCGGTGCGCAGCACGCATTGCAACACAGACACCATTGATGTGGGACATGCTTGAATGTACTCACATGCAGCACTGCCAGGGACATGCACACAGACATCTGTACAGGAGGCGTGCCAGACATAAGGCCAAGGTGCACACTCCAGCTACACGTCAAAATGCACATGCATTATGATGGATGAGAACACATGAACACTTACCAGTCGACATGATGGTATTTGCAGGGTGCCACCCCCCCCTCGTTGATGGCACCCATGATGTCCTCCCAGATCTTCTTACGTCCTTCATTGCCAACTTGCGATGGACCGGGGAAGAGGGCATCATGATGACCCTGGACTAGCTCCACCAGGATGCCAACCTTCCTGGGTAAGAGGCTGACAGCCCTCTGCCTCTCTGTCGGGGAGTTGCCACTTGCCTCAGGTGGTGTTCTGTCAGATATGGCAAGCCCCGAAGCAGGTGTGGGTTGGCAAGGTGGTCCTGGGGCTGGGCTGTGGAGCGGTGGTATGGCAGTCAGGAGTCTTCAGGATCAGCAGAGGTGGTCACAACGACAGGATAACTGGCAATGGCTGATGAGCAGGCACAAAATTGCAGGGCACATGGGCAGCAGGCACAAAGAGTGGGCTGGCGCAGCAGATGGCTCACAGGAGGCAGCTTGGGGCAGTTGGAGGTAGGTAAATTGGCTGGTAGGCAGGAGCGTGGGTCTTCTGTGTTACTTGCGTGGCCAACCGGAAACAGAGTGACTCTGCACATGCGGAAACAGCGCGTTAGCGTGTAATCAGAGGAAAGGCCCTAATCGCGTAAGTTATGTGACACGCGCTGAACATTGGGCGTTGGCATTCAGGATCTGGATAAAGGTGTGTGTAAGATAACATTACAATGTACGTGCATTTCGTGGCGGACGGACGCGTGGACTTCGGAGTATTTTGGGGTGCCACGCAAATTGTTCACTACTGTTCGACTGCGTACTTCTTCTTTTGGTGGGGGAGTTGCCCGTGTAATATTTTCTACAAGGCAGACGATGAGTCGCGCACACATTTTTCATACTGTGGTTGCCCTTGTGTGTCGCGTACCCCATTTTCGAGGTCATAGTACCCTACGTGTTCCTCACATACGCATTTTGTGTGTTGCTGGGTGCCACAGCGTACTGCAGGATGTTTTTTCTTCACACGTGGGCTACCGAAAGGTTGCGTGAACATTCATTTTTGTTTTTGTGGTGTCTGAGCGTTACGCGACCTGTTATTTTTTCATCAGGGGTTACATAGAGACTTGCTGGAGCACAGTGGTACATTTTCCATTACGTACCCTGCCCCCTCACTCCAATTGCCCAGGACAATTGTTAGCTGCCCCTCCCATTGCGCTAGTCCATCAGTGCCATGACTGGGAGGGCAACAAGTGGGAAGGGAGGCAAAGGTGGGCGACCTGGCAGAGGTGGCCAAGATGGGGGCGACCTGGCAGAGGTGGCCAAGGTGGCCGAGGTGGCTGACCTGGCAGGGGGGCAAGGTGTCTGAGGTGTCCAGGCCTGTGCAGGGAGAGCTATGCCCCCCACCCAAGAGGGTCGGGGGGATGCAGGTGATGCTCACATCACCAGCACCCGGGGTCACACACCAGCAGTGTCATCTGCTGTCCAGGACAGTCAGGGTGTGCAAGCTGCGGGGGCAGCTGCGGCTACCACACCGAGGCTCAGGGTCACCCAGCCCGGACTGTAGTCGTCCCGGGCCAGGGTCAGAGTGACTCTATGGCAGATTTCCATGTCCCAAAGGCCAAGACACGTGCGGTGCCAGGTCCTGGCACCGGCACCCGGGGCTCGGGAGCAGCAGTGTCATCTGCAGTCCACACCAGCCAGGGTCAGGAAGCTGCATGGGCAGTTGTAGCAACCGCCACTCTGGCTCAGGATCAACCAGCCAGGACTGTATTGGTCCCTGGCCAGGGCCAGAGTGGACTCATCCTGTATGCCCCTGGGAGTGAGAAATATCTCCTACCCCTCACTCCCTATCATTCTGATACTTTCCAAGTCTGTAGCGATGATTGGACTTCATGTCCCATCCATTCCTTCTGTGTTGGTTCCCACCTCTTCAACATTTACCAACATACAGAGAGCATCGAATTCATCACGTTTTTGCTCATATACACTCAAGTTTACTTCGGAACTTGTCTTTTGCTTATCCTCCTTCTCATATGCCTTAGTTCTTATACTATTCTCATGCATAACCACCACCAGCTCTTTCAACTTCTGTTGTTCATTCATCATCTTAGTGCAAACGCCCAGCAGAATATCAACAGTGGTCGGTGATGCATCGATTTTACCATTTAAACTGAGTGTACTATCTACCGCTAGATCAGAGCCACACCATGAACCATTATCTTCTTCCTCTAACGAGATATTATCACTCACCAATTTCTCTAAATCAGGGGTTATCGACAGATTGGTGACAGTTATATTATTAATCTCTGCCAAATCCTCCATACTTTTCTCAGTAAGTAGCTTATCCCCTCCCATAGCCAGTCCCATAGAGTGTCTACGAAAATCATGTTGCATGTTTGAAAAAGGTATGTCATCATTTATTGGTGGTCCTATATATTGCCCCATAGATTGACGATGGAAATTAAGAAGATATTTGTTGTCTACAACAGTGCTATTCCCCGATTGCTGGGCTATCCCATCATTTGCACATTCCTTCCCCCCCTTCTTTTTAGTCAAGAAATCTAGGATTGTTGATTGCTCTAATTTGTAGTGTTCAATTTCCCCCAATATTTTCGAATTTTCCCTAGTAGTTTGTTTGGCCTGAGTCTTACTAGGGGTAATTCCTTTTGTACCTTTATACCTTCTCCCTTTCTGTGATCTCAATTTGGGAGCCATCCTAAAATTTCTATGTTAAACCACAGTGTAGGATTCCCACAAACTTTGTATTACCACTTCGAGTCAGAAACGTCAATTGAGGTTTAATAATTATTGAGTGTTCTCGTCCTCCAAAAACCTCAATACAATGGATCTCTCAATTAAAGTGCCTATGGAATGTAAACTATCTGTAATATGTAACCATATAAAGTGCCTATGATAAACAAATCTGTCTATTAAATTGGCTATGCAATGTAAACTATCTGTGCTATGTAACAATATAAAAATTCCTATGAAATATTCGCAATCTAAAGTGCATATGCAAAGAATACAATCAATATTAGCAGTATAAAATGTCAAAGTAATATTCTAAATACAAAGTGTTAGTGCAGTGTAATCAGCTGGTATTATTGCAATTATAAAACAGCAAATCACTACCGACAAAACATTTTAAATTCCACTTAAAACAAGTTCCCCTTATATGGGATTTAAATAATGAATATAAAAGGCAAGTTGCTAGATGGCCAATTGGCGCAACTTAAGAACTCTTGGGTAATTTGAAAATATATGCTATTATCGCCAGGGAGAGGCAACCTTATTCTTTTAACACACCAAACGACTGCAAAGGATTCCACTCCTGACTATATCGACACTGGAGTGGTGCTGAATTAACAGCAGATTGAAGAAGGGCTTCCGCTTCTCTCCACACTGACAGGGCGGGGCATGCTCGACAGCTTAAGGATCTGCCAGAGTCCATCTCTCCCCCCGTCCTGTCAGTTTATGCTGCAAAATGCCAATATGCTATGCTTTAAAGTGAGCAGGAAGGCTTAATACCAAACAACTGTCACCTAGTTTAATAAGTTAATTCAAATCTTCCATCATACGTAGATGAAGTCGTTGAGGTTTCAGCTACCACGACTTTCTATAGTGGGTAATCTCCCGTTGACCAGCGTCCAGCTCAACAGCCTAACATGAATGCTGCACCATGTTCCAGCTGCGGGCTTATCGCCGCGAGGGCAGCGGTGTCCACAATTTATACCATCTGCTTCCTGAAAGGGCGTTCTCCAAGCCCTTAAAGTGGCAAGTACAGCAATAATTCAGAGCAACTTCATTAACAAATAAGTTTCCTCTGTAGCGTTTTCCCAAACGTTAGTTCAAGCCACTGATAATGATAGTTAGGGTGTTGTCTCTTACCTGGTAGTTGATGTTGATTGCATTCAATGCCTGGATGGGCAAGATGTGGATGGGAGTATGCAATGAGCTAATGATTTTGTACCACTAGCTACGGCTATCATCAATGACATGAATAAAAATGTTGATCATGTAGATGTCATAATTAAAGTGAGCCCACAAAATGAATTCCGAATCCCACTGATCGAGGGCTCCTCAATAGACTACACAAACAGCTCAACTTGCCAGGAGTGACTGTATTACTGGTATGTTACTACCAAGTGTTAAATAATTAAGACCACTGAACTGTGTAATGGCCAAAGCACAGTACAGGAATGTTACCCACACTCAAGTGTGTGCTCTTGCATCTCAGGGTGCATGTCGACAGCTTGAAAAAGATTTCCCTGATGGCTAATATCTAAGAAATGACACGTTAGGCCTCTTCACAGCTGCATCATATCTTTATAGTAATTCATGAAATGAAAGCGTAAGGGTGATGCAAAGAATACTATGCCTGTTGCCTTTATTCTTGGCTTTTTGGTGACCATGAATGAAGCCAAAAATTCGAATCGGGCTCAAGTCTTTAAAGATTGTCCGCATCTACCAAAATAAATGATTCTAAGTGCAAATACCACTTATTTAAGAGATCTACATTTTTCTTTTTTTTTATAAGCTTATGGCAATTACCACAACATTGAACCATTACTTGATACACACATTTTGGAATGAGAAAGGACATTGCATGAGATATTAACTATTGCGTTGATGTAGTCCGAAGTTTGTCTACTTTAGGAATTTCTTTTTGGGGTCATCAGGAAAATCTATCGATGCTCTATATTGCAGAGTTTTCTTGATGGTTGTTTAGTTGATTGCCAAACGCAATCGTACTTTTACAGCATATCTCAAGCCACAGAACCATAGTAAGTATCTCAGCAAAATTCTAACAGATGCCCTCATCAGCATGATTGGTTTAGAGACCAGGAGGTCCCTCCTACATTTATGCAAAGAAGCAACATTTTATACACTGCTGGCTCAACCACTGACATCTCAAACGTTTATCAAATGGCCCCATTGGGGCACTCACTCTATGTTGATAGAAAGCAGCAGAAGTGACCATCAAAAATAACTTTTTTTCTTTTATTAACATTCAACAAGCTGAGCCAGCTGTCTTTTGTGTGTACATTGAGAACGTTCTCTTTGAGTAATAAGGGCTGAATACAAAATATCTACGTGGGCAGTTAGAGAATGAAACAAGTATAATGTCAGGTGCTCGTGGAGGATTGTGGGCAAAAATAAAACACTTTATTTGGAGACCATATGTCTTCCCTCTTCTCCCAACATGTATTTGATTCTGGTGGCATGCAGCAGCTAACAAGGCACCCCAAGCAACACATAGGTTTCTTTGCTATGATACAATCCATACATATGCTTATTTTGCATTTTCCAATCATTGCTGGGCTGTTTACTGAAAACAATAAAAAAATAAAGCACTCCTGGTTTTTCTTCCATTGTAAAGTGAATCAACAGCTATGAAAGAAAAAGCACGGTTTAAATTGAATGATGTGTGTGTACTGTTGATGATTCACCTGATTACTACACAAGAACAGGACTCATCCAACACAGAGGAACATTAGAAGGACATATATGATGACATCCTAAATCACTCAAGCCAAGAGTTTTAAAAAAAACACCGCCATACACCATTGCGCTTAAAAGCTATGTGTGAAACTTGTTGCTTTGCTAATTTTAAGGCATTTGACTGTAGGAAAGAGTACTTTGGGGATATGACTGATTGCCCTGAGGATAAAAACTGTGCCCAAAGAAGCAATGTAATGAAGGCAAGAGCACTCATCTGATCAATGGATTGGGGTTTCAATCTGAACTTGTTATGGTGGCAGAAAGATCTGGCGGTCATGGATGCCGCAGAATTCATCTTGCAATCAAAGTCAACTGATATATTTCGGGTCTCTGAAAACTTTAAAGTGATTGTACATAAACTTCAAGATATAAGGTTAGATAATGAATACTTTCATGTTATTAAATACACCAAAGATGTTTGTGAATCAGTGGAGTTTGAACACAAGGATTTCCTGTCCAACACAAATGGTGTGTATTGAGATGTGAATGTGATCCTGACACGTTAAGGGATGTGGCACTTTCTCCTTAAAAAAAGACACAATAGTATAATTTGAAGTCTTGTATACCATGATTGGTGAAGCTGGAGAGTGATGCGATATTGTTAAAGAACTGGGCAGATTGTCAAGAGCTACTAGAAAACCTGATGTTATTCAAGACTTCCGACTTCAGGTTGCCAAAAAGCATACACATGAAAATGCAGGGTCTAAAAGTGCAGTGCTCAACCAACTGTTCATAGCTTCCTCATCTTTGGAAGTTATGTTACCAAGAGATGTCCTCGCTCTGCATTGTTAACCCCGCCGATAGACATTGCAAGTGCAAGAGGAACATGTATACATTAAGGTGAGTGAAAACATTCATAAGTGTTTTAGTGACTGATCACTTCTTGCAGCTGAAAACATACTACGTTTCATTTGGATTTATGAAAACAACAAAGGCACAAAGAGCTACATTTTCCTGTAAGATATGAATGCTATTGGTTGCTGCCAGAAATTGATTTGTTTGATTATTCATTTTGCACAGTTGGTTTTACTATTTATGTATTGGGGTATGTTTCCATGTATGTAATGCCTAGTGGGTGGTAGCTGGTGTAGGTTGTTAAAGGCACATTTCTGCAGGTTTTGTGTTTCTATGACAAAATGTCGCAAATGGGATTATTACAAAAGTTGGGTTCAAATTGCTTCTTCCCTCTCGTTTTTCTGGGATTTATTAGTGGGTTCCTGAAAAGCATTAAATAATTCTCTGTATTCCCTATTACCTCAAAATGTTTATATTTCCAACATTAGCTTCAGGCTTGATGGCAAGATCTTACTATTATCATCAGGCATATCAGGTAAGGAGGCCCAGATGCTTCCAGCCAAAGTAAGACCCTAAACACAACTCCAAAAGTACAAAAAAAAAACGTTCAAAAACCATGAATCATTTTGACCTAACGTTAATCATTGTAGAAGGTGCAACTGCTACTAACTCCATCCGCCTTAGGTTTGGCATCCAGGACCTTCCCACCTGGGGTCGTCTGTCACTCCCACCCACAGTGTCCGTAACCTAAAATATGCCATTGTACACAGCCCCCTGCACCCCTCCCCCCACCCCCACAAAGCAGACAATACCGAAAAGTGATCAGCGGCAATGCCACCACAGTCACCATGCCGGAAAGGGTATTTTTATTTGGTGACAATGCCCCATTTCTCAAATGGGTTATATGACCTAATTACATGTGTGATATTTTTTTGGTTGTTAGTTGGACTATAACATTGTAACTAAAAATGGTTTCAAAAGTACATGAAGGAATGTAATCTATTGTCAAGAAAGTCATGTATTAAATTTCATCTAATATGACAAAAACAAATGGAAATACATTGAAGATGAATGGCTGATCCCAGAGCGGTTCTGGTAGCCATTCCCCAAGCCGTACTCATGCTTTGTGAGACATTAGCGGCCTTTCGGGGGCTCAATGCACAGCACTGCAGAGCAATCACTAGAGCTATATAACCAGACTGCATGGCCCCCAGTGTCAACAAAAATGCACAGTCAGCGCCCATTGCCCAAAAAGATTGTTATTGTCATTTGATGCGTAAATCTCCTTGTAGGAAAGCATTACAAAACCTAATTATATCTGTCTCTTTTATTTTTGATTGTGTGGCGGGGCACAGATTAATTAAAACAATTAGAGTGAAAGCAATTTCAAAAGTAGAAACAGCTATTATATCTATTTAAAACTAGAGTAAATAATCTGTGGAAATAAATTCCAACTAATGGGATGAAAAAGCGATCACGTCTAGTAGATGGAAGCAGCGAGGCAGCACATGATATTGATCCCTGAGCCTTACGCCAAGCCCTTTGCATGCATTCCGTGCAGCAGCGTAAGCTTTTCTTTGGCCACGCCCACAACAACTTCTATGTAAGTCTGCTGCATCAAGGTGCTTCATCAAGCCCTGGAAGCTACTGGAAATGTACGTAGTTACAATGTGGCATTGGAGAGAGAGAGAGAGAGAGAGAGAGAGAGAGAGAGAGAGAGAGAGAGAGAGAGAGAGAGAGAGAGAGAGAGAGAGAGAGAGAGAGAGAGAGAGAGAGAGAGAGAGAGAGAGAGAGAGAGAGAGAGAGAGAGAGAGAGAGAGAGAGAGAGAGAGAGAGAGAGAGAGAGAGAGAGAGAGAGAGAGAGAGAGAGAGAGAGAGAGAGAGAGAGAGAGAGAGAGAGAGAGAGAGAGAGAGAGAGAGAGAGAGAGAGAGAGAGAGAGAGAGAGAGAGAGAGAGAGAGAGAGAGAGAGAGAGAGAGAGAGAGAGAGAGAGAGAGAGAGAGAGAGAGAAATAGAGACAGAGAGAGCGGAGAGAGACGGAGGTGTGAAAGGGAAAATCAAGTATTAGGGAAAGAAAGGACTAAACAGAGACAGGGTTTGTGTGCGTTTTAGAGAGAGATGGGAGAGCTAGGAAAAGGAAGAGAGACTGATTTACTAAGCAACACAGGAAGTGGCAGAACAATGGCAATAGGGGAAATGAACTGTACCTACAGAATGAACAGAATTAAAAAGTAGTGATGAGGGGAACTGACATTTAAAAAAAGGGAGAGGTAGAGGGCAAAAAAAAAACAAAGAAGAAAGGCCAGAAAACCAAGAAGTTGAGAGAGTGGCCTCGACATAAGTGAAGGAATAATAATAACTATGATGGGGTAACTGGGTACAAAGGAAGCGGAAGTCACAAAATGACCGAGAGAGAACACGCGAGATATGCAGAGTGCGGGAGAGAAGAATCACACGAGAAAAAGAGCAAGAGAGAGGGATTGTAAGAGAGAAAGATGAAACAATTGTGAGACCCCGGAATACAGATGAAAACAAAGTCTGGCCTTACTCTGTCCCTTACGTCCTGGGCCATAGATGTAAGGCCTTAGTTAGGTCCTGACGGAGGTAGGACCGGGGTGTGCAGTTTCATATTGAATACGTGTTGTTACTTGTGAGAGGCCAATCGGGCAGGGCCAAATTCTCAGGAGAGGATTGGGGTAGATGGGATTCAGACTAATACAGATATTGGGTTAAATACGCAAAAGGTCCACACAGAGATACAGTACTTCACATCCATTTAAAGTATTTACACTACGTATGTACAGAGTTAGACAGTGTAAAATGGAGAAGTTGTTAAGGGGAGGTGTTAATTCTCCACCAGTTGTTATGGTTAGATTAAACCATAAGGTTTGTTAGGTGGTAAGAGTGTGAGCCTTTTTCCCACTCTTACATGTGTTTTGCTGTGTGTGTGTCTAACATTTTTTTGTGTTCATAGACTGTGGAGCCTCACCTTCTCCATAGGCATCATCTTTTTTTACTGTGTGTTACACAGCACCTTCAGTGCAGTGACACAGGGTTGTCTTTTTGGCTTCCCAACTTTGACTCCATTTTCTGGGACTGATTACTATCTCCCAGAACATGTAAAGTTGCCATTGACTTTATTAGTCTCTTTTAAAAACTCCCAGACCCAGTACGAACTATCTTAAATAGAGTTCTGCAAAGGGTAATTACTTTTCCCTAATTGTCTGTTTCTCTTGGAGCATTGTTTCCCTCCCTTTTCATTAAGACTTGGCTGGTGGCAGTGGTAACTACCCTATTTTTCCTACCGCAGTTATCTTAAATAATCCTGGTATTGTTTTAGGCTATCTTCGTAGCCTCGAACATAAAGCTGCTACACCATATACGTTTTTATATGGTTCTTGCTGGGTTTAGTCGCCATTTCTTTTTGTAAAAGTCTTTCTCGTGTTTTACTCTGTGCACCAAACCAGGTTTGGTTCCTTTATTCACCGTCCTTTCGCAGGCTTCTGCATAGAAGCCCTATTTAGGCGCTGGTATGTCTGGGGGGACAGGATGTGAGGGACGGGTTTAGGACTCCCTGCACAGGGTCTCCTTGGCGACCCATGTCGCACTCTGATCTGATTGGCTGTGGTGACTGTTCCAGCGGGACAGCCACTCTGTTGTGGGATTGACAGCCAGGATGTGTGAATGGGGGAAAACAGCATAAAAAGCAAGTCTCTGGTGCTGGAAAGGCAGAGTTCCCACTGGAATGAAAAAACTGAAGAGGAGATGACAGAAGAGGACCGCTGCATTGACTGAACCGCCAGGTGAAGCCCAGCGGCAGGTCCAAATCTTCATACTCCAATGACAGGGAAGATCTTCAAGGAATCTTCTTCCCTTGAGCTGGTGGGAACAACCAGTTTGCCAAACTGCTCGTCAGGCCTCCCTTCTGTGGTCGAATCTGCTGTACGGAGCTACAGTGAACCGGATAGCCAGAAGGAGCGGAATGCACCTTTTATTAGTTGCTTTGCTCTGCTGCTGTTTTCTTCCCTGGGCAGTGCAGGACCCTCCAATCTTCCTACTTCATGTCAGTCCGACAGTCGCTTCAGGAACCGTGTGCCTGCAGGACCTGCCAGGAACGTCCACCTCAGCTACAGCCTTCTTCTCCATTTAAGTTACTGTTCAAATCCGGTTGTTTGTTTCGTCCAGCCACAGTGAAGGTGTGTGAAACCTTTCGCCAACCCATGGGCTTGTCCTTCTCCATTCTTTAAACTAACATTTTCGTCTAACCAACTTTGTTCTGAACTCTTGGCAAAGACTTAACCGCGAACTATCCAAAACTATGTGATCTTGAGCAAAGACTTTGGTCCATTGACTTTGGGACAGGCCCCTTGAATTTGATTTCCTCACTGTAGTTCCTTTTTCTAGATTGCCCTGATTACTTACTTGCATAGCTTTGTCTTTCCTTCCATTTTAAATTGCTGAAGTGCCATTTTGCTCTCACTTCATTTTGAGCCTAACTTGTCCAGAATCTATTGGTTGCAGTTTAGTGTATTAAGAGTGTGATTTTTCAACTGCTTTTCTTTAGTGAAATGTTTTACAACTGCTGTGTAAATACATGTATATTCTTTTACTCAGAAACCTTGAGTCAGTGTTTGTTTGAATCATAGTAATTGCTGTCCTTTGTATAACTATTGATACTTGCTCTTGAGATAATTCTGGCTGCTCAGCCATCGCTATCACTTTACTGTGTAGTACAGGTTTGTACCAAAGGTGCATTTGTACTGTCACTTGTAGTCCTAATTGTGTATGGTGTTCCCAAAGGGTACTGCACATAATTCTGCCTAACAGAGTTGTGGACAATTGCCGAGTTTACCAGGGCTTTGCATTGTCTATAGTGATGTTAGTCTATTAATGGAATTTAAAGGTCGAATGTCATTTTTCTGGAATGTTTCTTACTATAATCTAGACCATAGAATGCAGAGAAGTCCCCCTATGCCCCACTGACCACCCACCCTTCCCACCAGCCCCTATTGTTGCTAACTCCAAACCACCATCTACATTTCGGAGAGAAAAATGGTTAAAAAGAAAAAGTGTGCTCAAACAATGCGAGCAGCTGGTGGTCGAGCAATACTGGCTATACACAGTGGATGTGAGCAGCGGGAGAATGCTGGAGCACTCCCAGCTCCACCATAGAGATACAGTGCACTGCAGATGCTTGTTATTATTTTATTTGCGGCAGAAGGCTATATATTATGCCTTCGCTTAACTTTATTTATTACAGCAGCAAGAATTAAAATTATTATTTCACATGAAAAAAGTGGGTCCATAATTACTAGTCCATCTACCTTTTGGTTTGGCTACTGCCCCGCACCCATATTCCATCATTGAAGATATTCCTTCCCGAGATACGTCCTCCTTTTTTGAAGCTACATTTCGCAATGATAAATATTTTGATCATGTTTTATTGAAAGCGTAAATTGCTTGAGGTGTTTATTTATGGGTTATGTGTATTGCGTACTATACAGCACACATTGTCTTTCAAGGTGCATCAAGCCAAGGGGGTGGGGAACAGGGATAAGGACGAAGGTATACAATCAAAACAAAACGTTCTTAAAAGGTCTTGAAACATGGGGAGACGGGGAGGAGGGGAAGTGCAGGAAGGGGATAGAGGGGAAAAATACAAACAAAAACATTCTGACTAGGTCATGAGAGGATTTGGTACATGCAAGTGCTGAACATGACAAGGGGAAGTGGGGGAGCAAGGGAAGTGCAGGAGGGGAAGAAGGTGAGAGGTACAGTACATGCAAAACAAGTTAAAAAAAAGTGCAGGAACAAGCAGGTAAACACATTAAAGAAAAAACAGACATGGAATTATGGCAAGCAGTGACTGCAGCCTGGAAAAGCCTTGCCTCATGGAAAGAGGGGCTACATAGGCATGCATACAAGCAATTAAGACTAAGCAGGGAAGGGTGACTGCCGACCGGAAAAGCCTTGTCTCATGGAATGAGTGGCTACCCAGGCATGCAGACAAGCAATTAAGACTAAGCAAGTAAGAGTGACTGCAGACTGGAAAAGCCTTGCCTCCTGGAATGAGGGGCTACATCAGCATTGCAGGACAAATGGGTACAATGCAACATTGGGGTGCCTTGCCTCAAGTTGAGAGGATACATCAAGTATTCAGGTACAGGTAGGTAGTACATTTGCTGGATTGAGACAGCAGAGTAAATTTGAGGTTACAGTTGGGTCAAATACAAAAACACAGCGAGGTATCAAAATCAATCAGTGGTTGCGGGTAGGTCAAATGCAAAACACAGCGAGGTATCAAAGACAATCAGTGGATGCAGGTAGGTCAAAAGCAAAACAGAGTGAAGTATCAAATTCAATCAGTGGTTGCAGGTGGGTAAAGAGCATTACATTGAAAAGGGCTAGGGAGTGACCATACAAGGCTAACGGAGGGCAAGAATGCAAGATAAGGACAGGGCTGAGACTGACAATCCAATGGGAGAAAAAGGTAGTTAAATGAAAAACACAGCACAGCACATACCAACATGTGGTTAAAGCTCAAGGATACAAGGAAAGGTACAATAAGTAGCATAGACCAGGGCTGAGATTGAACCTACAACATAGAGCTTCTAGGTTACAACAGGGAAGGTGCAGTAATGGCTAGAGGCCACAAGACAAGAAAAACATGTCAAGAATGGTGGGTTGCAGACAAGGTTGAAGGCCAACCACAGCAAGGAGGAGAGAAGAAATTAAACCAGACGTTACAGTTCGCCACTTGTGAAGGGACAATATTAGAGTGAGGCAGACATAGGCAGTTGACTAATCAGCATGGAGAGTGAAAATAACACGAGCAAGACAAAAAGGGAAACTAGCCAGAACGGCATCCAATAGCTAGGCCAAGTGGTGCATGCCAAGAAGGCAAGGAAGGTTAGCAGGCAAGGGCCAACTTTAATCAGGGAGGCAGCATTCAGTGGAAACTAATGAGGTAAGACTGCAACTGTCATTGCGAAGAAAAGAAGGAAGGGGGAAATAAATGGGAAGAAGAAAGATAGTACTGGAACATGTGAAGGTATCAGACTGATTCAAGGGGCACTATAAAGTACTTGAGGGGAGACAGGTGGAACAGGGGGGACAGTCAGGTTCAAAACAAGGGGAATGCCAAGCGGCAGGAGCCAAGAGAGGGATCAGATTGCAAGAGTGGAAGAACAATGGGCGATGCAGGAAAAAGCTAACGTGGCCAAGGGGCGATCAAGTAGATGCTGTTGGAGCAACTAGGCAGGTCGGAAGAGACCAAGAGGCGGGACATGCAGCTGTGTCATGATTCCTGCCCCTCATGTCCCCAGCCCTCCAAGACGTCAGGCTGGAGCCAGGCCACGATCACCTACATGGCCCTCAAGGGCCACTCCATCCCTCCAAAGACCCACTTGGAGTCAGACTTGGCGCTTTTGGCACCAGACTCACTCACTCCCATAGGATAACATTGGGAAGTGGAATTGTAGTGCATTGATGGGGACAAGATGGATGCCCCACATATTTCGGTTCCCAGAACTGCATATGCGGTCTAGTCTTTTGGGTGTAGTTCAGCCGAGAGGCTCCTGGGATACCCAGAGACTATTTAAGCCACACCCAGGCTGAGAAACATGCTTTGCATTTTCTGCACCGGCAGTGTGACACTCACCGTGTTCAGACCGGTTTCCAGTAGGCCTGCATCTTTCTTCTGCGCTCAGCTCCTGCAACAACAAGAACACTGTTAGGAACAGCCTTACCTTACGGCGCTTCTGCCCATCATTCATCGCTCCTTCTGTTCTGCAGGCATCTTCGGCGGTGTCATTCCCATCCCGGCAGGCCGCTTCCTACGGAAAAGGGAAAAGAACAGAAAAAAGGCATTAGTAAGCATTCTGCAAATCTTTGCTTATTTTTCAATACTGTACGAGCTTCAAACGCTTACCTGAATCCCAGCCACTCTGGGGGAACTCTGTCTCCAGAACTTCCCATCCATCTGCAAGAGGGAAAAGACACTCCAGGTTAGCATGGAAACATCTAGAGGCGCCACGTACCGCGCTTACCCACTGCATTTGTTCTTCATAACCGGCATCCACGCTGAAAACGTTGCGGCACCTAGAAGACACAGAAAAAGGGGTGCATCGCGCCCTCACTCACCTTCAGCGCTACTCATCTCAGCAGCACGCCGCCATCCCCGTATGCCAGCCGTCATCTAAGGAAGGAAAGGAACGAAGTTAGAGAGCTGTTCAAAAGACTCATTATACTTACCTGTCGGACTCTTGCCAGTGAAGTAACTAGGCAGCAACGAGCCTGCATCAATCAACACGCCCCTGCACTGAAGGCAGGATGGAGAGAACACTATCCAAGAAAACAAGGTGAGCTGTGGATCAAAGGCAAGGGTTGGACCCCGGGGGAAGAAGGGGTTCAAGCACACAGAGACAATAGGGATTTAAACTCTACCAATCCTGTGTTTCAGGCCCAGTCTCCAGTCGAATAGCCTCCAGGGAAGGGTTTGTGGTCATAAGAGGTCAGAACAGGCTGAGTGACATCCCCGTGGATACCAGGTGAGCGTTACAAGCTGAGGCTATTGAAGGCTGGCAATGCTAACCTTTTGGTATGATGTGATCGGCCAATGAAAGAAGGCTGGATCCAATCTGGAGTGGCATACAGAGAAGGCAGAGAGGAAGAAGAGAATGAACGGGGGGTTGCTGGCATGGCACTCGCCCATGGACGGCCAGGCCAGACAGGAGGAAGGCCTTGGTGTGGGCCTTAGAGGGGGCCGGCTCCCCAGGATTGATCCTTATATGTTGCAGTTTGCCAATCCGCCTTGGGAAGGCCAGCACGAAGGTGCATCAGAAGAGAGGCAGGCTGATGGTTGAAATGGTGGCGGCCATTTCTTAAAAGGAACAGAGAAATGGTTCTAGTTTCTTCAGCCTGGATGGGGTACCGTGTGGATTGCAATTAGAGGCCGTGAAAAAGCAGAGGGCATGCAGGCTGTAGACAATGGGCATGGAGTACGTGGAGTGTTGCCCATGGAGCCGACAGCCTGAAACCTTACACATTCAACTCCAGGAAAGACAGGAGGAAGGACTTAGTGTAGGCCTTAGTTGGGGGCCAGCTTTGCTTGCCGGCTCCACAGGATTGGTCCTTAGATGGTGCACGCATCCTATCCACATCAGGAAGGCCGGCACAAAGGAGCATCAGAAGAGAGGCAGCCTGATGGTAGAAAGGGCAGTGACCATTTCTAAAAGGGAACAGTGCCATGGTTTCAGTTTCTTCAGTCCGAAAGGGCTACCATGTGGAGCGCCATTAGAGGTGGTGAAAAAGCAGAGGGCACGTAGGCTGTCAGCAACGAGTGTGGAGGAGGTGGAAGGTTGCTCACAGAGCTGACAGCCTGCAATCTCCCACATTCAACTTCAGGCCAGACAGTTTGATGCCCTTGGTCCAGTTTAAATTGTGTGGTTTTGAGGCCATTGTATCATGCTGTGTATTCTATTTGTTTCCCACAGTTTCCTGCAGCAGAGGAGTTGGGGTTTCATTCTTCGGTTGGTTAGGAGTGCTTGTACTTTTCCTGCTCACCCAGTGCTCTGGGAGCATGAGTGAGGCTGTCATGCGATCACAGAGTCCAATACTAGGATTATTATTATTATTATTATTATTATTATTATTATTATTAGTAGTAGTAGTAGTAGTAGTAGTAGTAGTAGTAGTAGTATTATATTATTATTTTTATTAATATTCATAGATATAGTGAGAGAATCTTACTGGAGTTTCCTGCAGGGCTTGGTGGTTTGCATAGTCCAACATGGATGCGCTTGTGGAAGAAACATTTAATTTCATATGATGAGGGTTTAGAAGAATTAGACTCAAATGAAATTGTAAAGTAATTAAAATGTGGAAAACATACTGATTAACAAGGACTAGCCTTGTAGTAGAGGCACCAGTCTTGCATAGTTGGAGAGACTGCATTTTGAATGATATATGCCATATGTCTGAACAGAGAATGAAAACTTTGCACACCAAAGAGATATTTTAATTGCATGCTAGCAGTCTGTGGCCTCAGCTTGCTTGCTTGTCTTGCCAGGAGGATGTTTGTATATTAACTGAAACTGCTTCAAATAACGAGTGATAAATGAGTATGTGCATTAGTTGAATAATAAAAGCACATCTGTGTTGATTTCTATTGAAGATGACTGGAATGACCTTGGAAGACCAAGGTTGCCCTTCTCCTCATAGAGGCTTATTGTACTAATTGAAAGGAGTGAAATCTTCCCTAGTGACATCACAAAATCTTCCATTAGTTACATTAGAATCTATTTTCTATAAAACTTTTATTAGTTGGTTTACAAGGGTGGGTCTAACACACTTTTGGGATTGCTTGGGGATTGTGTGCTGTCCATCTCTGTGTTGACGCTGCAGTGCTGCTATTAATGTTTACAGAAATAACTTCCACCAAGATCTGAGCCCATAGTTTAATTTCCTCTACACTCTATAGTCACAACCCAGGAACTAGTATGTTCAGTAGTACTTGAGGGCACAGAAACCTGTAGATATCATATTAAAGTTATGATTTATTTATTTTGTGCAACAGCTTCCAGCAGCAGTTCAATACAAGTTTATTTTCCAGTGGACGGGGGAAAGGATTATAGCACTGAGGGGTATAATGAAGAAGTAGAGCAAGCTTTGGCCTATTCACCATATAGATGGAATAGCCTTACTTTTCTTGATGTCACTATCTCCATTACTATGGATCACACTCTCAATAGATCTGTCTATGGATTACCAATGGAGATAGGGTGAGCTGTTTTGACTGCAATAGCTCACTTGCCTACCCAGAGGCACGGTTCCTAAGACCAACTATCAAATGCAGATGATGAGGAATGATCATCCTGACCCTAGGGTTGAACACCAGAGGAAACGCCTTCACACTGGGGGTGAATGTGGTATTTGCTGCTAAGCTCTTTCATCCCCAAGCGTGACTAGTTATTCCATAGAAAAGGAGGAATATCCCTGCATAGACCCTCTCGCAGTGAGGGCCCACTCTGTCAAAGAGCATATGGCAATCCCAGCTCTTATAGACTCACCAGTGGACACTGGGCACAAGTCTCCAATGTCCTGTGATACCCTGTTGCCTTAAATCCTCTGGACCCAGTGCAGGATTTAGACAACGCAGACCTTCCTAGTTCCAGTGGTGTAAATGACCCGATTGGGATGCCAGTGTTTGAGCCTACTTCTATAACACACTTAAAGTACAATTAATAGATAGCCGTTCCTCATGTAGTGTAATATATTAAAGCATATACAAAAGCCAAATGGCATCCTCAGCTAGGTCTAGGAAGAGTTTGAAAGTGGCCTAGACCCCTTGCCCTACTGCCCGATAATGCCTCCATCACTTCCTCAGTTGATTTGGAGACTGGGATGTTCTTATCAAAGTTGTTAAACCGTATTCGTATTGTTATGGATATTGGCCTAAGCCCATTCACGTTGCACAGAAAACCGTGTCTGAAATGTTTCGATTTTTGATTAACTTTGCCGCTATTTTAAAATTCATCTGCCATTTTGATTTCAACACTTGCTTTGTGTTCTAAAATCGTGGACTGTGTTTTCAACTTGCAACCGAGCTGAACGACCTTTGAGTTTTATTAATGTTTAGGCTGACCGAGATCAGACTGTTTGTGTCATGATGCCTACCCCCGGGCATCCGGATCGAGTCCATCAGCCCGGGAGCAGGCATCCAGATACTCATTAAAACCCCAACAGCCCTGGCTGGGGGCTGTTTGGATTCAGTCCTGGCGCCTTAGGTGCCAGGCTCATCATAGAAATCAGTCCTGGTGCCATAGGCGCCAGGCTCATTGACTTTACTTACCTTATGCAGACCATGCTGCAAACTATGTTATTACAGGGACTATTTTTTACTCGGGTGTAGTTCTGGGGAACGTCTTACCTGGGACTTCTTTGCAGGCTATTTAAACCACGCCCGAACAGCAGTCCATGCTTCACGTTATTCTGCATCCAGCAGCGTGACGCTCACCGTGTCTGCAAGTCAGCATCCAGTCTTCTGCCACGCCCGCCTCGAATCCGGAACTCCTAGACAAAAGGAAAAGAAAGCAGAAGAGGTTAGATCACAGACATTATTTGATTCCTTACCTGATTCCGAACACGGCACATCTCCGAGCCTGGAAAGGACATTATTTCAGCATGCGTTGCTTTGCCAGCAGCAGCGCCGCGTTATACTCACCAGTCCACCGCATCTTTCGACTCGGCGCTGCCTCCATCATTTTCTTAGTCGAAACCCAGCACCTGGGGGAAAACAAAAGGAATAACAAGGAGAGCCGAGAAAACCGACAAAGACAATCTCCTTGCCACCATAGGCTTACCTACTTTACCACCGGAGGTATTATTCTTTAATTCGCCTCATCTTCCTATGTCGCACCTATAAAGGGAGAGAGAACAGCAAGTTAAACTCATGCAACTTTTACCGGACAGTGTTTGGTAATACAGACTCTTACCTGAACGCCATCAGTTGCCTCCAGGCAATATTCTTTTGGACCCAGCTGCAACCTAACGAGGGAATGGAACAAGAGTGAACATCGGACATATTGGACTCTTTGAACTTTATGGACACTGGAGTCAATATTCCTCCGGAACTCCTCCAGTACCTTCAACCCAGTGAAGTAACTGGTATCTACGTGCCCCTGCATGTCATGCAGGATGGAGAGCTCATCATTTAAAAACATAAGGTGAGGTTACCATAAGTGGGAACCAGGTGAGCGTAGCAGTTTGTTCAATGCAAAGAAACCGTGTGACTCGAATGAACTGCAATACAAGTCTTGTTTGCGCTCACAAGCCACATCCTCAAATAAACAACAAGACAATGTAAAACAAACTCAGATCATGTGTTTTTGCCGAACTGCATTGTAGTGATGCTTGAAACAAGGCTTACTGTGGATCAGAGAACCAACGTCGCTATTGTAACTTCATGGACATGCAAACTTGTTAAATCTGTTGTACAATATTGCAATATTTGTCATATGAACTGGGAACGAACCCTAGCATGTAGCTTGTTAGTTTGGAGAGTGGCTGGACAATGCTTTCAAACTGTATAAAAAGGACTGTGTTAAGATGTCCAGCACGCTCACCCCTCACTGTGTCTACTGGTACCTACTGCGAGATGTTGGCAGCCAGATTGTTTGCTTTGACACTGTACAGGAATAAAAGATACTTGTATCTTTTCAACCCGTGATTGGCTTATTTCATTTTGTTTGATACATCCTTGATACATCTTCGGTCTTTCAAAGTATACCCTCCTCCTTCTAGATATATCAGCAGCATTCGAACTTGTCAACCCGAAAGTACTCTGCAAACATCTGACCTCGGCGGCCCGCATCTTCACTAAAGCCTCTCTATGGATACAGTCCTTCCTTTCTAATAGGACGATGAGGGTATTCGCACCTACGGCTGCTGCTGAGCCTACCCCAGTCTCCTGCGGAGTACCACAGGGGTCTTGCATCTCCTACTTTGTATAATATTTTTACCAAGCCACTGTTTGACCACTTGGACGACTTGGGTGTCACATACACAAACTATGCTGATGACACCTAAATCCTCGTCCATATCACAGGATCCCTTGACACTGAATCCAAACTATTAAACAAAATATATCAAACTATAAAGGCTTGGATGGCCATCCATGGCCTCTGTCTCAATGACGATAAACCTGAGTTACTCCTTATCGGCTCTCAAAACAGACTAAACAAACTAGACGACCAATTCATATCCTTCAATATCTACAACACCACCATCAAAGTTCCCAAAGAAGTGAAAACATTAGGTATTTATCTTGGCTCAGCCCTCACTCTAACTAGACAAGTTAATGCAACGGCCTCTGTGGCAGCGTATACATCACAATTTATCAATGCCTGTAGGCCCTTTCTTTCAACAGATAGTTGCATCACATTGGCTAGTGCACTAATAACATCTAGACTTGACTATTACAATGTTCTGTATGTCGGCACTAACAGCCGGAATTTGTCAACACCCCAGGTGTTACAAAACAATGCCCTAAGAGCAGCCTTCAACATTCCAAGAGCTAACCATACTTCTTAAGCAAGATGGAATGCCCACTGGCTCCCAGTGAAGGACAGAATCTCCTTCTAAACCTTATCACTAACCCATAAGTGCCTCTCGAATCCAGCCCCTAAATACCTAGTGAACAAATTCACCAAAAACTTATCCAACAGACCTACCCGGTCTACGGATGCCCACATTCTTACAATACCCAGGTTTAAACTACAAAAAGTAGGAGGCAACAGCTTCCCAGTGCAAGCAGCTAAACTGTGGAATTCTATGCCTCTAGCGTTAAGGTCTGAACCATCTTTTTTGAACCTTGAGGAAAAATCTGAAAACGTAGCTCATTGCACAGGATCGGTAAAGTACCTTAAATCCTATTCTAATCTTGTATCTGTACTTGGATTAAACGTCTGTCCCTCTTTTTATCCTTGTGTATCTACACTGTAATGCAAATTATAATCCTGCTGTAACAATTTTGTATGTGTCAAGTAATGCGCCCAGATACCTACGGGTTTGGCGAGCTATATAAACGAACTACATTAATAAATAAAATTGTATGTATCCCAGTAGCAGAGTAGACATGGTGAAGCATGGTTGGCAAAACAGAGTATTGGATGCTGTAGGTCCCCTAACTAAAACTTTGGAGATGGCGGAGAATGGCAGGTTGGAGGGCACAACTATTGTTCATGATATACTAAAGTGCATGGTCTAGCAGTGCATATGCTCTTTAAGGAATGCAAATGTTCTGAAAAGGAAGGAAAATTGTTTGAACATTTAATCCACTCTGTGTTAGAAGGTATTAAGGACAGGAAACTGACCATTACTGGTGGTTTCTGTTTGGCAATTTATACGTGAAGGATGTCAGTGGGTATCTTTCCACTTTCTCCTATTTACACAGGGCTCAGGCAATTGCATTGTATTGTTTTTCCTTAGGAGTTTTGGTTGGGCTGGTTATTGCAGGGGTGTTTTAACCAGCCAAAATCAAAAACAGACTGGCCTTTCAGTAACCACTTTCCATCCATCCAGGAGGACCAAAACCCCTTCTTTCGTCAGCAATTGCAGATCTTTAGAGGTGGATTCCAATATAGATGTAGAGGAAAATGCTTTAGTGCAAGGTGTTAAAACAAGATCCTTTTGAAGATTTGTAAATGTATCTCTCTGTGTGGGGGTTTTGTCTGGAGCTTGTTCAATTTCCAAAACAAAGCCCTTGCCAGCTCTAGTTTAAGGGGTGCTTGATCACTCAGGTGGCGCAGAAGGTATTACAAGAGGTGGACATATAGAGGACGTCACTTAATTTGTTAGGATTTTGGAGCAATGTTTTCTTGGCGAAAACAATGAAACAACCTCCAAACTACTGATAAACCTGCAGTCCTCCAATCAGTACCACCATTTCACAATGCAGACCATAAATATTCTGTGTGATGTACTGCATCCGGGTTGTTGGATGGCAAGACTGGCACTAAAAGATACCTATCTCACTACACCCATTTACCCTACGTTGAGGAAACATATTAGGCTCTGATGGGGCAGGAGTGGTTACCAGTTTACTTGTCAGCCCTTTGGACTTTTCCCAGCAGTTTGGTGTTACACTAAAATGCTGTATTCAGTAACATTTTGTCTTTGGAGCAGCAGCATTCATTTCATGATGTATCTGGATAAAAATCTGTTAATGCCCATGTCTTGACTGGTTTCGCTTAGTCACCTGCAACAAGCTATGAATTGGCTGCCGAGGTGGGTTTGTCATCAATCCAAACAAATCTAACACTACTCCTTCACAGAGCATGGTGTTTCTGGAGTTCTGAACATGCTGTTGGCACGGCTCTTTTCATCTTCTCATTGCAAAATTACACTCCATAAAAAGGGAACTGAAGAGGGCCCAAAGAATGTCATTGATCTCCCTTCATTATGTGTCCAGGAGACAAGGTTGAAAGTACAGTTCCTCGGACAAGGGAAGTCTTAATTTGATAGTTCATACTTTCCATGATCATGAAATGTGAGAGCCATAAAGATCTATTATCAGAATTCACTGGTCAGAGTTCAACGGGTTGAGGTGCCGCGTGTGTAGGACGCTGACTGAGGGTCACGATTAGAGCTACTGACAGGTTCCTTTGTTATGAAAACCCATGCAAACAAAAATATCCATACTTCTTCACATGGACAATGTCTTCAAGGTGTGGTATATACAATTCCTGGGGCTATAAATTCCAACTTGAGTTCAATCTTTGTAGGAGATTTGACTATTTCTTTGGATTCAGGTTGGAGCGCAATTCCTTACAGGGGGAGGAAACATGGTGGTGGATTGGAGATCAACGTAGCTCATGGAATCCAATGATGAGGACTTTCCTGCTTCTGTGTTTCAGACTCTCGGGTCTCATTGGTGATTTTGGTGCCATATGTTTTAGTGGATGGCAAGATGATGGGAAACCACTGTTCGATTAAACATCTGATATGAGGAGTAAGGGTTAAGAAACCAACCTGGGCCCAACACTTTTGACTTTGCAGGGGCTCTCTTCCAAATTGGTGACACTTGTTTGCCTGATCTCATTCAGGAGGGTGGTTTGATGTCAAGGTGTTGGATTCAAAAGGTTGCTGCTACTTTTGTATTTTGGACTCCATTCTGTTAATAGAATCTTGGCTTGATATCATAAACTACCAAAATGTCTGTTGCCAAGATGTCAATTTGTTTATGTGGAGGAAGCAACAAATTATGTGATTAGGTTTCCACAATGCTTAGGGATGCCATGTTTCTCACTATTGCTGGGTCAGATATGTTTGGGTCAGAAATGAGCCAACAAAGAAGGTGGTGCCTCTTAGACTGTTTTTTTTGGGTTCTTTGTGAACCACCCAGGTACTGTGTGGTAAGGGAACTGTCAAACAAAGATCTATTTATGAACTACTCAGGTGCTGATGTTATTCTGGCCTTGTGGTCACCAGTTGGACATTGTTTAAAGTGAAAGAGTTGCAGAAGACTACAGCAAGTGGTCCTTGAAACTACTGTAAATTGTAGACCATTATGTCTAAAGGAAGTGAATCTCACAAGGCAAAGGGAATGTGGTGGACTCTAGAGCTTGTAAGGATGAATTCTTCAGAGTATGTGCACCATGACAGAATGATATGATTCAAGTAGGCAAAGGTAGCATACATTCACTGGCTCAGTGAGCTACCTCTACAGCCTCTATATTTAATTTTACATGCTCTTGCTCCTTAGCAAGGGTCATGAGGGTCACCTAGTCCTTTTTAACAAGATCCCTTTTCACACAGAAGTAATAATACTTCTAATATGCCCTCCCCGTTTGTACCTGATTGAGTGGTACACAGCCACTAAAAAAGCTGATTTCTTGAGGCAGCAGGGAGGCAACAGTAATCAACAATGTCCATCACTACCCACTGGCCACGCTAATAGTCAGTAAAGCTTCCTTCATATATCCTCCTGACTTCCTAGATAACCAGCAAGAGGGAAGAGTACAACATTGCTGGCAGTAATGTGTACATTTTGCGTCAATGTCTGACATATAGACGCAGCGAGATAGACTTTACAGTGTCTAAGGTGTACCTGCAAGGGGGACCTATTCCTGAAACATGAAAATCCCATTGCTGTAGGTCACTAACAATTTCCAGCGGTACCTTCCTAAGGATCTTATAGTTTACTGTCCTTCCCACTACATGTTTAAGTGTCTGGAGTCTCCACTTTGTATTGCCAAGAAACATACAGAGCTCTGCCCTCTATGACAGTCCCTCTACAATAGAATGCTTACAGATTAGCATAGCTCTCACATTGTACACTAATATATCATTTCTGAGCTCAGGGTCAACTCTTGCAAGTAGAGACTTGACTGCTGATAAGAAGGCCAATTGCTTAGTGGTGGAAGCAAGATGCATCCTGAGAAGGTCCCCAGCCAGCTACTCCTGGAGGAGCACCCTTTGGCAGGCTTTTTCATGCTTGTCTGGGACCTAGTCACAGTAGTCAAAAGGCATGTGGTCAAAGGAGCGCATCATAAATGTGCGTCCCAGGTGTTCAGTCAGCAGTACCAGCAGCGAGGAAGGCTACATTTTTTCACTTTATTTACTGGCCGTGGCATGAGCTCCTCCCCCATAAGACGAATGCTACTTAAACAACAGCCCCACAAAGTGGCCCGCAAGGTGTGTCCTAAGTGTGCAGTCAGCAGTACCGGCAGTGAGGACCGCTACATTGTTTCACTTTCTGTACTGGCCGTGGCTGGAGCCCCTTCCCCCTAAGGAGAACGCTACTTAACCAGCAGCCCCACAAAGTGGGACGCAAAGTGTGCCCTAAGTGTGCAGTCAGCAGTACCGACAGCGAGGACCGCTATGGTTTTTTCACTTTCTGTACTGGTCGTGGCTGTAGCCCCTCACCTCTAAGGAGAGCACTACTTAATCATCAACCCCTGCGAAGTGGGCCGCAAAGTGTGTCCTAAGTGTGCAGTCAGCAGTCCACAGTCGGTGTGCGAACGGGTGACTTCTGTATCACTCACTCTTTTCCTTTCACTGCACATTAAATCACAGATGTATCCTTACAGACAGACCGGTCTGTTTATCTACATTTCTGGGTGAGTACACAGTGATTAGAAAGGTGTACTCAAGACACCCATGTCAACAGGAATACCCAACAATTGGGATCATCTTAAAGTGTGTTGGTGACCAAGGCTGAGACCTGGAGGTTGATCCCTTTGATCCAGGCTCCTCTGTTACACCAATCCCGCCAACCTGCTTAACCTAAACATAGCATTTCATTTGGTTGACTTCTACCTCTTATTTGTGGCCAAGCTTGGCAGGGGTTGGGCACTGAACTGAGTCCTTGAATCATTGCGTTCATCGTAGGTAACAATCTGGGATACCTAACTTGTCACGTTTTTTACCAACTTGCATAAAGTGACATTGAATCTGGTTTTTGCTTTTTTCCACCAACTGAGTAAATGCTTTCTATATGGTGGGCTTGGGGAATGGGAAAAGGATGATGATGCCTTTGACCATTTCGGAGAGGAACTGAACAGTCCATCTATATTGGTGCCCCCCAGAATTGGGCTCCTGTTGAAGATTGTGTTGAGTCTGTGATTTTTACATTTACAAATGAGGTGGAGGGGAAACAGCTTTTGATTACATCCCAAAGGTCTAATTTCCTCCTTTTTTCAACCAAAAGCAAAACTAACCAAGTTGACAAACTCTCACATTGGAACATCGAATCCTGAGTCGTGGAATGTGCAACCCCTGCCCCTCGTGTTACTTTTTCAGTCCCTTCCCCTTTACCAGAAGGGAATGAAGCCTCAAGTTTCCTTGACTCGCCCCCCTGACCTGGCCCAACAATATGGTACTGAGTTTGACTCCTCTCTTTCTTCAGTTGGTTTTACTGCCACGACTGCTTTTACGGAGGACCTGACCTTTCCTTTTATCAGATTGTCTGGTAATGATCCTCCATGGACCCATTCCTTGGTTGAAATTAATCAGGTTCTGTGTGTTTTGGTCTGCTTATTTGAGACCCTTTAGAAGGAAACCAATGTGGTGTTGGAATCATTATTGTTCAAATTCAATAATATTAAACTACATGCAACAGCAAAATAACTTTTATTTTCGCAAGGTTTGAACAATTCTTGCAAGTGCCCTAAATCACAATCTCCAGTGATTGGTAGTGACCAAATAAGTGGAGCTCCTGGGTCCACAGCTTACCTAGGAGCCGAGTCACTCGGGAGCCTACCGACTGCTGTGTCCACGAAAGACCTCTTGAGGGATTCCCATGATGGCCCCTGTATGAGGCCTAGCAATGAGGGTCAGGAGGTCCCCAGGAATGGTGCTAAGCGAACAAAAGACGTAACCTCTTTACCTCCTGGCTTGAAGGCACGAAACATCAGAACGTCCAAAAGAGAAAGACTAAAAAACATTCTGCCAAGAATTTGAACTCTCAGGCATCGAGATTCATTCTTCGATCCCTGTTCCCTCATCTGAACACTGGCAAAAGCGAAAATTCTGGAGGACGTTCATCTATCGTCCTCTCCTCAGAGGGTACTTTGTTGGTGGTAGTTCCACACCACTTGTGCTCTCTACTGCTAACTCCAATAATCCTCCTGTTATGCTGGCTGGCAGCATGTGGCGCCCATTTGGAAGGTCATAAGCATTGGACTCCCAAGTTCGACTTGTTCAATCTCAGGGAAATCAGCCCTCCCACTTGCTCAAAGTTGACTCGGGAAAGGTCCCCTTGCATGATATTCCTCGAAAAGGAAACCCACCATTGAGAACACTGCACTCACAGATTGGGGTGTACAAGGGACGGGGGGGGCTTGGGTCGCTACCCAGAGGGCAAGTTGTAACTGGCGCACAAACGGAAACAGAGAGGAAAAAGGAAGGTGCCTTGAAGGCAATGGGTTTGAGCAATGGCCATGTATTCGAGTCAGTGATTCCAGAAAACATATCTGTAAGCTTAAGTCGTTCCAATATTCTGCACCTCTTATCCAAGATCCAAATCTTGTAACGTATTTCTTCAGCTGGTATCAACAGGGTTCACTTTCCAGTAAGACATAACATCAGCGTTCTACTTTAATTCTTAATTGGTCGATGTTCTGATTTTGCATGAGAGAGACTCCATCAGAAAATTCGGCTTTGACATTGTGAAGAACTTGGACATTCACTCCGGGGATGGTCCTTGAATGAATGTAGTGCATGATCAACAGCTGAAGTGCCACCTATAGTCCCTAAAAAACAGAATGAAGGCCCCCGAAGCCTCTGATGACTGGTCATGGTTGATCAGACCAACCTCCAATTAACAAACAGGTGAGCCCTGCGAGGGGATTGGTGGAGGTGAAATTTTTTCAATGCACTCTTGGAACTCACTGGGCCATTCAGGTCTGTTTGATTACCAAGTATTGGGGCAGGACCTAACATCGCATTGGGTTGTATGTTTAAAGGAAACATGGTTGTGCACCACTCCTGTGATGGATGGTTTTGTGGTCACATGGGAGGTGGCACAGTGAGGGGAGATGGATCGTCCATGTAGGGGTCTCCTAACCATGGTGAAATCAATGGACAATTGTGGTATTGAGTGTTAGGGAGAATTCTCCAGAATGGCTAATTTCCCTTACCTACTGAGTCCCTCAGCAGCTTTGCTGGATTTCTAGCATTTATTTTTTTCACCTGGTAAGAGTGTGAGCCTTTTTTTCCCACTCTTACATGTGTTTTGCTGTGTGTTTAACATTTTTGTGTTCATAGACTATGGAGCTTCACCTATTCCATAGGCATCTTCTTTTTACTGCGTGTTACATGGTACTTTTAGTGCAGTGACACAGGGTTGTATTTTCAGACTTCCCACTTTTAAACTCCATTTTCTGGGACTGACTACTGTCTCCCAGAACATGTAAAGTTGCCATTGACTTTATTAGTCTTCTTAAAAGCACAGAGCCATTACAAACTATCTTACATAGAATACTGGAAAGGGTTATTAGTTATCCCTTTTTTGTCTGTTTCTCATGGAACATTCTTTTGTTCCCCTTTCTTTAAGATTTGGCTGGTGGCATTGGTATCTACCCTATTCTTCCTACCGTGGTCTACGTAAATAGCCTTGGTACTGTTTTAGGCTAAGTTAGTAGCCTCAAACTTAAATCCGCTGGATCCCATTTACTTTTATTTGGTTCCGGCTCGGTTTATTCGTCATTTCTTTTTGTAAAGGTCTTTCTTGTGTTTAACTCTGCACGCCAAACTAAGTTTGGTTCCTTTGTTCGCCGTCCTTTGGCGGGCTTCTGCACAGAAGCCCTCCTTAGGCATCTGCATGTCTGAGGAGGACTTGATGTGAGGGAGGGGTTTGAGACCCCATGCACAGGGTCTCCTTGAAGCCCCATTTCACACTCTGTATGATTGGCTGAGGTGACTGTCCCGCCTAGACAGCCAGGCTGTGTGAATGGGGGTAAACTGCATAAAAAGCAGGTCTCTGGGACTAGGAAGTCAGAGTCACCACTGGATCGAGAGAACCGAAGAGAAGATGAAAGAAGAGGGCCACTACCACGACTGAACCTGACGGTGAAGCCCTGCTGCGGGTCCTAATCTCTAAACTTCGACGACAGAGAAGATCTGCAAGGAATCTTCTTCCTCCCCTGGTCGAATTCGCTGTGCACAGCTACAGTGAACCGGATAGCCAGGAGGACCGGACTCTGTTTGGGTTTTAAGGAGCGCACCTTTTATTTTTTGCTTTGCTCTGCTGCTGGTTTCTTCCCTGGGCAGTGCAGTACCCTCCAGTCTTCCTACTTCATTTCAGTCCGACAGTCGCTTCAGGAACTGTGAGCCTGCAGGATCTGCCAGGAACTTCTGCCTCAGCTACAGCCTTCTTCTTCATTTAAGGTACTGTTCTAACTCCTTTGTCCGTTCCGTCCGACCGCAGTGAAAGTGTTTCAAATCTTTCACCAATCCGAGGGCTTGTCCTTCTCTACTCTTTTAAATAACTTTTCTTCCGACCAAGTTCGTTTCAAACTCTTGGCAAAGACTTAACCGCAAACTACTCTGAACTGTGTGATCCTCTGCAAAAACTCTGAACCATTAACATTGGCCCAGGCCTATTGATTTGAATCCTCATTGTAGCATGCCTTTTATAGATTGCCCTGCCTACGTACTTGTTGGTGCTGCATAATTTTGTATAACCTTGTTTTTCCCTCCCTTTTAAATTGCTGGAGTGCCATTTTGCTCACACTTCATTTTGAGTATAACTTGTCCAGAATTGATGGGGTGTTGTGTAGTATATTACGAGTGTGATTTTTCTGCTGCTTTATTTAGTGAACTGTTTTACAAATGAATATGTAAATAAATGTATATTATTTTACTCAGAAACCTTGAATCAGTGTTTGTTTGAACCATAGTAACTTCTGTCCTTTGTGTAACTATTGATACTGCTCACTTTACTCTCAGCCATCGCTACCACTTTACTGTGTAATACAGGCTTGCACAAAAGGTGAATCTATACTGTCACTTGTAGTATTAATTGTGTGTGGTGTTCCCAAAGGGTACTGCATATGATTCTGCCTAACATTGAGTGATCAGAGCTTTGTTGGTTTTCCCTTTCTCTAACTGATGGTAAAAATGTATTGGCATGAGAATGTATTAGACCTCACTAAGTTCCTTGATCATCTGGTGAGTTAAATTAGCAATTTGTGTTGTATTCACAAGGATGGACAAGTATTGCTTACTGGTGATCTGAGGGAAATGCAAGGGTTGGACAGCCATAAAAGGTCAAACAAATCTAGAGGCTGTCATTGGCTTAAAAGTTTGGGTGGACTAGGTATGCAACCTCTAAACAAGAGTGTGCCGGGAGACATTCCTCAAAACCATACCTGGTCCAGTGGGCACTTGCACTCGACAATTGATTACATCTTCACCACTGATTGGCTCTAAGAGAGGTGCAATACTTTAACCATCTTAACAACCACGCTTAGTGACCACAGCAGTTTAATCGCCTTATTTTCCGTGGAAGGGCTGGTGACACTGGAAGAGTACGGGGATCCGGGTAACCTGTTCCCCAACCCCTCAGGTTCTCGAATTGTGTGAAACCAGAGAACAGCACAGTGCGTTAACACTTCATTGACCAAGATCTTAGAAAACGCAACAATGAACTGGAAGCTTAGGGTGTTCAACGCTTCCAACTTTGAGGACTCCTCTGAGGTTCTTATTCGAGAACAACAAGCAACGCATGGTAAAGCTCAGGCTATCCCCCAGATAAAGCATGTACATGCTTACAAGAAGTGGAAGGCTGACAATACGTGCCACATAACAAGTGTGTCCAGCTTTTTCCTCCTGAGACAGGGGACAGACTGAATTTAGATGTTTTCAGCCATAACAAGATCTTAGCAGTTTTTAAGAGGATTAGTCCTTTCGAGAGCTCCAGGCCCCAATGTGCTCTCTAACTTTTTGTTCAAGGCTAATCCCTCCAACTGGGCCAAAGTGCTGAGTATCCTCCTGAAAGATGTGGTAACTTTTGACCGGTTACCATCTTCATGGTCATTGGCTCACATAGTTCCGATCTTTAAACGTAGATTGAAAACAAGCCCCCTGAGCTACCGCCAAATTGCCATCCTGGATGCGGACAGCAAGGTATTTGCTGCTATTGTGCTGTCCCACATAGAGGATTAGGTGGTGGTGGCAGGGAGATTATCTTAGTGGCAAACAGGGTTTCGTCTTAACCTGGGTACTAGACTCAATGGGACAATTCTAAAGCTCATTCAGCATCAGGGTTGGGATGGCAAATATTAAACAGTATATACTGCCTCCATAGATTTTAAGTGCTGCATTTGACACAGTAGATTGCTGAGTCCTTTGGACTAAATTAAATCAGTGGGGAGTGCCTCCTGGCCTCCTAAGACTCCTTGTTGGCATGCATGCCCAATCAGAATTGTAGGTGTGCCTGAACTGTAAAGGAGCTCTGTCTCGCCTCATTCCTACAGGTAGGGGTGTAAGACAGGGATGCGTCTTTGCCTCTTGTCTGTTTATTCTCTACCTGTCGGATATTAGCGTGTACAAGAAATCAGCAGCACTCACTTTACCTGCAGTTGACCAGTGTACACCATTTTGGCTGTTATACGCCAATGGCGTTCTCCCTTTTGACCTCACTACAGTGGGCCTTCAAAGGCTTATGAAAGTTCTTTCCACCTACCCTCGATCCAACTCCCTCTTGATGAATCCAGCCAAGACCAAGATCTTACAATGCTCTAAGGGCATCTCAAGAGCAAATTTTAAGTGGCACGTTGGAAGTGAGGTTATAACAAAAGTGAATTCAATGGTATACTTGTGTTTCCTAATTCAGGCAAACCCCGGCATGACACAACTGATAACCTGGATAAGAGAACCGACTATCCCCCTAGTAAACCAACTGATACGAGTGGATCACCAATACGGAAACTTTACACTAATACCAGCCCTAAAATACTATGCGGATAAATTGGTCCCTAGAATTACTTACCGGATGGAAATCTACTTGTTATCCTTAACTGAAATTCTGCCCAGTCTTGAAACTTTTGCCTGGCAGAGGGTGTTGGCTGTGCCCAAAGCAGTTCCCATTGATGTCATACCGTATGATCTTAGGCTAACCTCTTTTTCTGCCCGTGTTCAGTTGAAAAGGTTATCCTTACTCAGGAAAATATTGCTCCCTGAGGGGGGGTTCTCTTTTCAAAGACATAAAAAACTTCTTGGCGAGCAGGAGTAGCTCTTGCCTTAGTGAGATATTCGATCATTGTCCACGATAGCTCAATGAAGGCACTATCCAAAACCCTAGAACGGGTTAAGAAATTATTATTTGATCATGACTGGATCGCTATCATGGAAAAAATGCACGTCTATTCCTCTTTTTCCCATCTAAAATTTGATCATAAGAAACTGGGAGTTGTTGCTCCATTTTGTCATTGTATCTAGCAATATGAGTACGATGCTCCTTTTTGAGTTTTCGTTGGAACCTTGCAGTGACCAAAGAAATCATGCACAGAAGAGGACTTATTGTAGAGGACAGGGTTGGGTGTCGGTTTTGTAAGAATGTGGCAGTGCATGAAACCATGAAACCTTTACTTGTCGCCTGCCCAGCACTGAACAGTTTGAGAGTAACAAACCTATACAAGTTTGTGCCTCTTGCAACATTCAGGGATGTTCATTGTGTTTATCTGGTCACCTAACCTCCACTGTAATTTCTGTAGTCACTTTTTTGGGAACATGCAAGCTTATTTACTCGTGGTGGTTACAATAACTGTTTTGTGTAATCATGGCAATGCGTTTGGATCTCATTTATGTATCTGTTGTCTGATGAGTCTTCAAAGAATAAGTATGTAATTGATGCGTTGTTTTTTTGTTTTTAGTTTTTTTCTTCTTTTTTGCCTGGTTTTTATATTTTAATTCTGGGTTGTTAAATTTGTTAAAGATTAAATTGTGTAACCATAAATCAATAAAAAAAAGAATGCTTTCCGAAGTCAATACCAAATTCTAGAGCCAGATCCACCCCAGATTGCTTAGCTTTTTTCTGCACCCCTGCTGTCTATTTGTCATTGTCATAACTGACAGGTCCCAAAGGGGTGCTTCATGATTGCCTCCCTAAATAGCTTCTGGGGCACCTTCTGGGTCTTTCCCAGTTTATTCATCCACTCATTTAATCCAGGTTATGCCTTGCCTCTCACAGTTCTGAAGTCAAGTTGTCAATCATGCTGGTCACATGGATAGAAGAGGGGAAGTGAGGGACAAGGGGAATGTTTATTTTCATTTTTGGTTATCTTGTTATCTTATATTTTTCTTTTGTGCTTGCTGCCTTACTGAAAATCTCCTGCAAACCACCCATGGGGTAGAGTTGCGGGGTATCCAAAGCTTTCCTGATCCTTATCAATCCACTGCTGATGTGTGCAGACATTGAAGTTCAATTTGGCAAGTTCAATTCACACAAAAAGACCATCTTCATAAGAGGCTGCTGACCAGATGGAGAAACATGTAAAAACCAGAAGTCCCCACATGGAGAAACAGCCTTATCACAGTACACAGTGGCACCCAACTCAGGAGAAAATCTATGGGATGCGAGTGTGGGAGATTAAGGTGTCAGCATATTTGAAAGAGAGACAGGGACATTGGGAACACAAAGCAATGCACTAAGTTGTCATCACCCTCTCCAGCAACAACACCAAAGGAAAGAATCCTGAGCCTCACAGAAGGGACATAAGAAGAATGGGATAGAGCAGATGTAGAACCTCAGGATAAGAGAGGCAGAATCCCCCTGGGGGATGCTAAAGTGGGTGATCACAGTGGTGACAAATCAGAAGAAAAACAACATACACACCTGACATAGGAGGCAGTGATATTACAAGGTGCCATGCTAAAGGATAACATAGAGCATCCACTGGAGCCATCACAAAGAAAGAAAACCAAAAAATAGATTATGCCTGAATCACATAGGGCTTCAGTACGGATTGCTGCCGTACTCGTACACTTACACCGGTGCCTAACTTCCTGGTTCCACCGGCAGATTCCAAGTCCAGTGGCCTGGGAAGTCAGCCGCCAGTAAAATGTAAGTCCCATATACATAGAGTTCCAAGGGAGTGGGGACGGTATCTAGTCAATTCATCTAAACCCATTCCATCTAATACAATTCCATCTAAATGTTTCCATCTAATGTATGTTTTTTGGGGTGTAAAGGGTTAATTTTTGAAAGGGTAAAAAACACAGGTTAAGGAGGGACCCCCCAAAAAAAAAAAAAATTACAAAGAAATGCATTAGATGGACATTTTTTAGATGGAAAGATTTCGATGGAATGGCATTAGATGCAATGGTTTTAGATGAAATTACCGTAAACCGTGGGGACACGGAAGCAACAGCACTGTTGCTAACATTGCTAGTGCTTCCTTGACCAGTCTGCCTCCCGTGGCCACTGCACCTGGCAGGGTCAGACCTGTCAGGTACAGCAGCCAAGGCAGGCAGACTCAGAGTTTGCTGATCCGAAGATAAGGGTGCCGGTGAACACCAGGATGATAGTGAATTCAGCATTAAGATTAGCTAGGGGTAAGGAAAGGCAAAGAGAGACAAGATGTCAGACAACCCTTCAGTTAGGTGGTTCATATCATGAAGCTCAGAGGAGGAAGGAGTAGAAGAAGGAGAAGGCACAGAGAAAGAGGAAAATGGGTGGGGACACCAGCTGGACTAGGACCTCGTTGTAAATGGTTTGCTCCCTGGGGACAGTGAGGGGCTACCTTCAGTCACTGATTAACCCACAAGTACAGTCAGGAAAATATATTTTTCGGAACGATCTTAACAGGTGATCCTTAAAATGCTGCCTGTGGTGCATCAAGAAGGGACACATCTTGTTCTTTGGGAAGCCATAAGGAATAATAGTGATACATTCAACACATATGGGAACAGATGATGACCATGGAGTCACTGATAGAGAAAGCCATTAATAGGCTATTAGAAGACTTGGAGATTAAAATACAAAATATAAGGCCTGATTCTGAAATCAGACTTCGAGAAGGTTCATCATTGACTGAGTAAAACAAATGTTCCCAGATTGGAACGAATGGGTTTTGACAGGGAAGTACAGCATCAACTTTGCATCCCTTTGAGGAATGTGGAAGAAGCAGGATGAGACAGACTATATCTAATATATTTAGGCAATGTTCATCTTAGAGAAAGTCTATAGAACAGCCATCTACTCAAATGAAATCCACCTGGAAGATGATTGGTGATTTGTACAGAATGGCAGCAGAAATGACACACCTGGGCACATATTTAAAAATCCTGAAAGACATGGTAGCAGACGTGTTTGTGAAAGTTCTAGTCATTCCAAAGATTAGATGCAAAGTGTAGATCAACATCCTAAAATGGATGGAGATGACAACAAGAAAGGGGAACACAACTAATAAGTTGCAATGGCACACAAAGGAGTTCGTTTACATGAATGAACCTCTAGAAAGGGGGGTGTGAGTAAGAGGGGAACAAGCAGGGTCTGTTGGGAAGGAAGGGGCTCAAAACATCCATACATATAAACATCAAGAAATAAGTGATAGAGACGGGGTGCATGGGCATTTTGAATGGAATGCAACATTCAACAGCTAGTGAAGATGGGGAGGCTCCCAATGTGAAGACAAGTTTGGGAGAAGAGGATGGAGAGGCAGGAGATGGGCAGGAGAGGGAACAGTGGGAAGCAGATGGCCAGTGGGGGATCAGACGGAAATGTTTTTTTTTTTTTACATATACACAAAAGAGGCACAATCAGAGTAAAGGGGATTCACATTTTGAAAAACGCGTACACAATTAAGAGAAAATAGAAAGACATATACTCACTTGGAACCTAAACAGTCTGCAGAGCAGAAATAAACAGAAATAACAGAAATAAGAGATATGTGACACTGAAGAGAATTAAAGAGGGATATGTCGCTCTCACATTGCTTTAAGAGTTACATTTAAAGGAAGGTCTGATGGGACCTTTTTGGAAACCATGGATATTTGGGCTGCTGTGCAGCTGTAGTAGAGCACAATTTCATGGGGTATCAATTCTAATTAGAAGTTCAAAAAGGCTCAAGACTACAATTATAAAGCGGGATACAGCAGCAGCTTGGTGGGAGATCACTGGAGTAGATCTGGATAGATCAACAGCAGCATGTGTTAATGTCCAAAGCTTGAGTGATTCAAATAATTTGATTGTGCTTCTCAAGACCTACAAGATTCCCTGGGTCTTCGGCATAGAGCGTGACATGGACATGGCATTAGATTCAGACTTAGACAAATCATACAGATCACAGAAAGCAAGAATGTCACTATGCACAAGCCATGTTTGCCTCTGCGAAATCTTGCAGGACATTTCAGGCTGGCAGATCAGTGGTGATCACAGAATCCTGTAACTAAAAGATATATTACTTCTTTTCTGCTAGGAATACATCCTATCTCAGAATAGAGCTTCTGTTAATCACATTTGCAACACCAAGATGGATATCAGATCATGTGGTAGCCAAATGTTTGCTGGCATAGAAAACTAAACATTTGAGAAAAGAAAATCCCATCAGTTTAAAATCAGACTCTGGATCCTATCCATTTATAGGTAAGCAAACTGAGGAAATTGTGTAGTTAATTGGGTGATATCATGATTCTATAATTATCTGGCACATCGCACCCCATACGAGATACCGCCAAAGGGTTAAAAGAGAGAGGGGGGTAGAGTTAATCAAGCAAATGATCACATCACATGATATATGCAAGAACAGAGTGAATAAAGGCGATTGAGAGGAATGCATATGGAGAGACCACGCTCCCATTAGATTTCACCATGCTTAGGAGTCAAAAGAAAAATGAATAAACAACAGCAGCAGTAAAAAATGAGCATTCAAAAAAAGGGAAAATGGTCGAAATAACAATAGAGAATGGAGAATTGTGCTAAGAAAAAAACTGTGAAAATCTACTTAGTGCTTGCAGGCGACACACAGGCTATCAAAGTGTATTTTAAAGTTATTACCAATGTATGTATTATTTATATTTGGGGGATAAACATAAAGGGCAGAGAGCTTCTTTGAACAGATTATTCTACAAAGGGACCAGCAACAACATGGCAGGATGTTGGAGAGAGAAATTTCATTGGAGGATATATGAAGAGTCATCCAGGGAATCGACGTTGTGAAGCAAACATTATAGGAACAATTCCTTACATGCGCCGTCTGATGTTTGGATACGTTACCCTGTGGTTTTGATCGGCCTATTAACATGGTTTCTAGTTGTCTGTTGCTTCAGGGAGTAAGCTAGTAGTAATAATGGTTTCTCTCCACTTTCCCGGTAGTCTTGGGTCAAGCTGTGATAGAACATTCATGTCATTGAGTTATAAGCCTCTTTGAGCCTCCATTTAATCTTAAAACGTTTTGCAAGCTGAGTGAGTTTTCTCAAAGTCTGTTGGGATTCGTTCATTTTCCTTTCACTTTGCACTAGAATAGCCAATAACCAGTGGTCGAAGTGTACGAAAAGAAGCAGTGAAACCATGTTCCCTACTGGCCTGCACCGCTCCCCGCAGACCTCATCGCCGCACCCCCTCCCATGCGCAATAAAAACCCCAAAACACATGTGCCTGGTGTTTAGGGAATGTTCAGTGCAGTGCACTGAAATTGCAAGTTCCAACCTCTTCCTACACTTTCATTTTAAAACAAATCCGTTCCGGAACGGTTTCCTTTTAAAATAAAAGTATAGGAATGGTAAAACTTAATTAAAAGAAGTAGAGGAGTACCGCACCCGACCGCTTCTGCCCAATTCGACCAATGCCAATAACCCGCCCCATTAAATAGACATTTTTGGCATCACAAAGCATTCCTGCTGATGTGACTCTACCCTCGTTCATTTCAAGGTATTAGTCTATTTCTAAACTTATTTCTAAGTGAATTTATCATAAAGGAGTAACATGTTGTTGACCATATTGTTTCTCTTGGAGACCCATCCACCAATTAGAGCAAGAAAGTGTCATCACAAATGAGAATATAATCAATAGTAGAGTTGTGCACTTCTGGGATGAGTGCCTTGATGATCAAGTATAAGGTACTACTGGAGAAGCATTTGTGATTAGCCAAATATAAAGAATATCGCATTTAAGTGGATTTCTAAGGTACCAAATGGCAAGTAAATGCAGATCCGGAATCATCTGGATAATGGTCATCATCAGAGACCCAGGGTTCGTTCTGTTCTTTGAACTATCCAAAATAGGATCTAAGGCAACGTCCATATCCCCTGCCCTTATCAAACTTTCACTCTCCATGGCAAAAATGTTCTGTGATAGTATGTAAAACAAATATCTTCATTCACGTCCAGAGCATAAACACCTGCCACTGCGTATACAGAATTCTCAATTTCTATCTGAGCAATCACTATGCTGTCCTCTGTTTCACTGAACTGGGCAGCCACCGTAGGTTTAACGTTCTTATTAATTAATATTTTCGCCTCTGTATTCTTGTCTTCCTTGATCTCCTTCTAGGAGCTGGCAATGATGGCTAAAAAAATACTACCTCTGGACAAGTCAAATACAGCAAAATGGTGTTTGTTTGCTTTCTTTGGAAGGGATCCCTTTGCAAAACAAAAGAGGTGATGGCTAGAAGGTTTAGAATACATCTTAACCTCTGGCATTGCTCTGGGCAACCCTCCAGACCATCCTTCTTCAACTGTCAAACCGTTACAAAAGGGGAAAGACCATATGCAAATCAGGCTTGGTTCCACCCTGAAAGGGACAGTCCAGCCCACTCTGCTAGGTCTCATCCCTTCTGCTTGAGACCACAAGCATACCCAGACTTGTTTCTGCCTCACTGGGTCTCATCAGTGAGGAGTAGCTTGAGTCTCTAGGCCCAGCAGGCACAGGACCCACATATAGGGTTACCTGTCCCACTGGGGGTGACAATAGCAAAACAAAAGGGTGGTCAGTCATAATATCGAAAAAATAATGTCGAATGACAAAAATGTCGAAAAAAAAATGTCGAATTCCGTTTATTTTAATTATATATTTATTTTGGGGTCCGGGAGTAAAAATAATGGGTAAAACAAAAAAAAATTAAGAAAAGGGGGGTTGGGGTGGGAACCCCCCCATTTCGAAAAAAAAAGTATTGAAAAAAGAATACGACATTTTTTTTTCGACATTTTTTTTTTCGAAATAATGACTTTCGACATTATTGTTTTCGAAAATGATCACTATAAACCAAACAAAAGAGGTGATGGCTTTTAACGTTTAAGATAAAACGTAACGTAAACTTAACGTCTGGCATTGCTCTGGACAACCCTCCAGTCCATCATTTTTTGCCTGCCAAGCCATTATAAAAAGGGAAACACCATACACAAATCAGGCTTGGTCCAACCATCTAAGGGGCAGTCCAGCACAAACTGCTAGATCACATCACCTTTGCAGGAGACCACAAGCACCCCCAGGCATGTTTCTGCCTCATTTAGCGTCCTCAGTGAGGGATAGCTTGGGTTTTTAGGCCAGCAGGCATAGGACCCATGTCTGGGCATACCCAGCCCACTCAGGGTGACAATAGCAAAACAATAGAGGTGATGGCTGGAAATTTTAGAATAAATATACACCTCTGCCATTGCTCTGGGCAACCCTCCAGACTATCAGTCTTTGCCTGCCATGCCATTACAAAAGTGGAAAGACCATATGCAAATCAAGCTTGGTGCCACCCCCAAAGAGGCAGTCTAGCCCGAACTTCTCAGTCACATCCCTTCTGTAAGAGACCACAAGCATCCCCAGACATGTTTCAGGCTCATTAGGCATCATCAGTGAGGAGTAGCTTGGGTCTCTAGGCCCAGCAGGCACAGGACCCATGGCTGGGCATACCCGTCCCATTCCGGGTGACTATAGCAAAACAAAAGAGGTGGTGGCTGGAAGGTTAAAAAGACATCTGGGCAACCCTCCAGACCATCATTCTTCACCTGCCAAGCCATTACAAAAGCGGAAAGACCATATGCAAATCAAGCTTGGTCCCACACCCAAAGCGGCAGTCCAGCCCAAAATGCTAAGTCACATCCCTTCTGCAAAAGACCACAAACATCCCCAGACATGTTTCAGCCTCTTTGGGCATTATCAGAGAGGAGTAGCTTGGGTCTCTAGGCTGGCAGGCACAGGACCCATGGCTGGGCATACCCGTCCCATTCCGGGTGACTATAGCAAAACAAAAGAGGTGATGGCTGGAAGGTTTAGAATACATCTAAACCTTTGGCATTGCTCAGGACAACCCTCCAGACCATTGTTCTTTGCCTGTCAAGCCATTACAAAAGGGGAAAGACAATATTCAAATCAGGCTTGGTCCCACCCCCAAAGGGGTAGTCCAGCCTGAACTGCTAGGTCACATCCATTCTGCACGAGACCACAAGCATCCCCAGACATGTTTCCACCTTGTTGGGCGTCATCATTGAGGAATAGCTTGGGTCTCTAGGCCCAGCAGGCACAGGACCCATGTCTGGGCATACCCGTCCCATTCTGGGTGACAATAGCAAAACAAAAAGAAGTGATGGATGGAAGGTTTTGAATACATCTTAACCTCTGGAGTAGCTCTGGGCAACACTCCAGACCATCGTTCTTTGCCTGCCAAGCCATTACAAAAGAGAAAGACCATCTGCAAATCAGGCTTGTTCCCACCTCCAAATGGGCAGTCCAGCCCAAACTGCTAGGTCACATCCCTTCTGCACAAGACCACAAGCGGCCCGGACATATTTCAGCTTGATTGGGCATCATCAGTGTCCCACTGTTAAAATTTGGTTTCATTTTAAATATAACAAGTTTGGAGAGAGCACCCACCATTTATAAAAAGATGACAACATGTTTCCACTTGGCTGAAGATGTAATACTATTAATTTCAAGTTCAAACAAGATTGCTGCAGTTGGTACAGAATTTTAGATACCCAGAACCTTTCTCCAAATTCTACTTTCCATTTTTTCTAGAATTTGAAGGGCCCAAATTGGGTAATTTTCAGTCCTGTGGGTCAATTTTGGGAGAACAGTTCCAACATAATACTTGGTTAATGGGAGCAGAGAGTATTTACAATATCTACCTTTAATATAAATCATCTGAGAGATCAGCAGATCAGTTCAATATCTAAAGTAGATAGTTGTTTCACCATATTCTGAGAACCAGAGATAGAGAAACACAACTATATAACGTCTGAGACTTTCTCCAAAGGGACTCCACCCAGCACCCAATTTCCTCTAGCTGTATTTCTTTTGGCTGCGAAAGTCAAAACCTTTGATTTTTTTGGTATTGATTTTTAGAAAGTTCAATTTTGCCTAACCTTCAAAGGCAGTCAGAAGAAGTTGCAATCCGACTGCCGTACAGTCCAACAATAAGGAATTGTTGGCATAAGCCAACCAAGTTGTCCTTAGATTGCCTATTTTAGGCAAAATAAATGCAGCAATCTCAATTGCTTCCGCCACATCGGATAAATACAGATTAAATAGGCAGGGGTAAAATGCACCCCTGTCTTAATCCATTCACAATGGTAATCCCATGGGAAATAGTACGGTTGTTGTCTAGCCTACCCTGCACCACCGTGGAATCATGCATCCATATAATAAGGTTAAAAAGCCCAATAGGGCTACGCCAGTTGTATAGCTTCGACCGTAGTAGCTTCCTACTTACTAAGTCAAACGCGGAACTCAGATCGATCGTTGTTACATGAATGGATTTGTAGCATCAGCCATTGATAAGATCTTGACAGCATTTTAACACAAAGCCGTTACGGGTAGTGCCATGGGATTTTCTTTAACCGGTTTGGCATTTGCTAAGAAGACCAACCTTCTCCCCCCCAGACTCAAGATGTTTTAAGAGAACTGTTGCATAGATTTTACTGTCTGCATCATGGATGGATATGGGGCGGCAGTTCTTGGGGTCTGAGCGAGAAGAACCATTCATATATATTGGTATAGTTACCATTTATTTCAATTTCTGCAAACATGAGTGACAAAATGCTTGCCCAACTGGGAGGATTTGCCTTAAAAATGTTTGTTGGATACATTGTTTGACCTGATGCTCTTGACTCACGTGCCCCAAGGATGGTATTGAAGATTCCCAAAGGGGTAGAGCTAATTACCTTTTGGTTATTGTCCCCTTCCTCTAAGAAGTTCATTGGAAAAAGGGCTGCTTTGGCTCTAGCATAAAGTGTTTCAAAATGTTTTACCCATACGATACGAACCCTTACACCCATGCTTCATGATATTGACCAAATTCCACAAATTAACTACATTTTTGGTATTCAGGCAATCCAACATCCTCTCAGCATTCTGTTGTTGAAGTCAGACTCTCGGCCCCTTAATCAAATTCATATATCTTAAAGTGATTTTAGCAATTTCCTTCTTTTCCACTGAAATGGGAGTGTCAAGTTTTCTAAGGGACCTCATTGAGGCTCTCAATTCTCTCTACACGAGTCAGGGACATAGAATGAAATTTGTCAGTACACCCAACACGCTGCTTTCCACAATTCATGCCTAAAGCTCCAGTTAAATTATAAGTCAGCACATTGTCAGTATTATCAGTGGTAAACAGCCCCTGTTTGTGCTGCTAATCTGAAGAGTCTAGAACACAATTCATCCTTCCATTAAATCTTGTGATAGAATCCGTGTTCCAGACAATTCTGTTTCCACCCAAATTGGTGATAGCTCCATGGGAAATGGGTCTCAGTGAGTCTTCCCACTCCAAATCCAATGAACAGTGCATCATGCAATGATCACTCAAGGGAGTAGGCTTAACCGTAAGCTCCAAACATTAAGTGAGCAGCGTTTCATCCATAAAGATGTAGTCTAAGGTAGACCTTGCTTCCTCTCTAAACCAGGTGTAATTTTTGAGGACATCTTCTTTAACTGCCTCAGTTACTTTGAACAGGCCCAGGGAGTTCATACAAACAAACCATTGAGCCCCATTACGAGTCTTCTTCATAGAGTGATCACTAAGCATAACCGTTGAGATCACTGTAGTATCATTTTCATTCTCTAAACAAGAAGAGTTCAAGTCACCAACAATAATCACATGCCCCGTGTCCCTCCTGCTCAGCCCTCCTTTGACACAGGATTTTAGTTTCATCAATAGTTTTGACGCCTTCATGCCAGTAGATGTTAATTAGTCAAATCCTGTATGCTCCCCCTTCCACAGTCATTTCAAACTCCACCGCATGAACCCCTGTCTGAATGTCCAGCTCCTTCACTTCCGGGAGTCCACGCCCTGATCAAATCAATATTAAGAGCCCTCCCATCGGATGCCCCGCACCAGAAAGTACGTCTGATAACCATCTATACTCGGAGGGTGGATCAGCCAATGCTCTTGCAAGCAGAAGCTCTCATGCTGTCTCAAATGTATCATTAGCTGGCTGTTTCCAAAAAAGAGCGCTACAGCCTCTTGCGTTCCATGAGAAAATAAATAAATAATAATTTGGAAAGTAAAGTGTTGGATATTTAGAAACTGTAAACAGGTGCATGGGTTTCATAGAAGTCCCTGGAGTTACTGTTATTTACTTTGTAAAAACAAAGCAGGTCTTTGGGAGCATTATCAAGTTGAAAGTTTTTGTTTTTTAATTGCGCATGATGTCCTTGAAATTCAAATTATGTATAACTCCTTTTTTCCCTCTGAGTGTGCGTTTAATGTACATACATTTCAGATGCCTACCTCCTAGTCTCTGAGTTACCCTTTTAACCTACCTCTCATCTGCCTTCTAGCTAACATTTTTCCATTGTCTATTACCTGCCTCTGTCCCCTCACTTTCTCTCTAGAACTTCATCCATTATGGTCACATCACTGACACAGCTGAGCTTACCGCCTACCTGCACTTAAAAAGGTCAAATGTTGATTGTCCCTAATCTATGTAAATTCACCCATGTATTGCCCCTGGTGACTGTTCCATTTATCCCCCTCCACAACCTGGTCCGAATGTCACTCGACTCACCCCATTGCAAGAAGCTCACTGCTTCCCATCAAATCTGATTTCTCATCTGTAGTATGTTCTCTTGTGATCAAAAGAGCATTGTCTATAGATCAATAAAAACATTTAAATAAGTGAATAAAAAATACTCAAACTTGAGCATGCTTAGAATGGATGTCGCCGTACTGTCCCCACTAACTCTAAACATCATCTAAAGTTGCTCAAACTATTAAACAAACACATTTATTCATTCATTTTCATTTTTGTAACGTGCCACACACCCATAGGTCTCAGAGCGCACATAAAAACACAGACAAAACAATGAGGGTCACGAAAAGAGAGTGGAGGCAGGGTTCAAATATGATGCGAGATTAAAAAGATGGGTTTTGATCCTTATCTTGAAGTCCGACAAGGGTATTATCTTCCTCAGATCAGGAATAAGGACGTTCCAGGCCAAGGGGGCCTGAACATTGAAACGGGTGCTGCCATAACCTTTCATTTTGATCTTTGGTTGTTGGAGGCAAGCCTGGTCAGAGGATCGGAGTGAGCGGCAAGGTAGGTAGAGCTAAGTGCGCTCAATGAGAAAGGAGGGGAGCCTGAAGATTAAGACATTTATGACTCAGCGTTAGGGCCTTGTGAGTAACACAATGTTTCACCGGTTCACCGGGAGCCAGTGGAACTCCCTCATTGCTGTGATTATGTGAACTCGTCTGGCAAGACCCTTAGTTGCCCGGACTGACCCATTTTGAATCACCTGGAGTGCTGTAAAGTTTGCCTGCAAGGTGCCAGGAACAGTCTGTTACAATAGTCCAGACACAAGGTAACCAGTGCTGAAGCAGGGAGGGACATGTTCCCAGGTGAAAATAAAGGACAAATGTGGCCTAGAAGTTTATTGATGTAGCCACAGGACACCCGGAGGAGGGCAATCTGAGGTTTCATGTGAAGTCCAGCATCGAACATGAACCCAAGGGTCTTTACATTTTTTGCCACTGTGATGGTGGAACCAGCGATGTTGAAGCTTTCAAAGGCTGTGGGTAGCTTTTTCAACCAGGGCACCAAGGAAACAATACGGAAGCTCAGTTTAATCTTTGTTCAGTGCCCGCGCATTGGCTGCCATCCAGGCTTGGATGGTGCCATAGACCACATTAATGGTTGCCGTGTCTTGCGCGCAAATACCTGAGAGCTTCAGGACAACCATGGTGTCATCAGCGTAATTAGCATATTGGACACCCAGTCTGTCAAGGAGTGCCAGGAAAGGCAGGACATTAATGTTAGAGTTGGTGAAATACAGGAACCCTGCAGTACCCCAGAGAAAATGTCATCTGATGTGGATCCTGCACCATCCACTGCAACTCTAGCATTGTGGCGTTCCAGGAAGGATGCAACCCACCGAACGGCAGCCTCTGAGTAGCCTGCTACCTCTCGCAGTCTAGTGATGAAAAGGGAGTGATCCACAAGGTCAAAAGCAGCCGAGAGGCCCAGTAGCATCAAGAGGGCAGGTGACCATTACCCACAAAAACGGGAAAGATTGGATTTTACATCAAGAAGGGCAGTCTCAGTGCCATGTATTGCTCTGAAGTAGACTGACGTGGACCAAGAATATTGTTTCTCTCAATGTGGCCCTGAAATTGTAGAAACGCCACTTGATCCAGCACTTTGAGCAAAAAAGGGACATTTGTGATAGGGCGGTAGTTCCCTGCTTGGAAGGGGTCAAGATTATTATTTTTGAGAAAGGGCGTCAGCCATGCTTCCTTCAAAAACTGGGGCACCAGGCCTTCAGCAAAGGACATGTTCACCAACTTAGTGACCCATAAAACCAAAATGTTAAAGTAGTTTGTAAAGACACTAGAGGGGCAGATGTCACTGTGACAAACGGTGGGTTTCATAGAACTTATGATTTTGGACAAGTCATCCTCGGAGCAGGGGAAGAAAGTGAACTAATTATCTGTAAGGGCTGGAGAAGGGCTGGGATTGGACCGAGGGATGGAAGTATCCGCTCCTGCGAATGGATTGGCCTTCCTATGGAAACAAATAGCCTCCTGATATTTATTGATTTTACGTTTCAATTCATCATGGATTCTCTGACACCACTTTGAATCCTTGGTGGGAATTTGTCGCACAACTAATTTACCTTCAAATTGCTTCGGGATCGTGAAGAGCTCTTTGGAATTAGACTTGACCTGGGAGATCCTATTGTTAATGGTGGTGGTCTGACTTTAAGTACTGTGCCACTTGTTTGTAAAGGGCAAGCGTCATTGGCGAGGGGGATTTGCGCCAGTTTCTTTCTGCTACCCTTTTAGACTGCTTGGTCCAGAATATCCTGATTGAACCAGGAATTCTTCATGGAAGCTAGTTTGATTACTCTAGTTTGGAGTGGGTGAGAGAATTGACCGCTTTGTTCAGGGTTCCCATGAAATAGGTAGCCAAGTCAGTAGCATTATCAAATCTTTCAAGCCCAATGATTTTGGCTTTAAGAATGGGAGATTTCTTGATTGTGTGGTGTGACTAGGGACAATGTTGGTCCTGTGGGGGGGCAGGAGGGTGAACGACACAAGACACAAGAAAGTGATCAGACCAAGGGTATGCTAGGACTGAGATGTCTGACAAGGACAAGCAATGTGAGAGAATCCAATCCAGAGTATAGCCTGAGGTGTGCATTGGTTTGATACAGATTGGGAGTACCCTATGATATCTAAGGCTGACATGAGAGAGGTGGCATGTTTGTCAGAAGGGTCATCTGCCCAAAGGTTGAAGTCACCAAGTATGATGACGGGAGTGCTGGCTTTAGTCAGCTTGTTTAGGAGGCTGATGAATTGTTGTTCAAAAGAAGGCATGACTCTAGGTGGTCTATAAAGGGCAAGAATAGTTAAGGAGACATTGAGGTTTATTTTGAGTTTTATCACTAGGTACTCAGAGTCATCAGGAACCTCACAGGAGGTTAGATGGCAGTTAAGGAGCTTTTGGCAAAAAATGGCGTTCCTCCCACTCTTTTTACCCTGACGATCACTCCTAAACATGTAATAATTAGATGAGGTGGCCGAGGTGGCCTCCGCGGGAGTGGACTCATTAAGCCAGGATTCTGTAATAATCAGGAAATCCGGTACTTTGTTAGATAACATGCCCTCAATTTCAGCCCTGTGACGTAAAAGCGATTTGGTGTTGAGGAGTGAGAAGCTGAGTGGCGCGCTCTGCGGAAGCTGACCTGGCTTGTCAGCTGCAGATGATAAACTGTGAATTAAGTGAGCACCAGAAGTTTGATCTGCCAGTATATTACACGAGTTTAGCGGCGCGAGACCGGTGGAAGAATCACCTGCACTTTATTCATGCAGCATGCATATTCCTAACAGGAATACTTAGCAAGTCTGCGGCACACATAGACCTTTCACTAAGTGTCCAAATCATTTCCTATTCTGTGATTTATAACCTACTGAATGATATCTCTCAGATAATTAGGGGTCAAAAGGAGATCGTTTTCCACCGGCGCAATGGTCATGATCCACTATTCTGTTGAGTTTACAGCAGAACACAGGATGCCGGCTCCATAGAGCGGGATTGTAATGTGTTCTAATTGGGGCTGCCAGAGCCAAGAAAGTTCTAATGCTTTGTTAATTTGCAAGTTGCAGGACTCCTATAAGAACTAATTAAGAAATACAAATTAAATTAAAAACGATTATGTGTTATGTGAGAACAAAAGAAGTGTGAGTCAGCCTGGTGTGCTTCATCATGAATCAAAAATATGGCATGCATTTTAATCATGTTCTTGGTCACGCAAACTGGCTGCAATCCTGCCAACATGTTCAATATGCGCGTCTCTGAATACACAAAATGTTACTTTCTTCGGGCCTCATTGGCAGCTTCCCAGTAACGGTGAAATGTTGCATGCTTTAGCGCTCTGCCAAATTACGGAAACTCTGCCAGTGCCATGCTGTTTCCTTTCCTCCACACGAACGTTTTGCTGCATGCAGGACTACCAATGACACCTTACATCAGGTGCAGTGGTCGAAGTGTACGAAAAGAAGTAGTGGAACTATGTTCCCTGCTGGCCTGCACCCAGTCCCCACAAACCCCATTGCCACGACCCCTCCCACAGACAATACACCCCCCAAACATTTGCACCTGCTGTATAAGGGAACGTTCAGTGTATTGCACTAAAAGCAAAGGTTACTTCTTCCTACACTTTTATTTTAAAACGAAACCATTCCGGAACGGTTTCTTTTTAAAATAAAAGTATAGGAGCTGTAAAAGGTAATTTTAAAAAAGTAGAGGCGCACCGCTCCGACCGCTCCCGCTCACTTCGACCACTGATCAGGTGGTAATATTGCATGCTCCTAATGGAGTGCAATGGGACTCCAAAGTGTGTACCATTACGGGACGGATGGCCTGACTCTGAAACACAAATACATTTTCTGTTGCTGCAAAACTGCTAGTGGGGTCCTACGAATGTAAGGTATGTTCACTGATGAATTTAGAATTGTAATAATAAAATATTTTGAAAGATGAAACTGTTCTAAATTCTTCTTCAAAAATAAAAAGTGGGCCTCATCACAGTTGTGGCATGTCAATAAAAAAGTGGTGGTTAATGGAATTAGTGCCATGTTTCCCACTACTCCATATCAAAAAAAATCCCCTCCCCTACCTTGGATTCTGGGACTAGTATTCTTTTCTTTTAAATTTATAATTTAGCAAAACCACACGTCCCAGAATACCAAGAAACAACAGGATTGGATGGCCTTCACCAGCATGGTAACGTGAAATTGAGAGCTCAGCAAATTCCAAATTTGGAGGTACACTTTAGGCAAAAACTCCTAGAAGTTTTTGGAGGATTTACAGAGGGCTGACTTAATACTGCCTGTGGGAAATACTGTAAAACGCAAATGGAGCGCTCCAGACTCCATGGCTGAAGGCAAATATCACCTCACCACCACTTGTAATCGTGCAGATTTTCTGCCAAAACTAGTGGCAGTAACAGTATCATACTTTAACAGATTTACCACAGGTAGATTGCAAAAACATGTAATGTGGCCAAGATTCGGCATATTTCTATATACGTTGGTAGACACATCCGCAGGTCAAAATGCAAACCCATGAATTTAAGATATTTTAAGTCTTCATATGTTACATGAACACAGTTGATAGTTGGATTCAGATCCCTTAGGTTCTTGAATTCATATCCTGTGCAGATTTGTTTTTATGGGTATATAGTAGCCCATGAAGCATGCCTTTCATAGCCTGGGTAGGTCGTGAGCATGCCCCAGAGAGGGGAACATGTTATTTCAAGAAATAAAAATGATGACATGTGTCAACGCGTTCTCGGATTAGAAGATGGGTCTGCAGACTCAAGGAGGGCAGGGCTGGGAAAAGTTCACAACCTTTGCAAACGTTGAGGTCTCTAGGTTTGCAACCAAAACACTGAAATGCATGAACATTTCCAAAATAAATATGGAGACTACCTCAAATGTTATGATGAAATGAACAGGGAGGCTAACAGCGATGTCATTTCACCAACATGCCAGGGGTAGCAGAAGTGACATCACACGACCCTTGACCTCTTGGTACTCATTTATCAACCTCAGATGGATGAAGGGCTGAGTTGGGCTTTCAGGTATTCGAACCGGCATATTACACACACATCACAGCAGCGAGCGCTTAACCCACTGAGCGATCTTAGCAGCTAGAGCTATCTTACTGGCTGTAGTAAAATTAGCAATTACATGTCTGAATGTTCTCAAAGTCAGAAAGCAAATTACACTCTGTAGTGGATACCATTAAACTGGTAACTAAGAATTAAAAGCAGGCCAGTTCATCTGCAGATCTGGAGTAAAGTTGGCCACATGACAAGCCTGCAGGGATCTATTTTTCAGGCTTCAAAGGTTGGCAAAATATATACCATTGGGAGGGTTCATAACTGTATTAAATAATTTAGAGTAGCGCAGGGAGAGCAGCGCACTCACACGCATCCCATACTCTAGGCACTCGTTGCCTCATACATGCAAACAAACATCCTGAACAGCACGCCATGGAGATAGGAAAGATAGACACATTACAGCAAAGCATTAATTGTGGCACAATGAAATTAAGGGCCACTTTATGTGTTATGGTCAAACATTTCTACACTGTTCACAAGCTTTTAGACACAATGGGCCTCATTACGACTCAGGCGGTAAGGGGTTTACGGCGGCGTAAACAGCGCCGACCCTTACCACCTGATTCCGAGGTCCCTTAGCGCCATGGAGGTTTTAACACCTGCTTTTAGCAGGTGTTAAAATCCATGGCGCTAAGGGACCTTGATGTTAATTACGCCACCGTAATTTACGGTGGCGTAATTAACGCCTTCCCCACTCCCATTATGCCCTATGGGGCAAAAATGGGAATGGGGAAGGGTAAATGGGGATTGGGGACTTACCGCCCCGCCAACCTCGGAATGGGGCGGTAAGTCCGCCAACCACCATGGCGTAAACGTAGTTTACGCCATGGTGGTAAAGGTACGACCCAGGCGGTAACTTACTGCCTGGGTCGTAATGAGGCCCAATGATTTTGTCAAGTGACCCACTGCAACTTGTGAAAAGCCAAATACATAGTCCGAAATGGATGTTTATTCTACTCTAAATGTTTTTTGGACATTTTTGTCCGCATTGTGAATTTGAGGTGTTTAAGAACTGTGCGTGAAATAAACCTTTAATGAGTCTAGCAATTATTGCATAGAATTCTAGAAAGAGAAATGATGTGTCATTCCTATACTTTATTATTTTGGGTCACTGCTCAAAGTGTTACAACTGTGGCACCCCCTGTTTGGTTTTTTTTTTCATAACAACATTTTATTAAGGTGTACAAAGTCATCAATACATCAAGAACAGAAATTGATCAGTAATCGCAATAATCAGAAATATAAGTTCATATGGAGGATAAAAAATAGTCTGGACGGCAAGCTCGAATGTCCGATAATTCATTTGGGCTTAGCGGAGTTGTCAAGAGTTCTGGGAAGGGTGACTGTGATTGAGGGTTATGGGTTGGTCAGTAGAGGGGCTGCTTTGTAACCATCTGTGAGTGGTGGCCTTCTGGACCGGGCCGGGAATCTCGTTGCATAGTCCATGAAAGGATCCCAGATGTTCATGTTTTTGGTGAATGAGTTGTTCCGGATTGCGGTCACATTTTCTGCTACTGCAATGTCCCAACATTTGTGCCACCATAGTGCTATTGAGGGACCCCCTCATGCTTCCACAGACGGGCCATGGCAATTTTCGCTGCAAGGAGTAAGTGCGTACACAAACGAGGTATGTGACCTGAAATCGGTAATGCCCCTTCCCCTGTTTCACCTAGGAGAACGATCCCCGGGTCCCAAGGAATAGTGAGTCCCGTAATGTCCTTAATGTGTTTAATCACCTCCCTCCAGTATGCCTCCGCCTTTGGGCAGGCCCATATCATGTGAAATAATGAACCGGGGAAGGCGCATCCCGCCAGAATTGGTCCGAGAGATGTGGATTAGCTCTGTTGATTTGGACCGGGGTCACATAATATCTATAGCAAAATGTCCCTGTTTGTGATGCATTGTGAGCTTGTATGCAGTCTGGTCCATATTTTTGCCCATTCCTCCACCTCTATTTCCCGTCCCAGGTCCCTCTCCCACTCAATCATGTATCTTTCTTTTTTTGTGGGGTCCACCCTGTCCAGGAGACGGTACAGTGTAGAGATTTTGCTTCTTTTTGTCGGGGTTGTAAGGGTGCTCTCCAGAGCCGTTAGCTCTCTCGAGCATTTCTCGCAAACCTCCCTATTAGATAACCAGTGTCTTATTTGGGTGTAATGAAATCTTTCCCTCTCTTCCACCCCAAATTTCTCTTTGCATCTTTCAAATGTGATGGGCATGACCTCCTCCAGAAAGTCACCCGTTTTAAGTAATCCGCCCTCCCTCCAAGACTGGAAATTATTGGGGCTACAACCTGGCGAAAACTCTGGGTTGTTCCAAATTGGGAAAGGGGGCCCAGCGTGCCCCTACCACCCCACTTCCGAGCCGCTGCTTTCCAACATCAGGCAGTTGTGGTTGTAGCCGCCAGAGGGCCTATGTTAGCCTGCCTTTTCCTTTCTGGTAGGTGCAGGAGGTCCACAGGGCTACCCAGGCACCAGGTCTCCTCTATCTGCATCCATTTTGGGGGATCCTCTTCTTGCACCCATGAGAAGGCATGTGATAGTTGAGCTGCTAGAGTGTATCTGGCTATGTCTGGGACCTCCAGTCCCCCCTGGTTCTTGTCCCGCATCATTATTCGTTTACTGATGCGCAGCTTTTTCCCACCCCAGACAAATCCCTGCAGTTTCTTTTGCATGTCCACCAGTACCGGGCCCGGGATACGAGTTGGTATTGCGGTGCAGGAGTATATCCATCTGGGGATAATGTTCATTTTTATGGCCGAGATATGGCCGAACCAGGAAATTTCCTCGGAGGACCAGGACTTTAGGTCATTCTTAATATTTGTAATCAGTTGCGGAAAATTTGCGGTGTATAGTTGGGCCGGGTCCTTACTAATTCTCACCCCTAGGTATCGCCTCTCTTTCCCATGGAATAGGCATTAACGGGCAGAGGGCTGCTCTTTCCCGTTTAGTGACGTTGATCGCTAGGGCTGATGATTTATCTAGGTTAATTTTGAACCCTGACAATACTCCATATTCATCAATTTCCTTCCATAGGGAATCAAGGGATGCTGCCAGGTTCAATGCTGTTATTAAAACATCATCTGCATATAGCGCAATTTTATATTACTGGCCCCCTATTTGGACCCCCCTTATCCTGGTATTCTGCCTAATCCTGGCGGCAAAGGGCTCCATAGATAGAGCAAAAATCAGTGGGGACAGTGGACACCCCTGTCCGGTGCCCCTTGATATCTGTATTGCCTCAGATCTCCTGCCATTAACCCTTAATTGTGTTGAGGGAATTTTGTAATTGGCCACGACCCATTTGGTGAAGTTTGGGCCGAATCCGAAATGTTCCAGGGTCGCCCGCATGTACCCCCAATCCATCATGTTGAATGCTTTATGAGCATCTAATTAAATCACTGCCATTCCGTCCCCAGACCTGTGGGCGTGTTCAATAATGTCTATTGTTCTTCGAATATTGTAATGCGTCCCTCTCCCAGATATAAACCCTGTCTGATCGCTGTCAATTAGGCCCGGCAGAGCCGTGCCCAACCTGCCCGCCAGCACTTTAGCAAAAATCTTACCGTCATTGTTCATAAGCGTGATCGGGCGGTAGGAGGCAGCTAGCTCAGGAGCCCTTCCGGGTTTGTGCAATAGAACTGTCAATGATTCCGCCATAGATCTGGAGACGGAGCCAGATGTCAGGAAAGAGTTGAATAATTCCACCAGCTGTGGGACCAGGAGCCTACAGAACTTCTTATAAAATGATGCGGATAAGCCATCGGGTCCGGGAGCCGTGGGTTTCAATGATTTGATGGCGCCAAAATAGACTTCTCTAGGTGCTCCAGCTGATTCGTGTTCTGCTTGGGTATGGACTGTAGATATTTTGGTAAGTTATCTAGCACTGTTGGTGACCCTCTCATGATTTCTGAATGGTATCTCAATAATTCCGCCATTTTGTCTGCATCGGTGTAGAGGGCTTTGCCATCCGCCCCAGTTATTGTGAGGATGTTGTTTCTGGCTCAAGTCTTTTTCAATTTTTGTACTAATACTCTATTTGCTTTGTTCCCCTTCATATAATAGAATGGTTTTGTGAAGGCTAAGTATTTAGTGGTGCGGTCGGCGCAGTGCATTTCTAAGGCTGTTTTGGTCTTTTTTAGCTCTCTCTCGGCCTTTCTGGAGTATCGTCTTTTCAGGTCGGTCTCCAGGTGATTCACCTTCTCCTCCAATCTGGCTGCAGCTATATTAGAGACCCTTCGTTGTGCCGCACCTGCACGGATTAGAGAGCCTCTGACAACTGCCTTTGTTGCATCCCAGATGATGTTAATGGGCGAGTTCTCTGTGGTGTTTTTTTTAAAAAAGTTGACTATTGTGTTCTCTATTTCCATCTTAATGCATTCATCCAATAGCAAAGCGTCATTCAGTTTCCAGTGTCTCTGTGCCGCAAGCTTTTGCCCCGATATAGCTATTTTCGCAGACACTGGGACATGATCCGAGATCATACAGGTGTGTATAGCCGTTGCTTCCAAACATGGGTAAATGACCCCCGAGATCAAAATAAGGTTGATACTTGAGTAGCATTTATGCACCTGAGAATAATGGGAGTAGTCTCTTAAGGTCCCTTAATAGCTTGGCTAGTGAGAGCGCTTGTGTATTGTCAGTTTTAGTTGGCGGAAGGGTCTTGTCCATCTGGGGATTTGGCATTGAGTTGAAGTCTCTGCCCATGATCAGATGCCCTTCTTGGAATGCTAAAATGGTTGGGACTAAATTTGTGATGAAGGCAGCTTGAGCAGAGTTGGGGCCATAAATTAACGCTATAGTGATTGGGAGCTCCTCAAACATCCCTTTGAGTAGGAGGAACCTCCCATTTGAATCTCTTTTTATAGTGACTTTTATTAGGAGTATCCTATCGCTTAAGAGTATTGCCACTGCCCTTTTTTTTTAGCCCGAGATGGCAAAATATGCCTTTTGGTACCTGTTAAATCTTACTCTGTGTTCGTCTTCCTGCCGTAAATGAGTTTCTTGAAGCAACACAATGTCTCCCGCTAATTGACCCAGCCTGTGTTCTACGAATTTCCGCTTCCGTGGTGAGTTGAGCCGTTGCACATTGTTATTGCACTCGTATCAGCCATATTCTCTTATTCCTTTTTTTCCCTCTGAGTGTGAGCTTATGTCCGTCTGCTGAGAATGATCCTCCATATCTGAAGTAGCTACAATGTTTTGTAATGTTTCGATGTTGCTGTTGTTGACCTGTCATGATGTGCTTGAGTCCCAGGCTGAACAGCAGGGGTCTCCAGACCCAGGGTCTCCATTTGTCTTTCGAAAGTCCCTTCTTGGGGTGTCGATTCCTGCGCCTTGTTGAGCGCGAGCTCCAATGTGCGACTCTCGGAATCGCTCTGACCCCTGGACCCCTCTGGCTCACTGTCGCCCCTATTTGGACCCGAGGATCCGTCCATCTTGCCTATTTTCAGTTCATTCTGTTGTGAAAGCTCTATCATCCGGGGATTTTGTGGATGTACGTAGTTAAATATCAGTCAGGAACGGAGCTTTTTTTTGGTGGCCCTCTGGGTCTGCGTTGCCGTGCAGGTTTTGACCACTCTCCATCGGAAGGTTTGTTGTGTTGAGATTGGGACAGTTCCTCAGAGTCTGATCCTCCACCTGTTTCTCCGATGCCCATGAATTTGTCGGCCTCTTTCTGTGAACGGATTTGTCTCTGGGTCCCTTCCCAAGTGAACCTGACCGACGTTGGGAATCCCCAGTAATAGGTAATCTTTTTCCCCCTCAGCCACTCCGTGAATGTTCTCATGGCTCGGTGTTTCTGGAGCGTGGAGTTTGCCAAATCTTGATATAGTGTTATGTTGGATCCTTGGAACATTGTTTGGCCCATTTGTCTTGCTTCATTCATGATTTCTTCTTTGATTTGGTAGAAATGGACCCTTACCAGTACATCTGGGGGAAAGTTGGAAGTCGACCTCCGAGCCGCCCTGTGCACCCGGTCCAATTCCAGGGATGCCTCTTCCGGCAGGGTATGATGAATCAAAGCAGTTGGGAACCATAGTTTCTTAGCTCTGTGTCCGGTATGGATGCTGGTATCCCCCAGATGCAGATGTTGTTTCTCCGTGATCGATTTTCGGCATCTTCTTGTTTCGCTTCTAAGAGTTCACACCTTTCTTCCAGAGCTCTGATTCTATCCCTGCCAATCTCACCTTCAAACCACTGGTCACAGACTTCTGACTCGAGCTCCGCTATCCTTCTCTCCACCTCAATCACTCTCTTGTCCAGGGAGTTTATTTTTTGGGTTACTTCTTCTGTGCTTTTATGAATTTCCTTCGTCAGTGCCACGAGCAGTTCCTGCAGGTCATTCTTAGTTACCATTTGCGCTGCATTATTCGCCGATGCCTCGTTGGCGGGGTTCTTTTTGCAGAGGAGAGTATCCGGCGTTTCCCCTTTCTTGCAGCGTTTGGTCGGGGCATTGGCCAACAATGCTGCAATGTCTGTTTGCTTTGATATCTTCCCGCTTCTAGACATCCTTGGCCCTGATTAGACTCCAAGTCACCCCATTTGGCGCACTTTACGCTTGTTTACTCTGCTGCCGGGTGAGGGGCGACAGTGAGCCAGAGGGGTCCAGGGGTCAGAGCGATTCTTTGGTGATTGGTGATTTTGGGCCGGTGATCACTGTACGATATAGCTTTGAGAGTGGTCCATCCGGGTGATGTACGGGGTAATGATTCCCCGCCTCTGCCTTCTTCAACCCTGCGATTGATGGGATCGCTGCATTCAATGCCCCACTCCTCACCCTGTCTCCGCAGTACTGCCGTGTTTGCTTTTTTCCTCCAAGGCTGCGGGGGACCCGCAAGCCCGATCATTACCTGCGCACTAACGTGCAGTGCAATGGCTTCGTATTCACGCCGTTCACCACAGCCTCCGATCCCTGCCTCGGAGCGGGCAGTGCCCCCTCTATGGCCTTTTTGCCTCCCCTCCAGCAATCCGGACCAGGGATGCGGGCTAATGCTCTGGCAGGACTGCTCCGCTGTTGAGTGTCTTCCAGGAGCCTTCCGTCGGTGAGGTATTAAGTGCCCCCAGCCTCCGAGGACTGGCTGGAGGGTTGCTGGTACACGGCACTCTTTGTTACGGCACTACCATACCGCGTGGGTCCACAGTTCCTCAGCAGCCCTTGTCGTGTTCATATGGCTGCCCCTTCCCCATTCCGCGGCCTCTCATGGTTCAGTGAAGCGGCCGCCATCTTGCTGCCAAAGGATCCCCGGGCTCTAAATGCGTCCGATGGTGGCAGGCTGGGCACTGAGCTGGGTGCCACTCTGCGTACCGCAGCTCCAGAGCTTCCCCCACAGTGCAATGCTTTTTTGGTGAAAAAACGGGGTCTGGAGACGGCAATATTATGTTCTGCACATCGGCCCAGTCAGGAGCTTCTACGAAGTCATGCCGATCGTGGCAGCTACAAAACACGCCCCCTGAAACCCGCTGTTTTTTAAGAGGCCCGAACAAGAAAGCCAGCCACTCTAGAAACAAAGAGCCACATGATGCTGGCCACAGCGCAGGAACTTCAATGTCATTTTTAAAAAAAATTAAAACATTGTGGATGTACTCATTTTGCCTGGGGTAAAGTCACTAGCCACTGTGGGAGTTTTTACAGAGCTCAGGTTATTGCCAGGGGCTCTTCCAATGGGTAATGGGCAATGTAGGTGTTTGCTTTATCAAGTGCACTGCGCACAACGTCTATTAGGCAGTGTGTGTGTGTGTGTTTTCAGTGTACAATGCATGAACGATCACTGTGCTCAGGGCCCTGGTTTACAGTGTCGAGGGCATACCGGACACCCATGAAATGTGGGTGCATGTGCTGTGCTCAGGGCCTCAGGCACATTGTCTCACTGTGCAAGACAGCAGGCACTTTGGATGTGTTCTTTCTGCCCTGCCCAGTGTCCCAGGCATGGTATCCACTGGGCATTGTCAGGCCAATGCAGTGCACTGGAAGCATGTATGCAGGCCTTTCACATTGGCCACTGTGTGTGTTTTCACTTTGTCCAGTTCCCCATGCGGATTTACCATTGGGCATGTCCACTGGCGAGGTACAGTGAGCAGTGTGGGTGTGTGTGTGTGGGGGTGTGTATGGTGCCTGGGGCATGGCTGAATGCATGCTCAATGTGCACTATTTGCATAGCCAGTGTGCATAGGAAAACCTTGCCAAGGGGGCACTGTGGGAAATGTCACTGTGCCAGGGTCCTGGATCGCATCGACTCAACCTGCCTCAACATCAGATTGACATCAGATTAACCGCAGCTAAAGCTCCAATAAACCCTGCTCAACGCTCTCAAGTCTCCTATAATACTAGATTAAGGTACTATTAGGAGGCCCTGTCCCCTTGGTCCGCGTTCTGGGACAAAGTGAATTTTAGCCTCTTTTCCACCTTGTCCTTCAAGATAGCCTTTGTGAACAGTGACATTGTTTCAATGCCTTTCCAGAACATCCTTGCTCAGAGTACCATACTACAACAGTCTGTGTTCTCTTTATAGGAGTCGGTTTTTGGTATTTTTTTTTATTTCATTGAATTTCCAAAATAAAATTATATTTTTGTTTGTAGATTCTTGGTTAGATTTATTTTAGGCAATTGTACTTAAGTTGTTCTTGTTGCTACTGCTATCACACCCCTCCTGAAGAGTATAGCCTGCCCTCAGCCCACGTTACTACAAAATGAGAAGGAGGCATGTGCATTGAGCTGCATCTGTTTCACATTTATGATGGAATGTGTAACCAATGACCAACTGAAGTAGGGCGAGAAGTCTTAATGAGGAAGGTATAGGTATAAGAGACCACAGCCGACAGCACTTCACAAAGACACTTCTCCAAATGCGCATGCGCCAAATGCGCACGGCCCGTGCCGTTCATGGAATTCTGGGATAGTGGGCGGGGTTTGAGGTTTAAAGCTCACTCTTCAGTAGGGGAAAGTAGAAAATGTCAATTTCCCTGTCAGGAACAGTTTGGGGCCTCCACAGCCTACAGCACTTCACAAAGGCACTTCTTTAAATGCACGGGGCTGCCCGTGCCTTTTATGCAATTCTGGGATAGTGGGTGGGGCTTGAGGTTTAAAGCTCATGCTTCGGTAGAGGAAAGTAGAAAATGTCAATTTCGCTGTCAGGAACAGTTTGGGGCCTCCACAGCCGACAGCACTTCACAAAGGCACTTCTCCAAATGAGTGGAATCTTTGCAAGCTGGCAGGTGATATCATTGCCCACATTTGAATAAGTGAGGGTGGGCCTACTCAGAGAGGGACAGGGCTTGGCCTATATGACATTCAAATTGCCAAAAGAAAAAAGGAATTCCACAGGGAAGTTAAAATTGCTAAGAAAAGTCTACTTCCAACTCCTACAGAAAAAATTAGTTGTTGCACCAACCTAAGAACTCAATATAACTCAAGATTAGAATTGGTTGCAACATCACAAAAGCAGTTTGACCAGCTACAACTGGATCTTCACAATGGTTTAAATTGTTAAAGATTAATGATAGCTGGACATGCTGTCTGCTGAAACTCCTTTAATACTAAATCCGATCTCTGAAGAGAACTGGAAAAAGTATATCACCAATCAGCAGTGCCAACTCCCAGAGATGGATAACATGGCAAACTTTCACTATGAGGGTGGTTTGAGCAAAGACGGATTTGAAGAGACATACATCCTGATAAGAATTACTTAATTCAAGGGATCCCAAGCCCCAAAACCATATAAGTTAGCAAATGCTGTAATTAAAAGCAGCCCTGAGTACTGTGCACAGGTATTGACAATAATATTTGTGAAAATGTTGGACACAGGCAACATACCTTACATCTGGAAAGACCCTGCTGCTTAAAGGCCATTGGCAATGATTGACTCTTGTTGCAAAATCTTTGCAGTCCTTATCCTAGAAAAACTGAATACTTGGGTTAATGAGCTGGATTTGTTACTCCTTTTCCAGACTGGCTTTAGACATGGATGCTATGCGTCCCACAACATCAACATCCTGGCCATAAATTATATCATGGCAAAAACGATGCACCATTCTGGTGGGAGACTATCCATGCTTCATAGATCACTCATGCACATTTGATAGAGTCTCCCGACCCATTCTTTGGGACAAACTCAGGTCCTGGGGCATAGATCCCAACCCACTTCACTTCATTAAGTCACTATATACGGTTAATACAGTTTTGGTCCGACTAGACTGGGAAGGTTCCCTTTCCTCTACTATTAAAGTGAATATGGGGTTGAAGCAAGGTTGTGTTCTCTCACCCTTGTTATTCAACCTCTACACTGCAGATGTAGACAAGGCCATAAGAACAGTGCATGATTGTCCTCAACGTATGAGCAATGTTGCAGTATCTTGGACGGCATACTCTGACAATACTATCCTGTTGGACTCAACTCCTATAGGCTTACAACACTCTATCAAAGCACTTGCAACCTATGCTGCTAATAATAAATAGCATGAAGGTCAATACCCTACAAACTAAGGGCATTGCATTTAAGTAATACCACAACACTAAATATAATTGGAGGTTAGAAAACAAGATATTGGAAGCAGTTAAAACATACATCTACCTTGGTATTCCGATGGCATCCTCCTATATTACCTACGGTATAGCAAATTATGTTTGTCCAAAAGTGATGAAAAAATGGGCTGTGGCCAAAAAGGTCATTAGTAGAAAGGGAGGTTCGAATATAGACGGTTATATCATGGCAATAACGATCGAGCCGGCGGGCCATTAGCGCTTAAGGTAATGCACCCGGGGCCTGACTGCTCGGGCCTTAATGGTGACCCCAGGAGCATTACCTTAAGGTGGTAATGGCCTGCCAGCGAGGCGGTTATTGCCATTAGTATTCTGGGGTTTGCAGTCTCGGGATACTGGTATTCCAGGGTTTGCAGCCCCAGAATACTAATGTGCTGACCTTTCAAGCAGCATTTCTTTTGCCATTTGAAAAGGTGTTGCAGCAGCAGGCTTTAGTTCTAGGAACAGTAGAACGCGCTCACTGCTTCATTAGTACAGAGCAACAGGGTGCCATTTTGGGCCAACTTGCTCCATACTAATGAATGGGAGGAAAATAAACATTAAAAATGGCCACCTGGAAAAGGGAGAAGGGACTACATGTGGTCCCTTCTCCCTTTCCATGGTCACCTGAAAAAGAAAATAAAAAAAAAGAGTGTACCCAGCGTGCTATGCATGCAAGTGCGTCTATGGGATTACACTGTGGTATGTTCGGAAACAAGCCAATCCATGTTAAGTGTTTCCCATGGATTCTCGCCACCGGGTACTAATGAACTATACAGAACTGGAATTGTTCCCTACATTCTTTATGGCTTGGAGACCCTCCATTCACGTATGATTAACTGGTTAGATAAACTCAAAGGTAAATTGTTGCGACATATTCTTGGAGTTCTCCAGGCCGTATCAGTGGAGGCTTTCCATTGTGAGCTAGGCACTGTATTCCTCCGAGCCAACTGGCTGATTTGTAGAGCAGAATTATATGTCAGACTTTGCAAAGCCATTACAGAGGAGATCTCCCTTCTGCAGATGTTCACTAAAGATTAAAGTCAATATATCCAGAGCTCTTTGTACCAAAATTTGGAGAACACAGTGACAGTTTTCTTAGACTCTATTGATATGACTTTAACCCCCACTGAAAGTACATACACCTTTTTCCCTAAGGAGCTGAAAAAGAACACCCTGGTAAGGGATTGCTCTCAAAATCTGAGTAAATTATAGGGTAAGAAGAGATATAAAGAATATTCCATGCAGCGATACCGATCCATTCGCTATAAACAATTACCCGGACCCGGAAAATGGTCCCACTAGCATTTATAACCCAGCTTCAGAAATGGACTGACTCTGTCCCACCTCAAGGGAATATGATCTGATTCAGGCGAGGAACCTGGCAAGGCAAGCTCCTGCAAATGAAATTGAGGTTCTGCCACCTGTCATCAATAATTTAACTGCACACCAGATCAGAAACACTGTAACCCCTGCTGCATGTAACAATGCCAGTCAGTCACATCATTAACATCATGGCCTGATCTGTGGCTGTATCTTTCTGGTTCTCAGAGTACCTGCCTTTATACCTAGGATTACCGATAGAATAGAACTGAAGTAAATGCACACAGAGAAGATGTCCTCCTATAAGCAACTGCAGACTCAACAAGACACAGGGATGCCCATAGCCACTGATGATGGACCATGGGCCCATTGAACACCAGTCATTAAATCTAGTTAGTACTTGTAAATCCAAGAGAACATAAGTAGATGTAACTGCACAATGATAGGGTATCATCCAATAAGCAATGGCAGAATCAATGACATACAGGGATGCCCATAGACCTGCAAATTGCTTAACCCAATAAAGATTAGGAATAGGGCCACTCAACACCAATGACACTGCCAAGCAGGGAAAGACAACCTCAAGCCTGTTAACCAGAACAAACTCCACATTAGACAGAGAATTTCTCTCGGAGAACTAATGCTCCAAACCTCTAGAATAGATACGGTCAGCTCAGCAGACAATGGAAGGGAATCAGGATAGGGGTCTCCCACCAATCCGCACAGAAACAAACACAGGCTGATATATTCAACAACAAACAAAAGAATGCAGCTATACCCCTCAATCAATTTCGGCCAAGCTGCACACATGCCTAGAAACCACCATGAACACCTCAACAGTCTTTAAAATAAATTGGCCTAGCTGGACATATAATCTCATGCACAAGCTCCACCACTATCAGAATGCAGACTCTGAGGTCAATGGCCTTTCTGCACACACTCTATTGATCTCACACAGCCACTGCACCATGCCTAGTATTAGAATGCAGCTACACACCAGGTAAACTGCACTGGCTGCACACATACTGAGTGCACCCAAGCACTATTTCATAACATACTTTCTACACTGACCTGGACTACGGTCCCTGAGGGCGTTCAACCCACAGCACTTTAAGATCATACTAAAGGTATATAAGGTGCTATAAAAATGCACAATAACATAACATAACAAAACATAACATATCACTCTAGAATACGAATCAGATCAGTTTGGGAGCCAACTGCTTGGAGCCGAGTCATTAGTTATTACTTTAGCAGCATATCATGTCTGGAGATTATAAAAATCACAGAGGTAATTGAAATGAAAGTAAGAAGGATTGTGGCTGGTCTTAATTAACTGCCAATACTCTGAATTGAATTGTTTCTTATATCCCACAGAAATTCATTCGAACACCATGTATTTTTTGTATGTATGTCAGGATTTTTGATCGTATTGTGGTTTTATTAGGAAGACACTCTGTATTTATTGTATAATGAAATAATGAATTGCATTTGAAAAAGTGGTTTCTTTACATGTATAATATGTTTCGTATGGTGTTAAAGGTTGGACATTTTTAACCAATATAGCACTTAATAAAAAAAAAGAAAAACAACTAGAAATGGACTCAGGAGCAGAGGAAATGGCACTATTGGGAGCCTGTAGACTTAAGACCCTTTTAAAAGCAACAGACTGGTTTGAACTAAAACATATACAACCACACATTAATTTTCTGCCAAGCCCTTTGGCAGCAGGAGGATTAAGTGTGATTTAGCCACTAGACAAGCCGGAATATCCTTCAAAAACCATTTTAAAAATCCAGTCAGATTTCAAGATGGCCGCCTGCTAGTGCAGTCACGGACGTATGGCTCCAACCCAAAAAGGGCCGAGCTTGGTGAGAAAAAGCATCAGAAGGACCAAGGTCTGACCGGAGGTCCATCAATCCTCAGCACCACCCCAGAGGGCCAATAGTGAGGCGCCAGCACCTTCTGCAAAACGATAACATAACTGTAACAAGGAAAACACCCTGCCAATGCTTCAGCAACACAGCCTGTGGCCTTTGCGAGGCAGACAGTGATGGCGGGGGTGGGAGGTGGTGGATAGAGGAAGCAGTGGACACTCTCTGGAGAGGGCTGGAGACCGAATCAGCCCACAATTGTTTCCATATCCTGACGATTGTGGAATTCACTGCCCGGCTGGCAATGGAGTTCGGTCTGCAGAAGTGGTCCCTCTGGACTGAACACTCTGGCCGGTGGAGGGGTGGCACAATGCTGGAGACCTGAGGTGTCCCAGGACCCTAAGAGGAGCAACCACCTACCAATAAACTGGCACAACTGCGCACACGGGGGTGCAGGAGGTTCACCTCCTCCCGGAGGAGAGCATTTTAAAGCGGGCATCTCGGGCAGTGACTTCTGATGCTTGGGTGGGCCGAGAAGGAGACGGCCCAATGCAAGTGAAAGGCGAGTAACAAACAAGCAGCGGAACAGCACCCTGACCCTCCGGGAGACACACTTTACAAGCCAGTCAGGCACACACAGGATCAGCTGCTTCCCTCTGTCCTTCCACCCTCTCTCCTGGAAGTCTCGGGATCCTCCATGGGATGTGCCTGCAGCCTGGTTGGGCTTCAGAGAAACTATGCTGGGTAGTATGCCCATACATTATGGCAAACCTCGCAGCAGGCTGATCTTGGAGCTTACTAGCACACCGGATTTCCCTAGGGGCATGTTTGAGATAAAGTAATCTGATGAAACAAGGGGTAGATCCTCAGGAAGAGCAAGCGGTCAATGTCAGGCACCAAGGGGAAAAAGACAATGCAGAAGCTTACATGGCAGCCGATCTCCAAAGCTGTTGGATAAGGTCTGCGGAGGCACAGTTGAACCCAGATAGCACATCAGACGTCGCAGAAGACCTACCAAACACACTAGACCCCTATATGGCATCCTCCAAAGAGGACGTGGAGCGCTGCTTCCAGGTGCAATTTAAAACCTTTACCCGCAAATTCAAGTCAGCCCTGGCGGACATGAGGAAAGACATTGCTTCCCTGGAAGAAAAACATGACACCAACCAAAAGGCGCTACAGGACCTGGCCCTTGACTCCACTAATTCAGAAGAACTGCTTGAACACCTGGCTAGGTCGACACACAACATCGAAATGCATTGAGAGCACTTAGAGGTACGGTCGTACCGGTCTAATATCCGCATAAGAAATCATCTGGAAAAGGTGCAAGACACACACTTGAATGAAGAAGTGACAACAATCTTTAGGGATCTACTGAATGCAGAAGGAGAGATGGACATCCCAATAGATAGGATTCATAGAGTGGGGCCAAAATGCCAAGATCCGAGTGCATGTACAAGAGACACCTTGGTCGCACTTGCACACTATCCATAAAGGAGCAGATCCTTAGGGCTGCCAAAAAGGTGGCACCAATCTCATACAACAGTGAAGAAATCCCACTCTTTCCAGACCTTTATCAGCTGACCTGGCAGAAGTGAAGGGATATGCACAGGCTGTTGGTCCACTTGCAGTCTAGAAAGATAAACTATAGATGGACTTTCGCATTTGTCCTCCTGTTCAGCTGGGAAGGCAAACAGCACCAGGTGACAACAAAGGGGGAAGGTGACAGGATGTTGCAGATAGACGACCAACCTGGACCAAACCCCACCCGATCATGTGCCTCTAAGAGCCCCTGACACTGGGAATAGGCAACTATAGAACAAAGCCACAGAAAGGCCCTCTAAGCCATCCCACTTTAGGCACGCTGGCAACCAAAGTCACATCTGCAAAAGGACGATATCAGTGATTAAGGTACTGTAGCGCTGAGATCATTTATCCACTGAAGTAGAATTGGGGTACAGGAAATGATCATTTTGGAATCCATCAAAGACCTATGGGGGGGTTCTAAGCGACCCCACACAAATGCCTGGCTTTAGTGGTAGGCCACTACCGAGGACAGAGTCCGAGGAGAGATTAGCGAAGGTTGTCTGCATCAGGGTGCTAGGGGGGAGTTATGTTTTTGTTGGGGAAGGGAGATTAGTAGGACATTATGGGGAATGGTTGGGGCATTGAGTAGTACACAGGGATCTATCAAAAGCTGGTAAAGTGATGCCTTGGAGTAGGATACTCTCAAGCGTAAATCACAAAAAATAGACACAAAAAATAGATTTATGTTTTGGTGCCTCACACTAAACATTAGGGGTCTAAATACCCCCGTCAAAAGGAGGAAATTGGAATGCCTTCTTTCCACGCATCAGTCAGACATACTTGCACTTCAGGAAACACATATTAAAGTCCAAGACTTTCATAAATTAAAGATAAGAAATTACCCAACAATTATACAAGTGTCAGGGTGCAGGGTGTTGTAAGGGGCAGACAGGGCTCTGCGGAAGTCCCCAAGCACAGGACAGCAGAGAAAAGAACAAGACAAGACAAAAGGAAAAGACTCCTGCCTTATCAGAGGCTTCTTTGCCCTTTTTGCAGGAAAAAGGACCTGCAAACTACAAGCTCCAGCAGCCTCTGGGCCGGGAACTACTTTTTCACTCCCACGTTGGGAGAGGCACGTGAACGTGCATGCATGCAAGCAAAGGCACAGGGCTTGTGCTTAAGCACCCGACCAGAGCAGACACATCATCCGGAGCTCCTGCCGAGGGGATACATGTGAGGGGCCACGGCCCAAGGAAGAAGCTTTCCGGCCTCTCGCTCATGCCACATAAGTAGCGCAAGAGTGTTGGGGAAGAATCCATGCTTGAATTCTAACACGCTGCAACAGGGAGGCAGCACGGGGACAGGAGTGGAGCACGGAACATTTGGGCACCAAATCCACAGAGGGGCACGCACAGGGGGCACAGCCCAGCCACATCACATCCCCTGGTTGTAGCAAAGCTAAGTGTTTTAACAGCGTTTGCTGCATTTAAAGACAGCGACTTTCTCCCGCATGCTGCATGTAAACTAATGCGAACAGCGCTTTCTAAAACCCACCACTTGAGCCACGTGCCACGAACTTTGGCATCACGTTGTGCTTTCTAGTTATAAGCCACGTGCGGCAAACTTTGGCACCACAATGGGATTTCTCATTTCTTAGCCACGTGTGGTGAACTTGGGCCACACGTTCTGACTACCAATAATTAGACACGTGCGGTGGAAATAGCTGCACATTTTTTTTTGTTTGGCATTTAAAAGGCTGCATGAGCAGATTAACACTACCGGTGCATGTACCTACAGTAACCAGCCCCTGGGGTGGGATGTCATCTGTCTGCATGCCAGTTCTACTGTACCTTACCATGTGTGAACAAAACACAGATCATTAATACTAAATTCTCTTTGCAGCATTTGAAATGCTCCTGGCACCGGACCTGAGAGTGCACAGGCAGGAGGCCAGCACTCACTCCCAGAGCTAAGTGCTTTTTCTGTATCAAAAGTTGTGTGTGATAGAGCTGTGTATGTTGGGGGAAGTAGTGGGGGTAGGTGGTTCGTGCCACTGCTACGCCTGGAATCCGAAGCTGTGACAACAAGCAAACACTAGGAGGAAGACAGCTGGGGTTCTTCTCGCTTTCAGAGCACACACCCAGGTATTCATCTTGAAGACTAAAGCCGACATAGAGGGTCATTTTCTCTTTCTTTTAATGCAACTTGGATCTCTAACACTAAAATTGGTGTCCATGTATGCCCCAAATTCAGGACAAGAGGTGTTTCTTAAATCGGTCCCCTCGGATTTAGCACTTTTTAGCACAACCAAAATAATATTGTTGGGAGACCTTAACATTGCATGGGATCCCCTTAGGGATAGAAGCTCCAAAACAAAATATGTTCAACCGCCACCAGCACTTGACCTCAAATCTAAATTTGAACAACTGACACTCAGGGATGTCTGGACCACATTTTTGGGCCTCAACCACGCTAATAGGAAAAATGGAACACATAGATACTCACACAATCACAATTGTATACCATGCCCCACTGACGCTTCCTTAAACTCCCCAGACTACAACCCAAACTATTGAGTTGGAGATTCCCTAGGGTGCTACTGATGGATGACTTAGAAAGCAAAATGGTAGATTACTTCAACACTAACACTAATGGTGAAACAGGTGCAGTAGTGGTCTGGGATGCTTTTAAAGCTACAGTGAGAGGGGAGATTATAACGATTTAAGCACATAGGAAGAAACATCAAAGAAAGGCTGAACTAGACCTAGAAATAGAAGTTAAGGACACACTCAAACAGATCGAGATAGATCCCAGTACAGGTCTCCATAAATTATACAGGAATATTAAAGGTAAATTGGAACTCCTTCACATGAAACAAGCTGAACTAAGCCTAATTTATCTAAATCAGAAGCACTATATTAAGACAAACAAAGCAGATAGGCTGTTAGCAAGGCAACTTAAACAGAAATGCACAGCCCAAAAAATACTAAGGGTGGAGGATCCTGTGGGGAATAGGATGATGGCGACAGAAGGCATTGCTGCACAATTTCAGTCTTTTTACTCTGCGCTGTATAAGTCGTACCACCCTAATCAAATTTCTCAACTCAAATGCTTACAGACAATTCCATTAAATGAAATTCCCTTGTTGGACATTAAGAAATTAGAGAGAGGTATTAGCGGGAGGTTCTGCATGTGATAGCGAACCTGCCAATGAATACATCGCTGGGCCCGGATGGGTATGCAACCTCATTCTTTAAGAAATCTTGTGCGAATCTAGCCCCCAAATTAACAGACCTTTTCAACTCATTTAGCGCTGATGGCACAATAACCCCTTCCATGGAAGAGGCTAAGATAATTCTCTTCCCTAAGCCTGGGAAAGATCCAGATAAATGTGTTTCATATCGCCCAATCGCGCTTATGAACTTAGATGCAAAGATCTACACTAAAATTCTTGCGACCTGGTTGGAAAATCTGATCCCACACTAATTTACACTGACCAAACAGGGTTTTCGTCAAAAATGGTGAAACCGATGATAACATTAGAAGATGGTGCCATTTACTGGAAAACATGGCTAAGAAAGGGAATGCAGCGGTATTTGTGTTGCTCGATGCAGAAAAAGCATTTGACATGGTAGAGTGGTCCTTTCTTTTCAACATCCTCTGAGGAATGGATTTTGGTCCTAGATTTATAGCCATGATACAAACCAATTATTTCAACTCCGACGGTCAGACTATTCATAAACGGTCACCTCTCTCCCTCTGTCTCCCTTCAAAGGGGCACAAAAAAAGTATGCCCCCTTTCCCCTCTCCTTTACGTGCTACACTTAGAAACGCTGCTATGATATGATTGGTTATTTATAATGCACTTAATATCCAGAGGTTTCTAAGCACAGACCCGGGGATCGAACCTGTGTTGCTCCGCGTCATCTTGCTTCCAAGGTGTATGCATTGCCCCTAAACTATCCTCCCGGGACAAGCACAATGCGCCAACCAAAGGCTATTGAGGGAATGCCATTTGGAGGATTTATCCACGAATTGATGGCCTATGCTGACAACATGCTTCTTACTGCCACTAAGCCGGATATTTTGTTCTTAGCAGCACTTCATGAGTTGGAAATATTGGGCGCAGACGCCTGACTTAAAATGAATGTTACAAAATATGAAATTTTAAACTTGTCGGTCGGACAAGACGATTTGGAAAAAGCAAAAACACCAGCACAGCTCTGCTGGCTCCCTAAGGCAATTCAAATTCTAGGGGTGACTATTACACGCACACTTGGGGAATTCTACCTAGCTAACTTTCTGCCATTGTCAGTGGAAATTCAGGAACAATTACAGGCGTGGAATCCCCTCTCAGTGTCATGGTTGGGGCGGATACATACTATCAAAATGGTCATTTTGCCCCGAGTTCTCTACTTTTTTCAAGCCCTCCCATTTCCGATTCGGACTGTGTTTTTTCATACTCTTCATAAGACAATATCCAATTTTATATGGGAAAAAAAAACCCTTGCATAGTGTTGAAAACATTAATGCTTCCGCCAAACAGAAGGGAGGTATGTCTCCCAAATTTTCAGGAATATTACTGAGTTGCTCAATTACGAGTGATTAAAAACTGATTCGGGGAAGATACAAATAGGGTATGGGGCAGATGGAAAAAGCAGTGATGGGCCCCAGAATGGAGGAAAAACTATGATTACCAAGATCAAACAGGCCATGGAACATACACTTCAGTGCAAATACAAAAGTAATCGAAGACTATTGGGAGCAAGCAATTCAACAACACTATATCACAATATTTCCCTCACCCTTTTACCCCCCTATTTGCAAACCCACAATTTAACTCAGGTCTAAACCCCAAATCAATTTCACGCAGCAAATAGCAGGGTGTATGAAATTTCACATTATGTTATTGCGGGACAATATCAAATCATTTAACTTATGCAAAGAGGAACTAGAGCTTCAGGAGAATCAGAGATATCAATACTTTCATGTCCGTCACTGGCTTATGGCCCCTTCAAACAGATCTGCTGTGCAGAGAGCCCTCACACCATTCGAGAAACGTCTGGCCTCTAACCCCGTGGACAAACACTTGATCTCAAAGATATACAAATACTTGACAGATGAGCTCCCGAAGACAACACTACCTTACCAAACTAGATGGAAGAGACCACTGGGTTATACGCCATCGGACAAGAAGTGGGCTAGTCTATGGGAAGGTACTCCCTGTCTAACTAGATCTCTCTAAATTAGGGAATTCTGGTTTAAGTTGATGTTCTAATGGCAGAACTCCTGAACGCTTAGACAAGATAACACCGAACATCTCTGACTCATTTTGACGAGATTGTGTGAGGAAGAGGGGTGGGTTACACATCTGATGGTCCTGCCCTAAATTACAACCATTCTGGAAAGAAGTGAATACAAATATCCAGAATATGTTTAAATTAAAATCTGATTGACCAGTAGGCGAATGCCGTCTTGGCATGGCTAGACAGGAAAACGGACAATGACAGAAACAGAAAAGCATATTGTATCCTTCAGATGGCAGCACTACTCATGAGAGCTCAACATTGGAAATCCAAAGAATCCCTGCATGTCAGAGGCTGGTATCAGAAACTCTGGAAATGTACGTCCTTGGAATGGGTCACATATGTGATTCAAGGGGAGCAAACAATATTCTCGGCTGAGTTTGCGTTGATATTGGACTTTTTACATGGAGATTATATGGAACAATATATGTATAAAGTTACAAATATTAGGCATTTTCTGAAACATGTTGAAAATTGCCAAGACCGGTGTACTGGGGAGTCAAGGGGGAAGGGGAATGAAGGGGGGGTGTTAGTCAAGATTGTATGTAGTACTCTGTGGGAGACTGCGCCAGCCTTGTCCTTGTGGCAATAGTTACCCTAACCTTTGGTATAAGCATGTACTACACAAGTTGGTAGAGTGACTGAGCAGCCAATGTGGTGGTCAATGTGGTCAATGTGGTCAATGTGAGCAGTAGGGTTATTACACAGAGATTCACAGTGGAAAGTATCCAAATAAACACTTACACTCAAGGTTTCTTGATTAAACAATTATTTATTAATTTAACAGTGAGTTGAATAAGCCTTCTTTAGAAGGGAGCACAGATATGTAACACAATAATATACTTTAAAAATGCACACTCTCTGTTTCAATAAATCAGTAGATACCCGTTTGGGATGGCTTACAGATACTTCCTACACCCTGAGGTGACTTAAATAACTAGAACACTGTGGACATTGGTATATCACTGGCACATTTAGAGCAATACTGAGGTTAGTGTCAAAAAGAAATGATGAGGGAATAAAACAATGGTTAACAAATATTCTTAAGCAGGTAAGTACTTTTGAAACCGCCAATGCAAAGTAAATTAACCCTTTCCCAGCCCCACACATTATATAATGTGTGACTTTTGTTGAGGGATAGTTAAAGCACAAAGTCAGAGGATAAGAAGAGTCTTTCAGGGAGCCAGCACAGCCAAAGTTAGTTGAGCAAAAGTCTAGGCGAGCTGAAGCACTTCTTGCAGGTAAGTAAAAGTCTTGCACAATGTTTTAAAAGTCTTTGTAGAAAATGAAATCACCTTAGGGCCACACACAGGGAGGTTTGGGAGGGGCAAAGCTGCAAGCAACTCTGCAAAAGCCAACAGGACAAGTCTCAACTGAGAGTTAGCAAGGCTACACAACAAGATGTAAGCAACCCTTTAGTTTTACAGTACCTTTGGTTTGAAGAAATTGGTTCCAGCTGATTTCTTTTCCAGTATAGGTCTGCAGATCCAGTTGTTGATGGGCCTCAGTCATGGGGAGAAGAGGAAGGACATCTGGGGACTCCTGCACTGTGAATTGTAGGTCAGCTGCATCAATGGGCAAACTTCAGAAGAGCTGCATTTTGCAGTTTCAGCTCCTTGCGGCTCTCGCAAATAGCACCACTGAGGATCTCAGATACCTTTATGGACTTTCCTTGCATCTGTGGTCCAGCACTCTGTTGAAGTGGCTCAGGCTTTGTCAGTCCTGCTTCATGGGAGTTCAGAGGAGCTTCCTGTAGCTCGGGTCTGACTTAAAAACAAGACACTCTATTCTGCTGTTCCTCTCCCTGGCACTCGGTTCCTGCATCAGCAATGGAAGTACAGCCAGCTCCGAGAGGATGTCCAGATGAGTTTGCTTTGGGGTTGATTGGTCCCACCAACCCAAGGGGAGAAGTTGTCCTTTGCAGGGCTTCTCTAGTGGAGGCGAATTCAGAGCTTCAGCAATGCAGCAGGGCTTCACCGGGCAAACCAACGGTCCAGGAGTTGCAGCAATCATCTCTTCCAAGTTCTTTCTTCGGATTCCTTTGTCCAGTGATCGACTCTGCCTTCCAAGCAAAAAGCCTTGCTTTTTATGCAGGTTTCTCCCATTTATTCGTAGCCTAGCTGTCAATCACACAGCATGGTGGTTGTCCACTTAGGACAGCCAGCCAGCCAATCACCTTTGGATGCATTCCTCTAATCAAGGGGATTAAGCACATGGTGTTTTGGGCACTCCCTCGTGGGCTAGATGTGAGCCAGAGGCGGGCTTCACTGGTGAATCCCACCAAAGACAAAATCAACAAAGGGACCAAACCTGGTTTGGCGCGCAGAGTAAATCTCAAGAAGGACCTTTCCAACAAGAAATGGCGAAAAAAGAAGGCTGAGGCCATTTTGACAAAAAGGGCACCCACGGGTTCTTTACTGTAGCTGCAATTGCAGCCTGGGGTAGAAACACACAATGGTAGGAATAAGTAAACCACTGCCACCAACCATTAGTTGGAGAAAGGGTAACATACAAAATTAGAAACTAGACAAGGGGGATACTAAGTAACTTCTCCAGCACCCTATTGTTAGATAGTGTGTGCTGGCTCAAGAAAGTTGCAAAATGTAAGTTAAGTCAATTTCAATTCACTGCTCTTGGAAACAGTAATTTCACCAAGAGAAGATATTTTAATCTTTTGGAAATCTAAGAAACTTCCCTGTGCCACTGCACTGAAAATGTTGTTTGTCACAATGTAAACATCAAAAGAAACACAGAGTCCAAATCACAGAAACATACATGAGAGAGTGGGAAAAAGGTCTCATTCTCTCCAGGTTAGAAATTAAAAGTCCTAAAGTGCAGCAAAATGAGCTGCAGGGTCAATAAGGTAGATGGGAATTAGCACATTTCTGAGTATTCTCCCTAACACTCGTCTCCCCCACACTAAGGGACAGGAGGATTTAATTCACTACTGAATGAATATCCTTACTCCAGTAGGTCATAATTTCTGGAGAGACTATCAGTATTTTGGTGATTACACCCTGACCTGTGTTCTATGGGGAAATCAAACCCCTGAACGCTGATTGACCATCTTAAAAATTTAGGATTCTCCCCCTTCATCTGTATTAACCATCTCAAGGGTTGGTGGTCTGTTTGAATTACAAAAGTAGATCCATACGAGTATGGTCTAAACTTCTTCAGACCACACAATTGCAAATCATTCTTTTTCAATTATTGCCCACCTTGTTTCACGTCATTCAGTTTCCTACTGATGAAGCAGATAGGATGTTCCCTGCCTTCTCACCTAGCTGACTCACAACTGCACCTATTCCCATATTTGAAGCATCAGTTTGTACAATAAAGGATTGGTTGTGGTCAGGAGCTCCCAAGACTGGAGCTTGACAAAGGGTCCTTCAAATTCCTTAGTGCACTGCTCATTCCACCTGACCTTCTAGGGGAATTTGGGTGAGGAGATCGCATTCAAGGAGGAAGCTATGGTCCCATAGTTCACAATGAAGTTCCTATAGTAACCTGTGAGATGTAGGGTTGGCCCAGTTTCTTTACAGCTTTTACCTTTCTAGGCAATGGCCTTATTTCACCTCCTCCTACCTCATGTTCAAGGTAGACCACTTTACTCTGACCAATTTGACATTTGCTTGCCTTTATGGTCAGATGGGCCTATTCAAGAGCCTGTAATACATATCCTAGGTGGTCAAGATTCTCTTCCCAAGTGGAGCTGAACACTGCAATGTCATCCAATTATGCCATGTAGAAGTCCACCATCCCATTCAGAACATGATTTACCCTTTTTGAAATGTAGCAGGTGCATTTCTTTAGTCTAAAATGTATAAACTTAAACTGGTAGAGGCCTCCTGGGTGGAAAATGCTGTTTTCTCCTTGGCATGATCTGTCAAAGCTATTTGCCAATAGCCTGATGTTAGGTCAAATTTACTGAGGAACTTAGCTTAACCAAGTTTGTCTACCAGTTCATCCGTCTTAGGTAAAGGATGGACATCAGTCGTGGTGACTGCATTAAGAGCTCTATAGTCCACACAGAATCTCAACTCCATGGATCCTGCATTTGGCACTAGCACAACTGGACTAGTCCATGGACTTGTAGATGGCTCCATTACCCCGAGATCAAGCATCTTCTTGACCTCCTCCTTTATGTGGGTTATTACATGGTCTGACACCCTGTAACCCCTACTATTGACAGGGAGACAGTCACCTGAGAGTATATCATGCTGGCCCCAATGGGTCAAGCCTGATGTCAGTGAAAGCAGGGAGGCAAACCGATTTAACAGAACTTTACACTCCTCCTGTCGTTGCAGAGTCAGAACAGAAGAGAGATTAACTACTTCTATTTTTCCATCTAAAGGCTGTCACCTCAGAAGGTCAGGTAGAGGTTCACACTTCTCCTCTTAATCAGAGGCTAAGAGCAAAGCTCCCAGTTCTGATGTGGATACATATGTCTTCAGGTGGTTGGTGTGAAAGACCCTAGGGGCCTCTTTGGGATTGTCCAAGTCCATTAAGGAATTGACCTCTCCAAGTTTGCCCACAACCTTGAAGGGTCTGATCCATTTGTCCTGTAAGGCCCCCTCCCTTGTAGGTACCATAACTAGAACTAGCTGGCCTGGAGAAAACTCCACCATGTTGGCCTTCTGGTTATGCCAATGTTTAACCAGAGCCTGACCTGCTTTCAAGTTATCAGAAGCTTCTGTCATCATGTGTGTCATTCTCCTTCGGAGACCTAACACATAGTCAGTGACTCTCACTAGCTTGAGGGAAAGATCAATCTCCGACCCTTCCTTGATTAGGGCCAATGGATCTCTAACAGGATGACCATAGAGGAGCTCAAAGGTGCTGAAACCAACCCCTTCCTTAGGTACTTCTCTATAAGCAAAGAGAAGGCATGGCAGTAGAAGGTCCCACTTTCTTCTAAAGGGTTCCTCTAAAGCACCAATCATGCTCTTCATAGTTCTATTAAACCTCTCTACTGATCCATTGGTCTGGGGATGGTAGGTTGTTGAGAACTTGTAGGGCACTCCACAGTTTTTCCACATGGCTTGCATGTAGTGGGACATAAAATTGGTCCCCCTGTCTGAGATAACCTCCTTAGGAAAAACTACCCTGGTAAAAATACCAAGGAGGTCCTTAGCCACTGCCTGGCAGTAACAGTCCTCATAGGTATGGCTTCAGGATACCTGGTAGCATGGTCTGCCATAACCAATATAAATCGGTTGCCTGAAGATGTGGGAGGATCTAGGGGACCAACAATGTCAATCCCTAACCTCTCAAAAGGAACTTCCACCATTGGGAGGGGCACCAAGGGTACCATGTTCTTGGCTCCACTCTTGCCAGAAGTCTGACAAGTGTAACAGCTTCTACAGAATTTATCTACATCAGACCCCATCTTGGGCCAGTAGAAATACAGAGAAATCCTTTCCTCTGTCTTATTAAAACTTAAATGACAAGCTAGAGGAATCTCATGGGCTAATTGTAGAAACTGCTGTCTCACCACTTGAGGCACTACAAGTCTGCTGTAGTCTCCTGTAGTAGACCCAATAGGCTCGCTGTAAAGGAGGCCATCCTCCCAGCACAGCCTGTGCTTCACTGGCTCCTGCCCATCCAGCTGGGAAGCTGCCTGTTGGCAAAGTCCTTCAAGAGTAGGACACTCTCTTTGATCTCTGCTGAAGTCTGCCCTAGAGAGTCCACCTTCTGTAAGCAAAGTCTGCAGCTCAGGATGGTCTTTAGGATCCAGATTTCCATCATAGGGAAGGGATTCTTCCAGTTCTTGTCCACCAGTAACTGATTCACCATTCTCTGGTTGTTCCTCACACTCAGCCTCAGCTGCTGGAGGGATCACATGTGTGACATTGGACTGTCCTCTCAGGGATCTGCTTGTTGTTTGAACAGGTGTGACACCTTTCCTCTTCCCTGAGACCTGGGGTTCCACTTTGTCTCTTTCTTTGTCCGAGAAGTTGAAGGGCGTCCTTCTTGTGGACTGGAAATGATAGGTACCTATGTAACTTCCCACTGAGAGTCATTTAAAGATGCCTCTCTGACCAATCTAGTTTGTTCCTGCGTCCTTTCACTGGGAGGCCTGGGGGTGTTTGATACAACTCCAAGAGTCTTTAAGTCATTCCCCAACAGGACTCTCCCAGGTACCCCACTTTGTACACTGACAGGAATCATCACAGTCATATTGTTGCACTGGATGAGAGCTGTTAGTATAGGAACCATCTGAAGTGAGCCCCTAGCAAGCTTAGTGGCACCTTTCGATGCCTAAGCAACATCCACAGGTTTTAAAAAAGTTTCATCCACTACAGTAATGCTGGCCCCAGTGTCTCTAATGGCAGGGGTTTCCTGTCCATTCACAAGTACACTGTCCTTGAAGTATCCTTTAGTGTTGTCTGGAATAGAGTTATACACATCCATATTCTGCTGTTCCCACACACCAGGAGACACTAAAGAAACACTGGCTGAGACTCCAATGGGGTCTTCAGCCAATACTTGAAAGTTACCACTAGCCATATGAACTTCATCCTCAGGGATGAAGACTAAGGAGGCAGTTTTGACTCCTGAATTTTTACCCTTAGATCTCTGATCCCCTTTCACATGGTCAGTTGACCCATAAACATAACATTTACCAAATATTTTGTGGAATAGGGGCTTCTGCTGCCTCGCTCTGGTTTTACACCAGAGGTTTCACTAGACGGACCCTTCTTATGTGTGTGGACCTCTTTTGGGTGGTTAGAATTTGAATTTTCATTTCTACCTTTCTTGTGGTGCTTCTCCTCATCCTTTTTGTGAGTGGCCCCAGAATCCTTGTGAGCGCCCTGTTTGCCACCCACAAATCATCAGCCTTTGCTACCTTCTTGGGATCGATGTCTTTTGAGTCAGCCAAGTGCTGTCTCAGCTTAGGAGAGCAGGCATTAACAAAAACAGATTTCTCATTCCTTCAAAGGAGTTCAGCCTGTAACCCCCCTGTAACCCTTAACCCAACCATCTACGTTTTTCAATCATTCACATACCCAGGTAGCCCAAGGGGTACCATCAGCCTTTTTGAGGTTCCTAAACCTCTTAAATTAGTGGGAAGGAGTTTTCACAAATCTGGCTATTACAGCCAGCTTCACATTCTCATACTCCTGTCTTTCAAGTTCACCCACCTCCATTACAGCATCAGTTGCAACCTGGGGAAGCCTAGACAAAAGCCATTGAATAAACAGATTCCCTGCGAAACCCTGAATCCCATGATTGTATTCAAAGGAACCAAACAAATTCAAAAGATCAGGTTTCACATCATACATATGCACTGCTTCTTTAGGCAGGCTTTGCCTCTTGGGACTGGAAGACCTAGAGGACTCTGGGAGGAAAACAGTTTCAAGAGACAATTTCTTCATTTCAAAAGCATGTTGCTTTTCCAATTCCCTGAGTTTGATGTCCTGATGTTTGGCTTCAGCTTGAGCTTGTGACCCTTTACATTCCAATTCATGTCTCATTGTTTCAAGAGACAAATATTCTGGACTCAGTGGTGGATCTTGTGGGGTCCCAGTGGACATAGGTTGGTGCAATAGGGCAGGCTGAGGCAAAGAAGGGCTCCTATCCTGGGCTCCTCTCCCTCCTCTGACTATTCTAAGACATTAGAATTAGACTCTATATTATCATTCTCATTATCAATTTCCACATTTCCTTGGTTAGTAGGTGTGACAGGCCTACTGCCCAAACTTTGGTGATTCCAAAACTGTGTAATCAACTCATTTTTCTTTCCCTTAACAGGGAGATTCCTGCCTTTACACATTTATTTCAGTTGATCTACTGTTAGAATGATCAGGGCTTCCTGACTGAAGTTATCCATATTAGGCATGTTCCAATTGCTGTTCTGATGGAGTTTAGCCTTGTGAAGATTTTAGTTGAACAAAAGCAAAGCAAATACTCATTGTAACAACTCTACAATAGATCCTCACCGATTGCTACTTGTGTTAGGCAAGGCGAGGACAAACACGGTACCTATATTTTCTCCTGAGCTGTTCGTTGCTCGTTTTGTGAACAAGCTGGGTCGAAGTTAAGAGCAGGATAATTGAATACTACCAAGCCTGCATTTCTTCCTATTAAGGGAAAGAGCATTTAGAGTGCTGTAGATAGCACACTGGATAGGGCTAGCAGGACAATATTGGAGACATCCAGCCCCAGTGGGAGTCATGAGTAAGTAATGTTTTTTGCTTACTTAAACAAGATGTGTAGGAGATTTTAACACATGGACATTCCACTGAGGTTTTTGTATTTTCGTTTTGATGTCTTTCAGGTATATATAGCCTGAAGGGTAAATGAAGTCTTCAGAACCAAGTGAAAGGATACAGTACTGATGGAGTAAATCTGGATGGCATAAGTCTAGAATTATATGGTAAGATGCCTCAATGAGGAAAACAAGGGCTTTTGAGCTCATAGTTATGGGTAATAAGAATCTAATACGTGTATATATTGTGTATTAGGACAGAAGATACAGGAACACAGGCATGAAGTCCTTCATTAATTGGATATTTGCCTTAATTTAACCAATCGAGGTTGAAAGAAGACTCCAGGATAAAGAACCCTCGAGTCAGGAAGGTATGTTATTAATAACATTTTCTTCACCCTTATGGGGATAAGGGTTAAAAAGTTAGCATAATCAATGGACTAACATTGTGATAAGAGAGAGTAATATAGTGCCTCCTTTATATTAACAGGGTATACCGACTTCTAAAAGAAGATAGAATTTTGGAAATGTGGTTTCATCTTGAATAAGATCTACACAAGACACTACACACCCCTGAAGAATGTCCTACATTGTTGTGATAATGGGACAGAAACTTGTACAAGTTGAGGAACGGACCCAGCGGCGCATCCTCATTAAGCCTCTTACACGTTACGTTCCATGAAACGTACGACCTGTGCTTGTTTGTGGACCGATGCTTGATGCTGCGTGCTTAGCGGGGTATATATAGCCTGAAGGGTAAATGAAGTCTTCAGAACCAAGTGAAAGGATACAGTACTGATGGAGTAAATCTGGATGGCATAAGTCTAGAATTATATGGACAGAAGATACAGGAACACAGGCATGAAGTCCTTCATTAATTGGATATTTGCCTTAATTTAACCAATCGAGGTTGAAAGAAGACTCCAGGATAAAGAACCCTCGAGTCAGGAAGGGTATACCGACTTCTAAAAGAAGATAGAATTTTGGAAATGTGGTTTCATCTTGAATAAGATCTACACAAGACACTACACACCCCTGAAGAATGTCCTACATTGTTGTGATAATGGGACAGAAACTTGTACAAGTTGGGTTTTTGGGAAACTAAGAACTGAATTAGCCAAAAGTTGATTTGAGGCGAGGGGACTCAGTGTGATTGGGTCATACGGGTTAACCAAAAGATCAAATTTGAGACTAGAACCGATTGAAGCTGAATTATTTGTGTGGTTTTAGAATTGATTGTTTGTTCCATGTGATATGATCATTTTTTTATGATGAATTTTCTATTTTTAAAATGAATTTTGTACGACTAATAAAATTTATATCTATTTTTGCCTAAAAATTTATCTGTGAGACAGGATACCCATGTAAGTGGTGGCACTTTCTTCCCTTTTTTAAGAAATAACCTTAAACTTCTTTTTGTAGATATTAGACTTCACTCCACGGAGTAAGAGGTTTACCAATCCCCAACTGTGGTTTTCCACTGTCTTGAGAATAGAGGCAAGATTGCATGCCATTCCCTGTGGGAGACTGCACCAGCCTTGTCGTCTTGGCAATAGTTAACCCAACCTTTGGTATAAGTATGTACTGACAAGTTGACAAGTTGGTAGAGTGTCTGAGCAGCCAGGCTTATTTCAAGAAGGGTCAATGTGAGCTGTAGGGTTATTACACAGAGATTCCCAGTGACAAGAATCCAAATAAACCCTTACACCCAAGGTTTCTTGATTAAACAAACAATTATTTATTAACTTTAAAGTCAGTTGAATAAGCTTAGAAGGGAGCAGTTAGAAGGGAGCACAAATACGTAACACAATAATATATACACACTCTCATTTTCAATAAATCAGCATATACCCATTTGGAATGGCACACAGATACTTCCTACACCCTGAGGTGACGTAAATAACTAGGACACTGTGGACATTGATATATCACTGGCACATTAAGAGCAATACTGAGGTTAGTGTCAAAAGGAAAAGATGACGGAATAAAACAATGGTTCATAAATATTCTTAAGCAGGTGAGTACTTTTGAAAACTCAATGCAAAGTAAATTAACCCTTTCCCAGCCCCACAAGTTATCTAATGTGTGATTTTTGTTGAGGGATAGTCAAGCACAAAGTCGGAGGATAAGAAGAGTCTTTCAGGGAGCCAGGATAGCCAATGTTAGTTGAGCAAATGTCCAGGTAAGGAAAAGCAATTCTTGGAGGTAAGTAAATGCATTGCACAATGTATTAGAAGTCTTTGTAGAAAATGAAATCACTGTAGGGCCACAAGCTGGAGGCTTGTGAGGGGCAACACTGCAATCAACTCAGCAAAAGCAACCAAGACAAGTCTCAATCGAGAGCTAACAAGGTTACACAACAAGAGGTAAGCAGCCTCTTAGTTTTACAGTATCTTTGGTTTGAAGAAATTGGTTCCAGTTGGCTTCTGTTCCAGTGTAGCTCTGCAGATACGGTTGTTCCTGAGCTTGAGTAGTGGGGACAAGAGGTATGACATCTGGGGACTCCTGCACTATGAATTGAAAGTCAGCAGCAGCAATGGGCAAACTTCAGATCAACAGCACTTTGCAGTTTCAGCTCCTTGCGGCTCTCGCAAATAGCACCACTGCAGTACACGGATAGCTTTATGGACTTTCCTCACATCTGGAGTCCAGCACTCTGTTGAGGTGGCTCAGGCTTGGTCAATCCTGCTTCATGGGAGTCCGGAGGATCTTCCTGTAGCTCTGGTCCTACTTAAAAATGAGACACTTTATTCTGGTGTTCCTCTCCCTGGCAATCGGTTCCTGCAGCAGCAATGAAAGTACAGCCAGCTCCGAGAGGATGCCCAGACAAATTTGCTTTGGTGTTGATTGGTCCCACCAACCCAAAGGGAGAAGTCGTCCATCTTGCATGGCTTCTCTAGTTGAGGCGAATTCAGACCTTGAGCAATGCAGCAGGGCTTCACCGGGCAAACCAATGGTCCAGGAGTTGCAACAAGTATTTCTTTCAAGTTCTTCAGATTCCTTCGTCAGTGGTCAACTCTGCCTTCCAACCAAAAAGCCTCACCTTTTATGCAGGTTTCTCCCATTAATTCGCAGTCTGGCTGTCAATCGCACAGCAGGGTAGCTGTCCTCTAAAGACAGACAGCCACCCAGCCACCTTTGGGTGCATTCCTGTAACCAAGGGGATTAAGCACAGGGAGCTTCAGGCACCTCCCTCGCATCCTGCCCTGCCAGACACGCTGGAGCTAGAGGTGGGATTCACTGGAGACAAAAGAACAAAGGGACCACACCTGGTTTGGCCCACAGAATAAATCTCAAGAAGGACCTTTCCAACAAAAAAATGGCAAAAAACAAGACCAGGGATTTTTTGACGAAATGGGCACCCCTGGGTACTTTACTGCTGCTGCAATTGCAGCCTGCGGTAGAAACACACACTGGTAGGAATAAGTAAATCAATGCCACCAGCCATTAGCTGGAGAAAGGGTAACATAAACAATTGTACATGAGAAACTAGACAAAGGGGATACTAAGTAACTCCTCCAGCACCCTATTATAAGATAGTATGTGCTGGCTCTAGAAAGTTACAAAATGTAAGTAAAGTTAATTTCACTTCACTGCTCATGGAAACAGTAGTTTCACCAAGAGAAGGTATTTAACCTTTGGAACATCTAAGAGACTTGCTGTGTATCACAAAGTAATGATGATGCCTATGGAGTTTGTTAGGCTCCAAAGTCAAAGGAAGCACAGAGTCCAAATCGCATACACGAGAGAGTGGGGAAAAAGGTCTAAATTCCAGCAAAAAGAGCTAAGGGTCCCTAAGGTAGAAGGGAATTAGCATATTTCTGACAATTCTCCCTAACAGGTGGGGGCAAAAGGGGGGATTCATGAGGGAGGTAGCGGGGGATAGCTTAGTAAGTTTATGTTATGTTATCTATGAAAACCCAGCACAAATAAAAAATAAAATTCTAAAAATCCAGTTGAAATTACATTAAACACTACGGAAACATGAATTTAGTTGCACCAACACTGATCCACCCACAGACTAAACATTATCCGTCAACAAGGAGAAGTGTATTTTAGTTCCTGTAGTCAAGATACTAAATAGGGTTTCCAGGGAGATCCAAGTGGGGAATGTAATTTTCTGTGTATTTGAGAAGCCAATAAGCCTAGTGCACCTCATATGAGTGTGCACTAGGCTTACTGTTGGAAGGAATCTCAGCAGGTACTCACTCTTACCTGTCTTGTAATTTTCATCTACTAACCCACTGCCCCCAGTCGTTATTTCCTTATCTTGACCTCTTCCCTAATTCATTATCCACTAAAGTTCCTATAGTACCAGTTGTCAACTTTAATCTTCCAATTGTATCCAATGGTCATCACCAACGTTTAACATAACACCCAGACAACTCCTTAGATCTTTACCATCTCTCCTCAACCATCACCTGCACTGAACTCATCATCAATTCCTTTAACTTCAATAAATCCCTTCTTAACGTCCCCTTTGCCGACCACCACCTTTTCTCCCTTCCTAGCAATCCCCCAACCCAAGAAGCACAATTAGAACTGACTGGCTTGCTCCCTAACCAGTTGAATTGAAGACAGGTTCCCTCTGCTTGATCTCTCTACATCCCAGGCAAGCTACACTGAACTAGCCTTCCTTGACTTTCACTCCACCCTATTGGAGCACACAGCTTCCCAGTTAAGGCTGCGCAATTGTGGAACACCCTACCCCCTTGTCTTAGAGAATACCAATCCTTTCCTAAATTCAGACAGAACTTGACAGACTGGCTAAAAGTAAGTGATAAATAACTTCCTGACTAACACTCCCTCGACTATCCACATTATCCATCACCGAATATTCTTCCGCACGTTGATTCGCCTACTATGTGTTAGTCCCCTCTGGGCACCCTCTCTATGTTGTGTTGTACTGCGATAACTCTGTATCCAGCCGCTCATGCAATGCACATTGTATTTATACTTTTGTATCTCATGCACCTATCTATGTCTTTGTATTTCATGTACCTATTTAACCAAGCTGAACGTATCCTTATCTCCTGCGCCCTGATGCCCCTGGGTCTGGTGTGCATTATAAATAAAACAAACAAACAAACAAACACACAAATCCTGTCTTCTTCCAGTATCACAATTACCTGGATTATTATAAATTCACTTTAGCTCTCATCATTATCTAACTTATTAGACATTCACTCTATCTCATTGCCCACCCAGCCATAGATCACCTAGCTGATAAAACAGCAAAAATCAACGACACAGCTGTACTTCTGCGGCTGGTTCAAGTTTCACTCTCCTGATCTTCTTATCTGTTATAATAATTCCCTGTTTGGACTCACAACTTGGTGGCCTTTCACTGAAACTCTGTAGCATCAATAATCAAAAACATGACCACTGCCAGAGATTGAATCTGGCTCTCAAGTAGCAGCTCCTCTCTTTTAAGAGAAAACCATGGCATATTGCATCACCTCCTCCCCATGTCCTCTGGGCCACCTCTAATATTGTACATTGCTGTAAATAATTCTAAACAATGTACCTGTTAGCATTTTATTGCTGCACCAATTCCATGTACCAATGTGTTTCCTCCCTCTCTGGGTCATCTTGCAATGTCAACTTATACCACACTCATGTACACAATGATGGGAAGGTACAGTTTTCTTTTATATTCTTCTGTTATAAAGACTATCCCTTGTCAATAATAAAAACAAATACAAATAATATTAAATACAGGCAATATGAGGTTAAGCAAGCTTTGGTTTCCTTTGACCTTCACCCACTCACCAATAGCAGTGATCAAGCCACCAAGACAGTACTCACATTATGCTATATGAGGTGTAAGAAACCTGTACCGCACTTAATCATATTGAACTAATTAATTCATCTTTGACTCCACCCTTTCCTTCTCCGCCCACATCTCTGAAGTCTCGAAAAAGTCTAATTTCCTACTGCACCTCCTCACAGGTACTCTGCCTTTCCTCTCCTTCCCCCAAAAGCATATGGTATTCCAAGCTCTGGTTCTCCCTAGCTTGGACTATTGTAACAGTCTCTTTCTAAATCTAACTGCCTCTACTCTCCGCCCTCTGCAACTAATCCAGAACAGGACTGCTAGACTTTTCCTTGGCCTCAAGCCCTGGTATCGTATCTCTCCAGCTCTGAAATCTCTCAATGACTCCCAGTGGATGCAAGGATTAAATTCAAAACCCTCTGCATTGTCCACAAGGGTTTCTAGGGCCCGCGTCCAAAATACCTTCATATATCCCTCCGCAAATACCTCTCCTCTCAAGCTCTTTGCTCCTCTACCTCCAACTCTCTCAGAGTCAGTCGTTTTTCAAAGAAACAAGCTGGGGGTAGACCTCTGTTTTTGGCTCCGGCCTCCATGCCACTCTAAAACTTGAGGAGAACCATCTCGGGTTCCGGAAGCACCTCAAGACCTTCCTCTTTTCTTCTGCCTTCGCTCCCCCTCTCCCCTGATGATCTGTTCTCTCTTGGCACTGTGCACCTGGCCACCCCTTGCACAGGTGTCTGTATGTGTACCCATACAGCCCTCCCCCTTTTTCATCCTGCACTTATCAGACCTACCCTGTCTGCTGCCTTAAACCTAGCACTTGTAAATTGCTGTCTGCACTACCACTGTTTGTTGCCTTTATTATTTATTTATTGCTATTTATCTGTTTCTCCTCTGCTTCGCATTTTCCACTTCTCCCCCCTTCCATTAACTTTTCCCTTCCCCCTCTCCCATGCACTTGCGCGTTCTCAATGTCACTGGGCCTAGTAAGATAGCTGTTTTGTTCACACCTGTTCCCTTCCCTTGCCTTGTCGCGCTCTGAAACACTTGTGTACGAGCGCGATAGAAATAAAATATCAATATCAATATCAATGTCTACACAGTGTTATCAAAAAGAGCAGACTAGCAATTCAGATTGAACAACTGTAAAGATATGGAGAAACTCCCCCTGAACCAATACAAGTTCAGACTGACAGAGGTCCTCATTACATGGTTGCCGGTCCAGTAAAATTGCTGGTATAATTACTGGTAATTCTGGCACTGGCAATTTTTCCGGACCGGCAAAACACAAGTTTCCCAGCGGGGGCACCGATTTACCTTGAGCCAAGAGCTGTAAATAAATCAGGCCCCTACTGGCAAATAAATTCCAGAATTACTGGCACCGCTATTAGCGGTGCCGGTAATTCCAGCAATGGAATGGGGGTTTATTGCCATTTCTTCTGCCTGTTATAGCCTGGTAATTCCGAGATATCAGGTGGCGGAACCATTCGTGGCAGTTTGCTGGTATCCCGCCAGAATTACGGTCAGGATACCGGCAAACTTGTAATAAGGCCCAGAGATGCGATAAGAATAGACTATTAAATTTCTCCAATTCAGGGTTTGCATCAAAGCCAGAGAGTGTCCAGATCAAAACTAATCTCTGGTTAGAATTTTCAGTCTTATGAAAGCAACATCCATCCTTCTCCAGAGATTGTCAGGCTGCTTTTTTTGTAACCTCAATACCATCAAAATAATCAAATCTAGTGGCAGACCTTTTGCTCATAGTTCTATCACACTACAATTTAGAAGGCAAATAGTGCTAAGATTTTTAAATTAATTTTCAATTCAGATGTATTCTTCAGTTTGAGACTATGGGTCTCATTACGGGTCTGGCGGTAACCCTGCCGGTGCTACCAGCGGGTTGCCACCAGATCTGTAAATATTTTCCGGCACCTGACTTCCCAGTGCCAACGGCTCATTACGAGTGTGGCGGCCTGAAAGTTAGGCGCTGGCAAATTTGTTAATCCCCATTCCCATAGAGTCCAAGAGGAGTGGGGAAACGGAAGCAGAGGCACCATTGCTAACGGTGCAAGTGCTTCCGTGACAGGTTTGCTTACTGTGACCAGTGTGCCAGGCAGGGTCAGACCTGTCGGGCACAGTAGCTTCCGGCAGGCAGACTTGTAATTTGCCGGTCCAGGAACAAGTGTGCCAGTGACCTGACTGGTACCATTGTTTCCGGACCGGCAAGCTTGTCATGAGGTCCCATGTCTTTAATCTGAGTTCCAGGCGCTTTCCAAGATCTCTAACCGCCATTCATTAGTGCAGTACATCGCAGAGATGCCTAAAGAACTGACTAAAGAACCCTCTTCAGGGGACAGGTGATCTTTGCAGCTCTTAACACACTGCTTTTAACAGCCACAAGTTGCAGATTCCGCTGATTGTTATTGTTTTCAGAAGTCAGGTGACCACACCTTTTGGGACTGAAATCCACCCTGGGGACACAGCCAGGCATCTGAGGGCAGAGGTTCTGGAGAGCTTTCAATTTGGCTAGTCTTACTGGGCAAAGGGAGGGAAGCTCTCTTCAGAGCCTCTTTCTGTTTTCGGGAAGAAGGCTGGCGTGCACATAAATGCGTGTGCACGCACTCTATCATATGCATGGGTGCAAACTGTTCGGTAATTGCCAACACAGCTTTCAATCAGTGCTTTCCATCCAATCAGACTTTTGTCAACCACTCAAAAATTAGGGGTGTCATACATTCAAACTTCCCAGGCTTCTTCCAGGTATTTCACTCATATTTGAATTCCAGAACTGAATCCAGACACCATTTGCTCATTTTACCATATCTGGTCTTGTCTCTGTAGCTGTTCCCCTTCGAGTTCAAGTGGGGACCTTCGTTGTGTATGACAATTTTCATGTCCCACTAACTCTTTGCGATGCAGTGCTAATTGACTGGGCTTAGCACCACATTGTACACTGACGTTGTATGTAAGGACACACAGCAGACTGCACCCCACTAGAATTACTTCATTACTAAAACTCAGGACATCCTGTCCTCACTCTCCTGAAATCCACCTGCTTCTTCCTCACCCACTCTCAGGCCTCTGTTGGCCCCCCTCTCTCCTTCCCGCCTACTCTCCTCTTTCTCTCCAATATCACCCAATGAGGTTTCTAATCAAGTCTGCTCTATGAAAGTCTCATCCAAACAGGGGCTCTCCTGCTCCTTCAAAACTATCAAGGGCAACATTTTCTCCTTTGCTCCAGCCATGGCTGATTTCTACAATCACTCCTTTGCCACTGGATCCTTTTTGTTACTCCTTACATACTCCCTTGTGCAACCTCTCAAAAGCCTTTCTGGCTGACTACGCCATATTGGCATATCAGCATCATCCCCTTCCTGGGCAAACTATTGGAGAAGCTGGCTATCTCCCAGCTTATCCACCATGCTGAATCTGTTGGCTATCTCCACGACCAGCGGTCTGGCTTTAGAGCTCCCAGGAGAATAGAAACTGCTCACCTGAACACCCATGAAGACTTGTTCTCTAATCTCAATTCCAACTCTCCTTCTGTTCTCATCCTTCTTGACGTTTCCTCTGTTTTTGATACAGTCAATCATGCCACCCGTATAAATCAGCTCTGTGATACCCTTGGCATCATAGACCTGGCTCTGGACTGGTTTACCACCTTCATCTCTGACCGACCTTCCCAGGTCAACTGGGCCCTTTTCTCTCTTCCATTTCACTCTCCACCTGTGGTGTCCCTCAGGGCTCTATCCTCTCACCTTGGCTTTTCAACATCTACCTTGTGCCTCTAGCCCATTTGATCTCTGCCTTCTCTGCTAACTTATAGTGTTATGTGGATGACACACAGCTCTCCTTCAAGCTTCCCTCCTCTACCTCCTCCTCTTCCTCTCTCATTCCTGATTGTCTGTCTGCCAATCAAGTATGGTGTACAGCTAACGATCTTTACCTTAATACCAGTAAGATCAAGATCAATCTCATTGGGACCCCAGATCCCTCCTTCCCTCCTACACTCTGGCCATTCTTCATGGCCTCCATCCCCTGTCCTCCTGTGCAGCAACAAACCTGGGTGTCATCTTTGACTCCTCTCTCTCCTCACATCAAAGACCTTGCCAAGAAGGCCCACTTTCAGCTGCACCCCCTGCGATGCACACACCTTTCCTTCACCTTCCCCAGAAACTCACTTTCTCCAGAGCTCTGGTCCTCTCCATGCTGGACTACTGCAGCAGCCTCTTCCTCATTCTGCCTAACTCCTCCCTTCGACCCATTCAAAACGAATCTAGAATAGGATTGTGAGACTTATCCTTGGATTCAAGCCCAGGGACTACATCTGTCAAGCCCTAACATCTATCCACTGTCTCTGGGTTGCTGCGAGGATCAAGCTCAAGACCCTCTGTATCATCCACAAGGCTTTCTGGGGCTTGAGACACCGCTAAATGCAATGCTCTCTTCCTAAATACATCCCTGCTAGAGCTTCGGTCTTCTAGCTCCAACTCTCTGCAGTTCAGGTGCTTTTCCAAACAGAGAGTGGAAGGTAGGTCTCTCCTCCACATGTGCCTCCCTCTGGAATGGCCGACCTTCCCCCCTCAGACTTGAGCCGAATCTCCTTAAGTTCTGGAAGCTTCTCAAGATACTCCTTTTATCTTCCTCCTTCCCTCTACCCCTCCCCTGGTAATGCCCTCCTCTGCCTCTTGACTGGCGGCCTGATTCCTGCCAATTCTTACAGGGCACCAGACCCTCCTGGCCCAGACCACCTCTGTAATTGGTCTCCCCTGAATCCCCACCCCATCCTACACTTGCCCTTCTGGGCTCACTCCCCATCCACTAGCCTGGCTTGGGCCTGCACCCCTTGATCCCTTCCAGCCCTGTTCCTCACACTTAGCACACGGATCTCCTTTCCCCTGCACTCCCTGCATTCCCCTAGCTTTGTTCACCTAGCCTCCCCTGGGACTCGCTTACACACAGGCCCTCTACCCTGACCGGTACGTCCCCCATCCTCTCTCTCCCGCACTTCTTCTTACTGCACCTGCATGATACGTATGTCACAAGGCCTAGTAGGACCGTGTTTGTTGTCATCCTTGCCCCCTGTTCTAGTCTTGTTGCACCTTGAAACTCATTGTGCATCGGCGCATTATAAATACCCAACAAATAAAATTAATTAATGAATTAATCATAACATTCTTGAACCAAAGTGTGCACCCACACAAACTACTGTGCGATCGCTTCCCAGGGGACAGAGTACCCTATCGCCGCCAGAACCCATAAAGGATAATGATCCCTTCCGGGGCACATAGAGGAGATTTATCTATAAGGCCTGAAAGGAAAACTCATCAGAGAAATCTTGGGTTCATGCATTTGTATGAAAGCAAGCATTCTGGAGCACCTTGGCAGAGGTGCAGTTTAGGAATTGCAACTTCATACATTTAATGACAGTAAAAGGACATTCATTACGAGGTTGGAATTAACCCCAAAACACTGTTTTTGACACCTGACTTCCCTGTGCCACCGCGACAGACATTATAAGTCCCGGGTGTCGGATCTGGCAAGTCCCCTTTCCCATGGAGTCTGTTGCTAATGGTGCCGGTGCTTCCGTGACAACTCTGCCTGCAGGGGCCATTGCACCCAGCAGGGTCAGACCTGCTGTGGGCAACGTCCCCTGCAGGCAGACTTGTAGTATGGTGGCCCAGAAACACTGGCACCCTTGCTTCCAGACCGTCACACTTGTAATGAGGCCCATAGAGTTACCTTTTCTGTACACATGGTAGGAGTACATTGAGTATGTGACTTTGTACAAAGCATGATATGAGAAAATGTGGTACCTTGACAAATGAAGCTGAGCCTTGCCATACAAGACTGAACGGGAAATCTGTCTGTGGCCTGGCAAAATGAGCAGTGCTAGGAAATGAAAATGATTCTGGGCACACACGGCTATATTTAGCCATATGAAGCTGCACACAAGTTGGCTATGTTAGGTTGGCGCTGGCATATGATGACGAATTCCTGGTGAGCTGAAGCTGTACCTATACATATTGCTGGATTTAGGAGTCTATTGGTGAGCTTATCAGTCTGTTTCACTGCAAATTGTTAAATTGTCATATAAGGTTAAGCTTGGCTCCTAGGATATCGTGGCAGAGCATACAGGGTATATGGTGCATGGGCATTCTGCCTTTCCATGGTATGAGGATGCCCAGAGCGTGAAATAAACCTATCTGCACCTATATTGTGATCACAGACATTAGACAGCAGAGCGCCCCCTCCATGGGTAGCCCTTACAGATTGTAGTCTAACAGTGCACTAGTAACACAGGAGGTTTTTACCCGAGTATAGGAGGTCGTTCCCAACATAATAATCTGTACCCTTTACCAGGCTTGGCCTATGATGCCTGTGCATTTGAAATGTGTTTGCTGAGCTAGGTGTGCCCCTGTTATAACATACAAGCAAGGCTGGCAGTGCCAGGGTCCTGGCAAGGGTTAGCAAACATGATCAGTGTTCATGAATGCACCGCATGCATATAGTCCCCAATCTGGAATGCAAAGGCAGAGACAGATTGTTATACCCAATTTTAATTAATGTTGACAGCATATTTCATCATTCTTAAATATCTTCATTTGCTTCAGTGCACAGCTTGGGACGACGTAACCACTGTAAAAGGCCTCTGAGAGCTGCGGCTAATGTCGTTTTCATCTGGAATGTTACTTAGGCATGATTCTGTAAACCTTCCAATTAAATTCAGTAAATTGATTCATTTTGCGCTCATACCAATCAATTCATTTATTTCTAAAGCGAAAACGCCATTAAAGGAATGTCAAGATAGTAATGAAAATACTCAATATTCGTGTTAAAAGCAGAGGCTACTGGACCAAATCCACTTTGGATTGTCATCTTGTGCACAGTAACATTAATTGTTTTCAGGCGGCTTGCTTTTCCTACATTTCCTGGAGTTTTGTTCTGATGAAGGCAACTTTTAAAGTGTGTGCTTTCTGATCATAAAGCTTAAACTGTATGAAACCATATACTACATGGAGATGTTACTCTGCTTATAAATGCCTACCCTTTATTTTAAATCTCTTTATAAGTGATGCAGTTTATAGAGCTTGCCACAAACTACTGTGCTTATATGTACTATATGGGACCAAGTGCCTCTGATTGCACGTTTCAATAATATTGAAAGTGACATACAAAGTCTAGGCTTTGTTGAAGCCAACAGTGTTTTCTTTTGAATGGGGTCCTGACTTGCAGCCATATTTACGGGTGATGCAGTGAATCGCAATGGGGCCTCATTACAAGTTTGGCGATAACCCGCCAGTGCTTGTCAGGCAGCGAAAAGTGTATGTTCCCATTCCTATGGACTCCACAGGAATGGGGACACAGAATGGGGGGACGGAAGCACTGGCACCGTTACTAACGATTTGACCCAGTAAAGGTGTACCCCATTACACCATTTAAGGGGAGCAGTGGTTGCGGGGGTATCCCTGCTTCCCTTAAATGGTATAATGGGTCTTGGGGTAGCAGTGGTGTCGCCCACATCCTTTACATGGATTGTGGTGGCAAAACCACAGCCTTTTTGCTGCGATTTTTTGTGAAAACTGCCATTTTTCTCGCGATTTTAACACATGCAACCCTATAGAACACTACGGGTGATGCTGGCTATTTCCAGTATGCATGCATGGCCAGTTACAGCGCAACTATTGAACAAAGATTTGACAGTGTTAGGTCTGAAATGAGAAAATCACATGGGCAACAGTTGCCGCATCAAATTCGGGTTCACAAGGTGGCAAGTTCGGCTAAAGGGCTGCATCGGCCAAAAGGAATTGTAAAGGTCCCGAATTATGCTGTAGAATCCAAAGTTAGAGGAAGTACTGTTAGGAAGTAATGTAACCGATTAAATGCATCACGTTAACTCACAGTATGAGGATCATTTTGCATAACAGTAGAAAAGCCTCAGGTGTCTGTACCCCTGGGGGCACAATGTTTCCTGAGAAATGTCTGCACTGTTGTATGAAAAATGTGTGAAAAAAAAAATAAAGCTGTCTCTACCTTTCCTGCCCAGCATCCTATTTAGATTATTATCCACTAGAATATCACTAATGCGACTTAGCAATTTGTACAAAATAAACACATTTTCCAATCACTGGCTACAGTAAAGTGGCCATACGCTGGGCACGACACTAAGGGCCTCATTACGACCCTGGCGGTACAGAGTGAACGGCGCCGTAAACGGTGCAGGCGCCGTTCACCCCGTACCGCCGCATTACGAGTTCCCCTCGCGGGACACGGTAAGCACGCCTGGGAAAACCAGGCGTGCTTACCAGGTCCCGCAAGGGGAGGAGGGAGCAAACAACGGGCCATCTCGTAATGGCCCATTGTTTGCTCCCTCTCCCATTCCCGTTCAGCCCTATGGGGGCTAAATAGGAATGGGGAAGGACCGTGTCTGGGTCCTTGGAGGGGAGAATTACCGGGCCTTCCGCGCTCGGAATGGCCCGGTAAGTCCTCATTCCGAGGACCCGGACCCCGACGCGATTTCGGCAGCAGCCATGCCGCCAATAGCGGCATGGTTACCGCCAAACTCGTAATGAGGGCCAAAGCATTTTCAAGAACCGGCTCAAGGCCATATTGAATAAGAGCAGTTACGAACAGTCTATGGTCAATTAAGCCACAAAGAACCATGTATGAATTTCTTTTGTATATGCAAGATCAGACGAATTCACTCCCATGTATCCAACAATTTATTGGTAATTTCCTTGTTTGGGATTACATAAAATTGAAATTTAATACCGTTAGGACCAGGGAGATAGATGGTGTGTGGTATAGAATTCTGAGGGGAAATAGGGAATGTCGCTTGTGTGGGGTAGGTACTCCTGAGACAGGAAAACACCTTTTGTTTGAGTCTGAGGCCTTGTGGACATTGAGACAAACTACACAGCTGGCTGTGGGTATGACAAATGCTGAAAGGATGAACGGAGGATGGGAGCTGTTTCTAAGTGGGAAGAGTGAAGCATGTATAATCTATTTCACTATCCTGTGGAGGAAGATTGCATCTATTTTGGAAATATGTAAATGAATTGGTTCCTTTTATTATGTGGATCTATGGATAAATGGTACATATGATTGATAGCCCATTAGATGATTTGTATTTTAGGATAGTACTTTATGGATGTATGTTTTAATTTTTCGTTGTGTGAAACGTTTGTATCAAACTATAGCACAAGTTAATAAATAAAAATATTTGGATTTTTTGGATGATCTGAGTGGGGTTGATGAAAGAAACCCTATATAGAGTAACCTGCACTGCTGGGGGACCAGGGAAAAAGATCTGTTGAACTTGTAGCTGGTAAGAAACAAAATTACGTTTTTACCCCCCAAAACTGGGGTTGGATATCAACAAATTTGACTGGTGAGTTCCTGAAAGTTAGGTGACCGGAAGCCCTGTTTGGAGAGTCAAACAACTTGTCTACTGTAACTTGGAACACTAGATGTTGGAACAGTTTCACGGGTACCCCGGGACGGTTAGATGAGCTATCTACATATGAAATAATGTGCCTCCAGGAGATGTGGCTAACTCAATCCATAGTAATTGATGGTTTTACTATTGTGCAGCGGTTGGTGACAAGTAATGTTGGCTGACCCTCAGGGAGAGGGGCCTTATGGTAACCATCAGAAGCTCCTTGCTTAACGAGATGTTGATAGTTTCGGAAGATACATATGGGCTGTTGGCCATTAAAGTCTGTTTCAATGTCTCATTTTTGGATGCCCCAGCTCTAATTCTGTGTCTTTATTGGAATCAGCATGTGGGCCTGCTTGAATTGTTCCATGGATAGAATCAATAAAATGTGTGACTCTTTTATGGGTGAAGATTGTGTGGTGCTTATGATCCTTGCTGGTGATCTAAATGTGGAGTGTTTAGCTGCAGCCCTGTAAAATGACTTAGCCGAATGGCCTGCACAGCAGGAAAATCCCAAATTTCTTACTAATAATGGAAAGATGTGGGTCACCTTGTTTGACCGTTGGAACCTGAGATGCATAAATGGGGTAATAATGGGCGATGTGCTGGCTAGGCCAACATGCAGGGGTAGAGGATCTACTTCATGTATTGATAAAATCATTTTGTCACAGGAACTCTTTGATGCGTGTTTTGAAATGAAAATAATTGACTCCCAGGTCAGTGTGATCAGTAAAGGTTGTAGAAACCTGACAGTCAACAATTGTGAGAACCATTTGGCTAAAAGGATAGCCCATCCAAGAAAACTCAATGAAAAGATTAGTAAGCTTTTCAATGCAATGTCCATGGAACAGAAAATCGAGAATCTGACCACAGAATATTTTCACACTTTCATTGATATTTCTGATGTATGTCTAATGACACTATGGATCCTTTGTGTGGCCAAATCACACCAGTTCAACCCAGAGTTACAACTTAAAAAGAGAGAGCTTAGAAGCAATGTACGGGCTGAAAGGAGAAAGTCGGGTTCGACTATGCCAAGAAGCAGCGAGGAAGCTGAGGCAAACTCACATGAATTGGTACAAGAGTCATAGATTTATTTTGCTCCAAAGGGAAGGAGAGACAATGCTAAAAACCCTCGCAATATTTTGGGACTGGATTAATCATACCATCAAACCATATGACCAAGCACAAATTAACCAAATAAGCGAAGGAACATGCATTGATAATTTCAGGGCTCTTTATAGAGAGTCTAATCAGCAGTACTAGTATTCACATTTGAATGCACCCTGGATGCTGCACTTTAACATAACTCCTATTGAAGACCTTATTAAGAAGGCCTCCAATTCACATGCAGCAGTCTGAATGGCTTAACAAATGTCCTGCTAAAGTTGAATCCCGAACTTTGGGCTAAGATATTGTTCATTCTTTTTAAGGCGATTCTTGACGTGAGGGCTTTTCCTATTTTCTGGAGTCGATAGTAGTGACAATTTACAAAAAAGGGGATAGATGTAACCCATGTAACTATCAACCAATCTCATTGCTTGACTCAGAGGGGAAAATATGTGTGTCAATTGTGCTGAGGAAGTTGGAGGCCTGGCCGATATCCAGTGACCGCTTGCAGAAATTTCAGAAGGGTTTCCATAGGGGGTTATCAACCACACTGAATGGGTTAATTATTAGTTGTATCCAAGAAACAATGTGGGGTAAGAGAGCTTCCACTGTATACATGGCCACCATCGATTACTCCCAGGCCTTTCACTTAGTCAGTCGATCTCTGTTGTGGATGAAGCTGAAAGACTGGATGATTCCACCAATGTTGCTCTCTATAGTAATCTTTATGCATGAAAACAGCTAGCTCCAGGTACCTTTGAACAGGCACGGTGAGTTGACTGGGAGCATTCCCATTATGAGATGGTTAAGACAGGGGTGTATCCTGGCCTTGTGCCTGTTTAATGTATATCTGGCAGACCTAGGGGAGCATTTTTAGGAGTTCAAATATACCCCACCGAAAATTGCTAACCTTATCTTACACATGCTGACAATGTGATTCTGATGGACAGAACACAGATAGGGTTATTCCACTAAGAATTAACTCGTTATTAACGAGAAGACCAATATCATTCACTTTGTAGGCAATGTAAGTAAAAAGAATGGGTTCAAATGGAAGGTGGGTAGACACGTTCTTGTCCCGGAAGCATCTGTTATGTATCTGGGTGTGTTTCTTAACTCTATATCATCTCAGAATATCATGTTGGTTCATGCTGTGGAGAAAGCTAACCAGCTAGCATCAAAGATCTGCGGTGGCAGCTCCTGCCCTCTTCTATTGCATGGAGACGGCAAGGGTGACTCGAACAATACACTTGGAATTATTGAAAGCCAGACTCTGACGGAGGGCATTGAATCTTCCAGATTGCCTCCCTGCAGACACCTTGTGATTTGAACTGGGGCTTACCTCTTTAAAAGGGCATCTACAGTGGAAGAATTTGACCATATGCATAAATGTACTTATTCCAGTGGCAGAATCATTTTATTGGTATTTGGCTCAGGCAATGTCACTTGGTAGGTCCTTGCCATTAGTGAACTTTGAGAATTAAGCAAACACAATATTAACTGACTTTAACCCCTGGATAGTGGATCTCATTTGCAATCCACTAAAGGCCAAAAAGAAACTGTTAGATTATGATTGGATCTGCACTATAGATGGCAATGAATTTACATAAATTATATAACAATCATTATGTGATTTCCCTCCCCTCCCCCGATCTCCCCACCCTCTCCCTTCCCCTTCCCTCCTCCTACCCCTCACCTGTCCCCACCCCACCTAGTCCTACTCCACTATCCTCCCTATCTCCCTTCAGTTAATTGCTCTTCTTGCTGTTTTATTGACTGATTCATATTGTAACTTCGCTTCTACTGTTATATTGTTTATGGTTATGTTTTATGTATTAAGTTGTTCACTTGTACAGCGCTTTGGTGTAAAGCGCTTTATAAATCAATAAATACAAATACAAATACAAAATGTATATGAGCAGGGGCACAGTGGTGCTCTACCTGGAAAGGTTCCCTAACTCCTATTGGAGGTCCCAGTTTCTAAGATTCTGGCTTATTATAAAGCATATAGGAGAGGTACTGCACAAATGTGTTCAAAATGATACTACTACTTGGAATTGTAAGTGTTGCAACAAGAGTGCAGTGCTCCAAACAAGGTTCCATGTAGTGATTGAATGTGAGACTCTGCATTCGCTTAGAGAGGAATTGTGGACACAGTATTTCAAAGATTTTCAATATGTAAGTGTGACAGAGTTTTACAGTAGATTAACTAGTGGTAAAGAGACGGGACTGACTTGCAGTGTAGTTAAACTGCGAAAGGCGGCAGGGCTCATTGAGTTGAGATGGTGAAGAAGAGGGGGTGGTTGTGGGACCATGGACTACTTTAGGAATGGCTCTTGCCTCAGCTTTGCACTTTAGTAGAGACATGGAAATGACTTGCACTTTTTATTTTACTAAGCATGATGTCTTTCAATATGCACTCTAAGAACTCTGATGGTAAGTAGTGTGATTTTTAAATGTATTGCTGCTAGGTATGTGTGATTTTGATCTTTGTATTTAAAAATGTATTTAAATTATGTTGGTTTTTATCCAAACGTAATTTGAGTGTTTATTAATGTATATGTGTGTTTTTTTATATGTGATGAATTTGCTTTATATAAGATTGTTTTGTACAACCAAAATTACAATTAAAAAAATGATTATTTGATGAAAGTGTCCAGGTTTCAACAAGTCACGCGAGGCCACTGGACTTCAAGGACTCTGGGCTCTCTGAGGTGTGTGGTCTTGTGTGGTGTATATGATCACAGAACTCTTCTGAGACTTGCAATATCCCCCTCAAAGATATTGTACTTGAAAATTACATTTATACATATTGGTCGATTTCTCATCCAAAATAGCCACTTCATTGCACATATGACAGCTTTTACCACCTCATCTAAGAGTGGCAATAAAGCAGAGTGAAGCATCATCTACTGTTTCACCACTTGGTGAGTCCTTGTCGCTCAGTAGGGTTCATTAAACACGAGTCATCACTAGGCCTCATAAAGTTCACATCTTCACAAAGTGCCATTAAATGCTCACTAACTGCGTTTTGCAGGTAGTTAAGGATGCATATGGTATATTACTGCAGTTATGGAGCCCTGGAGGTGCTGTGTTTTTCCTTTCTCCACAGGCAGTTGTAACTGAGCTACACATTCTGGTAACTCAAAACATTCGCCAAACCAGGAAATGGATGCAGAGAAATATTCACACAGAACACTGCTGAAATTATTTGACAGATTCTTCCAGGTCAAAAGGATGATAGTGATGAGCATGCTATTCACTGCAAACAGCAAGCAGGGTAGCGAACATTTCACTGCCCAGGGAGTGATGACTGACTTCATTTGAATATAAATGCATATTTTAGTCTGCTCTGTCACTCTCACTTTTTTATACGGAAGCATGCAATTGCATTTATGAGAACTAATCAGTTAATTTATGGTCAAGTATTCAATTGTTTCTTGCTTTTTTTGAAGGATGGCTATGGTAGGGCATGGTATGGTCTTGTTTATTTATATAGCCCCTGTACACAGGCAGGTGTTTCAAAGCCCTCAAGGAGGGTGGGAACATGGGGAAAAACAAACAGTCGCTTAGAGCCCATGACATTCTGAGACGATAATAGTCTGCACAGGCAGAGTAAGTGCAGAAAAAATACATTTAACAGTTTGGCAGACAGCAAATAGACCTGATGGCGATTCTGCAGTTTTAACAGTGCAATTACGGGGTGAAGACAAGGGAGACAGACATATGATCTTCAGGCGAGGTGCGTACAGATAGCACAAGTGCACACAGGGTTCCAGGGAGGGAGGATTAAGTGCACCCAGTCAGTTGAGACTGGGGTAAGTGCAGAGAGAGCCACTCTCGTGGGTTATTTTCTCAAGTGCATTGAGTGTGGGTGGGGTGTAGGGTCCTGAGACAAATGCGAGAGAGGACTGGCCAGCGTACCGGGGACCAGTGGGACTCTGAGGTACACCTGGGTGCCAGTTAGCATGCTGTAAGGAAGAGGCGGGAGGGAGGGAAAAAAACAGAGAACTAGATTAGCAGGGTAGAGGGAGAGAGAAGGAAGAGGAGAAGAGGAAAGTCTTGATGAGTTTCTGGAATTTAAGGAGATTCGTCTCAAGACGGAGGGCGGCAGGGAGGCTATTCTAGGGGGAGGCACCTGCTGAGGATAAGGATCTCTCTCCAAATCTCTGCTTGGTGAACCGGCTCACTCGCAGAAGGTTGGAGGTAGATGAGCGGAGGGCCCATGTGGAACAGTATTTAGGCAGGCAGCGTTGCAGGTAGTTAAGTACAAGGCCACAAAAAGCCTTGTGAACAATGCAAAAGGTCTTGAATTTGATCCTTGCAGCCTTAGGGTGCCAGTGAAGGGATTTTAGCACCAGAGAGGCGGTCCCCGGTTTTGAGGCCAAGGATAAGTCTTGCGGTTCTATTCTGGATGAGTTGCAGAGGACGCAGGGCAGAAGAAGGGAGGTTGAGGAAGAACCAGTTGCAATAGTCCAGTCTGAGAACCAGGGCTCTGGGGACAGTGAGCCTCTGTGGGGACATTGGAGGATGGCAGAGGAGCCAACAAGGGAGCCGGGACAGCAAGGCAGGGCAGGGGCACCTGTAAAGGGGAGGAGGAAGGCACATGGGGCAACAGGGCATGGCCGGAGGGAGAGGTGAGGTTAGAGAGGCAAGGGAGGAGCTTGTCGAAGAGAAAAAGGTTGGGCTGAGGACCCTGAACCATGATGGTGCCATTGAGATAAACATTAAGGATGACTCTGGAAATGGCAAAGAGGTCAAGAAGAACCTCCCAGCGAGTGCCACCATTAATGGGAAGGAGGCGATAGGAGAGAGAGCCGACCATGTAGCGAGTCCATAGATCAGGTGCATTAACGAAGAAGAGAATGTCAGTGATAGTCTCTCTGGTGGAAGTCATGACATAGGTGTCTGCAATAGGAAGGCCTGGGTTGGAGCCCAGTATGTCCTTCTTAAGTTTCTTCTGGACAGATTTAGTGATAGGAGAAGAATAGGAGATAGTGAAGCAGTTGGAGAGGATAAGAGAGATAGATAGCAACATAGTTGGCTGAAGTTTTGGGGGTGAAGACACTTATTAGGCTGAAGCACTGATACACTTGGAGGTAGGGGGTGGGGAGCGGTGGGGGCACAAAGGAGGGGGGGCAGAGGGAAGCGGGCCAGCTAGTGAAGAACACAAGCATCCACAAGGCACAACTGAATTTGGTTTTCAGCAGGGCAGGTGAAATACATGCCGCACAGGGCCAAAGTTAAATACAATTTTCAGCAAGGCAGGTGAAACACAATCGGTTAATGGGCAGGCTAAATTCAAATTTTCAGCAGGGCAGGTGAAACGCATGCAGCACAGGGCCAAAGCTAAATACAGTTTTCAGCAGGGCAGGTGAAATGTATTCACTTACTGGGCAAGGCTAAATTCGATTTATCAACAGGGCAGGTGAAATACACGCAGCACAGGGCCAAAGCTGAATGCAATTTTCAGCAGGGCAGGTGAAACACAATCAGTTACTGGGCAAAGCGAGTTTAACTGAGTCCAGAAGAGGATAAGTGAGAGGTCAAACAGTCCTGGTGTGAAGTAAAGGATCGATGAGGTTTGTTAAAGGAACTAACCTTCAGATAAGAGGTTGGTGGTCCATTGCTTGCCGTGTGTCCAGAGAGTATGGAGTTTTCCTCAGCCTCCATGTGCACATCGGGGGGGTGCAGGAGAGTACCCAACAGACCCAGCCAGGCAACTGACAGGGAGCAGACATGGCCTTGGAAAGTGGGCCTTTGATGAGGGGGCCAGCTATGTAATTTTATATTGTCTTTCAAATATATGATTTGTTTGTGAGTTCACAAAGCAGTATGCACACAACCATCCCAATAGAGGAGACAGAGGAAGGGTGGCAAATGCAGGCTGGGCCTATAACTGGTGTGGGGTGATATGAGGCTGGAGCAGAAGGTGCATTTACAGGAGCTGCTGAAACTCAAAGCCATTGTGTTTGTTTGGCACTTTTGTTTGTTAATGTGTTTGCTGGCTGGCACAGGACTTCGGTTTTTGATGTGGTAATGATAGAAAGTCCAGAAGTACAAGATTTCACAAAAATTACTAGCAGGAACATTGCTTATTGTTGATGAAGAAGATTATGATGATGATGCAGGAGCTGCCAGGACAAATCAAGATTTTGTGAGCAGGGAATCAAGCCATACCCCTTGCAACGCCCTCCAGGTGGCTTCTATGTGAGTACACGCAAGAACTAAACCTCAGCAAAAGAGTTATCTGGAAATAAAAGAAAACCTGGTGCCACTCCAGTACCTCATCCGACCTGGTGCTCCTCAAGGAACTCTGAGAAACCCGCTGATAACTCATCAACACAGTCAAGGACTCCTACTATCAGAACACCATAACAAAAGCGACAACATAAGCAGAGCCCTGTGCAAAGCGGTCAAGCACTGCATCAACCTGCTACCCGGCCCTGCCATACGACACTCCATAGAAATATCCACCTCCATCAACACCTTCTTCATCGGCAAAATCAGCAAGATAGACACCAGTTCTGCATCCACAGACACCCCTCAAGTTCCTGCTCGTGAAATCATTACACCCTGGACAACATTCAAGAAACTCTCAACAGAGAAACTGGATAAACCATGCCATCCCTCTAAGTCACATCATATACAAACAACAACCTCACAGCATCCATCCTAAAAGACCCTCCCCAGAGAAGTTCTCCTTCCCTATCCTAGAGATCGTCAACAGCTCCCTGACTCAAGGCACCTTCCCATTGACCCTAAAAACAGGACAAATCCTCCCACATCTAAGGAAACCCACTCTGTAGCCTGACAACTTCAGTACCATCGCCCCATCACCCATATTACCTTCCAAGGAAAGATCATCAAGAAAGCAGTAGACACACAACTGCAGCAACACATCAACAACAACAATCTCCTCCAAACGTAAAATGTACCAATCCGGGTTCAGACCCAGATGCAGCACAGAGACAGCAACCAAACAGGTATTCGATGACAACCTCAACATCCTTGATGACGGTCACCCCTGCCTCCTGGTTCTACTCAACCTCTCTGCAATTTTCGATACAGTAGACCAATCTATACCTCCTAGTCACACTAAACATCCACCTCCACCAATACGCCAACGAAACACAGCTATACCTCCAAATCAACTCCATCAAGGACATCTATAGGCTCAAAACATGCCTCTCGCCAATCCAGTCTTGGATTCCCAGTGCATACTGTTACGAGGGAGAAGGAAAGGGGCACAGAGGGTTAAGGAACAGAGGCTGGAGCAGGAAGGGGAGAGGCCAAGCAGGGATGTAGAGGCAATGAGTGAAATAAATATTGAAACCAGCAGGCGTGTGGTGTCATCCTTCCCTCCCGCATGAAGGACATATTCCTTATAACAACTGGCGACGAGGATACAAAAAACAAAGAAATCCTCATTTCCTTTCATGTGGCATGATGCAGTCCTTTCCGTGTGAACCGCACGTATCCTGTTGCCATCTGGCGTCTTTTGCCCCGCAGGGCCATCCTTGTGCATAGCCAGCCCCTGCTGCAGGGCCGTGCCAGCACCCCGCACCTACGGAGGGGAAAGGGAAACAGAAGAAAGACCGACCAGTACTGCTCCGCAGAGCTCATGCAGAGCTCATGCAGAGCTCATGAAGAGCACATGCAGAGCTCACACAGTGAGTACTATAGACCGTGAGCAGGGGCCCACACCGCACAGCAGGAATACCGGGCCCATGTGAAGACATAGAACCCCCAATGATAGAAAATTGGCACTGTTAGCAATGCGCTACTTCCAGGGGGGAACAAAAACAAGGGTATGCATTAAAAGGGGAAGGCGCTTGCGTGCATGTGCAAAAAGAAAGAAAAACAATAAACAAATTACAATTGAGGAGCCAGCTCCTGCATCAAGGAGTGAGGTAAAACACCTTACAGTCCCAGCAAGGGCACAGCGATCCCCTGCTGGGGACACACACTACCCAGCTCAGGCCTTGATGGAATACACCAGGCCAGGGCCAGACACTACAGACACAACCCAAATGTCAAGAAGGCACATCCAGAAGGTGCCGGAACTACGCGCCTAGACATCAGGGAGCTTGGTGAACCAAGCAAATGGACAAGACTCACCCCTGTGCACCACAATCAGTGTAGCCTTCCTACTGAAACCTACTGCATTCATCCTCACCACAGGCAGACAAAGGCCCACGATGGACGGTATGGGTCGCAGACTCGCCGGTTTCATCAAGGCAGCGGGTGAAGAGAAGTGTCCAGTATTAAAGGACATCCTCACAAACCTGGCTGGAACCGAGATAAACAGCATCATCAAGACCATCCCGCCCGAAGACAGAAACACCTACGAGAAACACCTATGAGGCACTTGTAGTCCCGTTGAACAGGAAACTTGTCATAACATCAAACCGGGACTATGAACAGTATGTCTTCAACGAATGCCACCAGGCCTCCCGCGAAACAGTGGAGGAATTCATTACGTGACTCCACCAATAACTCGTCGACTACCAATTTTCTGCCTTCTCAGATGAGGCAATCCAGCTCTGCGTGATAGAAGGATGTTTGTCATCAGTACTCCGAAAACAACTCCTGAAGAAACCCCTATCGATTGACGAGGTGATAGAAGAGTGCATGAGAGAGTGGAAATACAGGCCTCTGCATCAAGACGCCGAAAAAGAGTACAGACATGGGGCCTCATTACGACCCCGGTGGTAAGGGATTACTGGTACCGGTAAGGGCACTGGTACCGGTAATCCCTTACCATCCAATTCCGAGGTCCCTTTGCGGGTCCTCCCTTAACGGCTGGTTTTACCAGCCGTTAAGGACGGGACCCGCAAAGGGACTTTGGAGGTAATTACGGTACCGCAATTTGTGGTACCATAATTACCGCCTTCCCCATTCCCATTGAGCCCTATGGGGGCAAACATGGGAATGGGGAAGGGCCATTGTGAATGGGGAATTACTGCCCCCGCAAACCTTGGAATGGGGCGGTAATTCCGCCATTCATCATGGCGGAATCGGTAGTTTACCGGCGGCAACCATGGCGCAAATAGCGCCATGGTTACCGCCCGGGTCGTAATGAGGCCCAAGTGGCAGCATTCACCAGTGGCAGAGAAGGGGGAGAGAAATACTGCAGGCCACAAGACCCCACTGAGAACGCTGCAGAGAGAGGGATACGCCTACTCGAGGCCAGCACCTCGACTCCAGAGTTCATGCTAACGTTGCGGCCAACCTTTCCCAGCTGCAGGTCCATGCCAGGCAATGACGCAGAGGTTCTACAGATGCGGGAGAGAAGGGCCCTTCAAGACTCTGTGCCGGGAAGGGAGACCATTCCTGCCAACATGCCAACCGCAGACAACACAACCCAGCGGGAGAATGCCATACAGACCAACTCAACCGTTCCCAGAGTGGAGACAGGGCCAGTCTAACTCACAACCACCGAGGAGAATGATATGATCAACGGAACAACAAAGGGAATAGAGTGGATCCCCCGAGTCCGATGCACCATTTCAACCCGACTACTACGAAAACAAACATATATACCCTGAAGACCAATACACCAACTGGAACGAGTTCTCATATAGACTAGAAACCGGAATTCCCAAATGAGTGTGTGAACCTCATCCAGGGGACACACAAAAGTGCGAGTAATGATGGACACGGTCATGCACACATTCCTCATCGATACCAGGGCATCCATCAACATTATGGGGGAACAAGAATTCAGACTTACAGGAAACGCACAAGAACTGCTACAATGAAAAGCAAGATTTTTTCAGTGGGGAGCCAGTGTACCTCTACAGTCAATAGGACAGTTTGAGAAATCATTATTTTTCAAAGGAAAAAAGATCAACACCATCATTCACGTCATACGCAGCCCCGTCCAAGGAAAATACCTCCTCTGCTACTTCACCGCAGAAGTGATTTGCCTGATCGACATCCATTTCAACGAGGGGGACATGGTAATGTGCACCGGTAACAAACCCAGCCGTGGACCGATCTGCCACTTAGCAGGATCCCCGCTCACCAAGGAATCGATCAAAGGAATGTTTCCAGAACACTTTCAAAGGATGGGCAAACTAAAAGGGATTTGATCATCCTCCACATGAACAACCAAATCAAGCCTGTCCCACAACACCCTGGCAGAGTGGGCGTCTACCTACAGGACGCCATATCGCAGAAGCTACAACAACTCCTGGACAATGACATTATTGAGCGAGCGACAGGGCCCACCCCATGGATCTTACTGCTAGTGGTGGTACAAAAGGACAGTAATAGACTACGCATCTGTGTCGACATGAGAGTGCCCAACACTGTCATAGAGCGAGAGAGATACCCAGGGCCCAGAATTGAAGACATGATTGTCAGCCTGAACTGCGCCACAAAATCCTCAAAGCTTGACCTCAATCAGGGGTACCACCAACACGAACTGCACCCCGACTCCAGAGGGATCACAACGTTTGCATGACACCATAGCCTTTTTTCGATACAACCGAATACATTACGGGATATCTTCCGCCACAGAGATCTTTCAAGAAACTATTAGGCACCTACTCCTCCCAGTCCAAAGGGCATTCAACTACTTGTACCGCATACTGGTTTACAGAACCACGAAAGAGGAGCATGACGAAGCTCTCATTGAAGTATGTGCAATCTTGAAGACAGCAGGGCTCATGCTGAACCATGGCAAATGCAACATCAGCAGAGATAAACATAAGGTTCTATGGACACATCTTCTCCAGAGAGGGGAAGCAACCCGACCCTGACAAAATACGTGCAATTAACAAATTCAAAGAACTGGCCCATATGGGAGAAGTTAGAGCCTTCCTTGAAATAGCAGGATAATGCGCCCGCTATCTACAGAGATAAGCCATTACCACCGAGCCGTTACAACAACTCCTAAGAATGGAAGAACCATTCAGGTGGTAAGGAGAGTACCAGAAGACATTGAATGCAATCAAAAGGGAGCTGTCCAGCGCAACACACCTGCAATATTTCAACCTGAGTTGGCACACGGAGCTAGTCGTAGATGCCAGCCCAGTATGCCTTGGAGCCATCCTGGTGCAACGGTGGAAGCCAGAAGCCCAAGCAAGCTGAGTCGTGGCATGCACAAGCACATCATTATCCCCCACAGTGAGCGCATACTCGCAGACAGAAAAAGAAAGCCTAGCAGTCATGTGGGCATGCACGTTCTTCCACAACTTTGTAGTAGGCAAAAGGTTCACACTCGTGACAGACCACCAGGCACTCCTATCGCTATTTGGCAAGTCAAGGATATAAATGCCTCACAGAATCGAGAGGTGAGGCATACGCGTCAAAGAATGTGACTATTGCATTGTACACCGGCCTGGAGGAGACAATAAACTTGCCGATTGCATCTCGAGGCACCCAACAAGATCTAGTGGGTCGGCATGAGGCAGGAATACTGCTGAGAGGATGCTGGATAGTCATCTCATCATCGCACCGCTGAGATCTAGTACAGTTGGCGCATGAAGGAAACCAGGAGATAGAGGTGATGAAGAACCTGCTAAGACAGTCAGCGTGGTTCCCGTGGATGGACGACATGGTAGAAGAGATGGTGAGAAGCTGCCTTCCATGTCAATGCACTGCCAGGAGCAACCCACCACTCTTTCTACAGCCGACGGGCATCCCTAAGAAGGTGTGGAAAGGGGTCGCGATGGACTTCTATCGGCCACTTGAAACAGGGAGCCATCTCCTAGTGATCATCGATAAGTTCTCCAGATTCCATATCGTCAAACACACTCAGTCCACTCAGTTGGTGGACAAGGAAGAATTGCACAAATGTGTCGATGTTGCTTGCCCAAATGACCAGGAAAACAGCTGCATATATTTTTCCACAGTTGCAGTGCCTGATTTTTGCAGAACACTTTCAGTGACAATTATGTTTCTATTTGCTGTCTTTATACATTGGGAAAGCAATGACGAAGTCTACTGTGGACACCGTTCATGTGGCAATGCACATGAGGACCAGTGAACAGGCCACAGACTATATGTACTCAGTTACATATGCACTATTGTTAAGGAACACACAGTGGCTGAGTGTTAGGCAGAATCCTGTGCAGCGCCCTTAGGGACCACTACACACAATTAAGACTACAAGTGGTAATACAAGTTCACCTTTGGTACAAGCCTGTACAACTATGTTAAAGTGATAGCAGTAGCGGAGCAGCCAGGCGTATCTCATGAGAATATGAGCAGTAGCAGAGATTACACAAACGGACCACAATTACTGTGACTCAAGCAAACACGGACTCAAGGTTTCAGGTAAAAAAATATAAGTACATTTATTCTTTAAACCATTTGTTATAAACACAACACTTCTATTAATTCAAAGCCACACAAAAATACACTACAACCAGCCAATTCACTTGGTACACTCTAACTCAAGGTAAGTACCCTATGTTTTAACGGACCGATGTTGTGAAACAAAAGACGTTACCGGCAATACATATGCAATCACTTTTTGACAGTAATGACAGTTCGGTCTTACTAAAGATACACGTATCTGCGGCAAGAAATGTTACCGGGGCAAAAACACACTTAGCACCTGAGTTAACCAGAGAGAGTTGGGGGTAAAAATCATAGGCAATACTTTTGTCAAGGCAGACAGAATCCGAGAACACTCGTTGACAGAAATTCAAGAGTCAATAGGCCAGAGCCAGTGTCAAGTGGAACCGGGTTCCTGTTGTCGAGCATCACACAGTCGGATAGTTCAAGATTCAACGTAGCCAAGAGTACTTAGATATTGTCAATAGAGCAAGCAAAAGTTATAAGAAGGAGAAAAGACAAGGGCAAGCCTTGGAAGAGGAGAAAAGGGATTCACCCTAGTTCCTCAAGCAGAATGCAGTACCTTATTCAATGAAGAAGCTGGTGCCACGGCAGTTGTACCTGTTGGTTTCCTGCAGACCAACGGTTCCTGGAGCTTCGGTACGAAGGAGGACGTCTGGAGGGGTCTGCACCACACAGGGATGAAGCCGGCAGCAGCGACGGTGAATAAAAGGTGCGCTCCTTAAAAATAGGAGATGCTCTTCAGATGGCTATCCGGACCACTACAGCAGTGGGAAGCAATTTCAACCAAGAAGAGGATCCTCTGGCTGTGGAAGATGAGCTGGTTATCCCCACCAGGCTGAAGGGAAGAAGACTCCGGACTGGATCTTCTCTGGTCGTCGAAGGGTAGATAGCTCAGGACTGCAGCAGGGCTTCACTGGTACGGGGTAGTTGCAGCAGCCGTCTTCTTCTCCGCTTCTCTTCGGTTCCTTGTAGTTCCAGTGGCAACTCTGACTTCCAGCCAAGAGTCCTGCCTTTTATGCGAAAATCCCCCATTCACACAGCCTGGCTGTCAATCACGCAGCAGGGGGGTTGTCCAGCCCAGACAACCACCTCAGCCAATCATGGCAAATTGTGACTTGGGTTTCCTAGGATACACTGTGCAGGAGGTGACTACGCCCCTCCCTCACATTCAGCCCACCTAGATACCCAGGCGCCCAGAGGAAGGCTTCTTTGCAGAATCCCGCCTAAAGACGGTGAATAAAGAAGGCAAACCTGGTTTGCCGCACAAAGTAAAACACAAGAAGGACTTTAACAAAAAGAAATGGCAAATAAACCTGACCGGAGCCAAAAGAAAGAGTATTTGGTCAAGCAGGTTTATGTTTGAGGATAACATTATAGCCTAAAACAATACCACGTTTATATAGTATAATCACGGTAGAAAAGTTAGGGTAGACACCACTGCCACCAGCCAAGTCTAAAGAGCAAAACAATGCTCCAGGAGGGACAGATAAAAAGGGCTAAGAATTAACCCTTTCCAATACTCCATGTACAATGGGGTGTACTGGATCTGTGGTTAAAGGACTAGGTAAAGTTAATGGCAACTTTACCTTTTTCTGGGGGACAGTAGTCAGCCCCAGAAATGGAGTCGGTGAGAAGTCTAAAAGACAACCCTGTGTCACTGCACTGAAGGTGCTGTGTAACACACAAAAGAAGGGGGCTACTGAAGTGGTGCACTCCAGAGTACACTATCACAAAAACAGATAAAATACACATGGCAAAACATGGCTAAGAGTGGGGGAAAAGCTCACACCTTACCAAGTGGAAAAAATAAACTCCAGAAATCCAGCAAAGCTGCTGGGGGACTCACTAGGTGAGGGAAATTAGCCATAGAATGAGAATTCTCCCTACACTCGCCCCCCCCAGACTAAGGGACAGGAGGATTTAATCCACTCCTGGATGGATCTCATACCTCCAGTCGGTTAAAAACATCCTAGAGAGACCATCAGCATTTTGGTGGTGACTTCCTGCTCTGTGCTCAATGGAAAAATCAAATCCTTGCAGGCAGATTGTACCATCTGAGTAACTTTGGGTTTTCCCCTTTCATTTGCATCAGCCATCTCAAGGGCTGGTGGTCAGTCTGAATAATGAAGGTAGATCCATACAAGTATGGTCTAAACCTCTTCAGTGACCACACAATAGCAAAACATTCATGTTCTATTGTTGCCCATCTTGTCTCAGGATCCTTTAACTTCCTGCTGATGAAACAAATGGGGTGTTCCCTACCTTTTGCATCCAGTTGACTAAGGACTGCACCTATACCTACATTAGAAGCATCAGTTTGTACAATGAAGGGTTGGTGATAGTCATGAACTCTTAGGACTGGAGCTTAACAAAGGGCTTTATTCAGGCCTTCAAAAGTTTAATTGCACTCCTCACTCCACCTGACCTTTTTATGAAATTTGGGCGAGGAGATGACATTCAATGGAGAAGCTATGATCCCATAGGTCTCTATGAAGTTCGTGTAATACCCAGTGAGACCTAAGAAGGCTCTCACGTGGGTTTGAGTAGTAGGGGTGGCCCAGTTTCATACAGCTTGTACTTTGCTAGGCAATGGCCTTATTTCACCTCCTCCTACCTCATGCCCAAGGTAGACCACTGTACCCTGACCAATTTGCCTTTATGGTCTGATGGGCCTGTTCCAGAGCCTGCAATACATATCCTAGGTGTTCAATATGTTCTTTCCATGTAGGTCTGAACACTTCAATGTCATCCAAGAATGCCATGCAGAAGTCTGCCATCCCATTCAGAACTTGACTGACCATCCTCTGAAATGTAGCAGGTGCATTCTGTAGCCCAAAAGGCATTAACTTGAATTGGTAGAGGCCAGCTGTGGTAGAAAATTCAGTTTTCTCCTTGGCATGGTCTGTCAGGGCTATTTGCCAATAGCCTGACGTTAGGTCAAATGTGCTGAGGTATTTGGCTGCACCAAGTTTTTCCACCAGCTCATCTGTACTAGACAAAGGATGGGCATCAGTCTTTGTGACTGCATTTAGAGCTTTATAGTCCACGCATAATCTCAACTCCTTGGATCCTGCCTTTGGTACAAGCACAAATGGGCTAGACCATGGGCTAGTAGAGGGCTCTATAACCCTGAGATCAAGCATCTTGTTGACCTCATTCCTTATATGGGTTATTATATTGTCTGACATTCTGTACCCCCTGCTTTTGACAGGCAGCCAGCCACCAGTGAGTATATCATGCTGGCCCCAATGGGTCAAGCCTGGTGAAAGTGAGAACAGGGAGGCAAACTGATTCAACAGTAACTTGCACTCATCCTGCTGGTCAGATGTGAGACTGGAAGAGAGATTAACTCCTTCCACTTGCTCATCTAAAGGTAAGCCTCTGAGGAGGTCAGGCAGAGGTTCACTCTCCTTCTCCTCCTGAGCTGAATCTAGAAGCAAAGCTCCTATGTCAGGTATAGAGACATAAGCCTTTAAAAGGTTGGTGTGAAAGACTCTGGCAGCCTCCTTAGGATTGCCTAAGTCCACCAGATAGTTCACCTCTCCAAGTTTACCCACAACTTTGAAGGGTCCTATCCATTTATCTTGCAAGGCCCTCTGCCTTGTTGGGACAATAACAAAAATAAGCTGGTCTTGAGTGAACTCAACCATATTAGCCTTCTGGTCATGCCAAAGTTTGACCAGAGCTTGACCAGTCATCAAGTTATCACTTGCCTCTGCCATCATGTGTGACATTCTCCGCTGGAGACCTGTCACATAGTCAGTCACTCTCACTGGTTTGGGGGAAGGAGCACTGTCCAACCCCTCCTTAATCAGGGCCAATGGACCTCTAACTGGATGGCCATAGAGAAGTCTGAAGGGACTGAATCCTACTCCCTCCTGAGGGACTTCTCTATATGCAAAGAGAAGGCATGGCAGTAGAAGGTCCCACTTTCTTCTAAGGGGTTCTTCTAAAGCACCTATCATGCTCTTCATAGTTCTGTTAAAACTCTCCACCAATCCATTGGTTTGGGGATGGTAGGCAGTTGAGAACTTGTAGGTGACTCCACAGGTTTTCCACATGGCTTGCATGTAGTGGGACATAAAATGTGATCCCCTGTCAGATATCACCTCCTTAGGAAAACCTACTCTGGTAAAAATACCAAGTAGGGCCTTAGCCACAGCTGGAGCCGTAACCGTCCTCATAGGTATGGCTACAGGAAACCTAGTGGCATGATCCACTACAACCAGGATAAACCTGTTGCCTGAAGATGTGGGAGGGTCGAGAGGACCAACAATGTCAATCCCAACCCTCTCAAAAGGAACCCCCACCACTGGGAGAGGCACCAAGGGTGCAACATTCTTGGCTCCATTCTTGCCAGAGGTTTGGCAAGTGTGGCAGCTCCTGCAGAATTTGTCTACTTCTGGACCCATTTTAGGCCAGTAGAAGTACAGAGGGAGCCTTTCCTTGGTCTTCTTAAAACTTAAGTGACCAGCCAAAGGCATCTCGTGGGCTAACTGTAGAAACTGGAGTCGGTTCACGAGAGGTACTACAAGTCTTTTGCAGTCTCCAGGGGTTGACTCAGTCGGTTCACTGTAGAAGAGGCCATCTTCCCAGTTCAACCTATACTTCCCAGGCTCAGTCCCATTGAGCTGAGAAGCTGCCTGTAGGTGAAGACCTTCAAGGGTAGGACACTCTCTTTGTCCTTTGCTGAAATCAGCCCTGTTGGGCCCACCGTATGCCAGTAGAGACTGCAGCTCAGGATGGTCAACAGGGTCAAGATCTCCTACCAGAATAGGATCTTCTTCTAGATCTGATTTCTCAGTATCTAGCTGAACCATACAGGGTTGAACCTCACATTCAGCCTCAGCTGGTGGAGGAGTCACAGATGTGACTTTGGACAGTCTTGGAGATGTCCTTCCAGGCACAGGAGTGCTTGCTGGTTTCTTGCTGATAGACTTAGGTTTCCCCTTTGTTTTTCCTTGTCCTGCAATAGCAGTAAGTAAGTCCTATGGACTTGGGGTGATCGTTTCCTCTATCATGTCCCCAGGAGAGCCTCTCAAGGTTCTCTCCCTTGCAGACCTTGTGAGCTCCTGCTTCCTTCTGCTGGGGGGCGTGGGGGTACTAGACACAACTCCAAGAGTGTTAAGGCCATTACCCAGCAGGACCCTTCCAGGTACGTTATTTTGCACACTTACAGGTATTCTGACAGTTATGTCATTACACTGGATGAGAGCTGGTAACTGGTGAACCATTTGCACAGGGTCTCCAGCTAACTTGGTTAGGTGTTTGGGTGCCTTAGCAACATCCTCCACCTTGAAAAAACATTCATCAACCACAGTTATGCTGGCTCCAGTGTCTCTGATGGCAGGGGTTTCCTGACCATTCACAAGAACACTATCTTTATAATATAATTAGTATTATCTGGGATTGAGTTATAGACATCTAGGTTCTGCTGTTCCCAAAGACCCAAGGACACTAAAGAAACACTAGCCGAGACTCTCATGGGCTCATCAGCTAGTAACTGAAAGTTTCCACTGGCTATAGATACTTCATCCACCTGGGAGAAGGCTAAGGAGACAGCGTGGACCTGTGAAGGTTTACCCTTACATCTGGGATCTCCTTTCACATGGTCAGTTAACCCACAAACAAAGCATTTTCCAAATGCGTTCTGGAATGAGGGCTTGTTCTGACCTCCATCTGGTTTGGGACCAGATGGTAGACTAGCCTGATTCGGTTTCCCTTGTGGTTTACCCTGGTTATATTTGGGGCCCTCTTTTGGATTGTCTCTTTGTTGCCTTCCTTCGGCTGCTTCCCCTCATCCTTTTTCTGAGTAGCCCCAGAATCCTTGTGAGTACCCCTGTTGGCAACCCACAATTCAGCAGCCTTAGCTTGCTTCTTAGGAACTATATACTTTGAATCAGCCAAGTGCTGTCTAAGCTCAGGAGAGCAGACATCAAAAATAGACTCCAATATGACAAGATTCCTCAAACCTTCATAAGTGTTCACTTTGTAACCCTTAACCCCAGTGGTGTAACACAAAATGTGGGGGCCCCCCTGCGAGCCATGCTGAGGGGGCCCCCCAACTTGGCAACAAATCACTGGTCACGCCGGACACTGGGCCGGCATAGATTATCACGCTTGCGAAATACGCACGAACGTGCTGCTGAAGGGATATGCCACACACTGCACTAGGAGAAAGATATAAATATGTGTTTTAATGCAATATACAGCAAACTTTCCGAGAAAAATTGCTTAAAAAGCCAGAGTGTTAGCAATTGCTTTGTAGGGTAACACCAATCCAATAGATGCAAGTCACCAACAGTGCACAGGAACATTAATACTTTGCTATTAAAAATGCCATGCCACAATGAAAACATGTCCAACTGGCTACACAATGTAGACCAGTGTAGACACGTAATATTGTTACAGTAAAGCATGCCAGGCCACATTTAGACATACCTAGACTGGTTGCACCAAAATGCCAGTCAAAACATTAACACTCATCAAGAAGAGAACACACATTCAAGCCTGTGGCCTCTAACAACACGGCCAAACTCTTTAAAATCTGCAAGGAACTGGTCAATCCTGTTGCGGTCTTTACCTCTCCTGTTCCCACCCAGGCCCTCTGTATGGCTCTGTCATCTCACTTCTCTGCTAAACCTCCTGTCCTTCATCTCCTATTCCTCTCCCGGCCCCCCTTTGGCCATCTCTACCTCTCTTCCTCCTTTCTCCTCTTTCTCTCTGACAACACCTGACGAGGTTTCTAGACAGTTCCGATCTATGAAATTGTCATCCAAACAGGTGCTCCCCTGCTCCTCCAAAACCATCAATGACCATATTGACACCCTCGCTCCAGCCTTGGCCGATTTCTGTAATCACTCTTTTGCCACTGGAAAGTTCCCCTCTCCCCTTAACTACTCCCTTAAGCACCCACTCCTCAAGAAGCCATCTGCCGATCCTGCCTGCCCAGCAAACTATCACCCAATCTCCATCTTCCCTTTCCTGGGCAAACTGTTGGAAAAGCTGGCCATCACCCAGCTTACTCTCCACACAGAATCTGTTGGTTGTCCCCATGACCTTCAGTCTGGCTTCAGAGCTACCTGAGGCATGGAAACTGCTCTCCTCAACACCTGTAAAGATCTTCTCTCTAACCTTGATTCCAGCATTCCTTCTGTCCTCATCCTCCTTGATCTTTCCTCTGCTTTCTACACAGTCAACCACGCCATCCTGATCAATCCTGATCAATCGACTCCATGAGAACCTGGGCATCACGAATTATGCCCTTGAGTGGCTGACCTCCTTCCTCTTGGACAGCCCCTCCCAGGACCAACTTGGTCCCTTTCTCTCTGCTCCATCCTCTCACCATGGTTTTTCAACCTCTACTTGGCCCCTTTGGCCCACCTGAACTCTATCTTCTCCTCTAACTTTCAGTGTTATGCGGCTGACACTCTGCTTTCCTTCAGGCTCCCCTCAGACTCCTCTACTCTCTCGCTTATTCCTGACTGTCTATCCGCGATTTAGGATTGGTGTGCCTCCAACGATCTCTGTCTTAATGTCAGTAAGATGGCGATCCTTTTCATTTGGACTCCTGCCCCTGCTTTTCCTCTCTCACTCTGGCTGCCCGCCTTGGGCCCTTCCTGTGAGGCAAACATCCTTGGTGTCGTCTTTGAATCCACTCTCTCTTTCTCTTTATCTCCTCACATCTCGGACGTCTCCAAGAAGTCCCTCAAAGGAACTCTTCCCTTTCTCACTTTCCCCCAGAGGATCACTGTCTCCAGAGCCCTGGTTCTCTCTAGGCTGGTCTACTGCAACAACGTCTTTCTCGATCTGCCTTCCTCTACTCTCCACCCTCTGCAACTAATCCAGAACAGGACTGCAAGACTTATCCTTGGCCTCAAGCCCAGGGATCTTATCTCTCCAAACCTGAAATCTCTCCACTGGCTCCCAGTTGCTGCAAGAATCAAGTTCAACACCTTTTGCATTGTCCACAAGGCTTTCTGTGCCTGGGCCCCGCACTACATCCAACGCTCTCTTCCAAAATATCTACCTTCTCAAGCCCTTCGCTCAGCTACCGACAACTCTCTAAGGGTTAGACGCTTCTCCAGGCAGAGAGCACCTGGGTTTTGCTGTTAACAAGAGCCCAGCTAAAACTAACATAAAGCATTTCACTGCTTGTACCTGCTTTCAAATGCCAAATGTTTTATGCAATTGAAATTGTGATGTGGGTTTAATACTTGCATTCCAGGGGAGTGATTGGAAGGGTAGAGAGGGAACAGGAGACCACTCATTCTCACAGCAGTCCATAAGTGGGTGCTTTCAACCTTAAAGGAGAGAGTTAACTGCTTGTAACATTGAAGCTGCACTAGAACAGTCTCAAAGAAATTAGATGCCCCCAAACAAATAAGTTTACCCCTCCCCCACCGCCCATGAAGTTAGCGCCTCTTCCAACATTTGAAAGGTTAGCCTCCCGAAATGTAGGTTTTGTTGCGCCCCTGAATGCAAGCACACACACCAATCACCATATACACACAAGCACACCTAGCCATCCATATATTTAAGTGTGCATTATTTCACCATACAGGCACACCCAGGCAGCCATCCATACATTTAAGTGTTGACACTTTCACCATAAAGGCACACACACCCAGGCAGCCACCCGTACAATTAAGTGTGCACCCGTTCACCATACACTCACATACGCACACATCATGGGGTTATGGGGAGCCCTAATACTTCAAAATAAAATTGGGCCTCATTACAAATATGCCAGTCTAGAAACAACGGTGCCAGTAAGCTTACCGGTGCCATTGTTTCCGGACCGGCATATTACAGCCCTGCGGGCGGTTGCCGTCCCACCTGGCCGGTCAGACCTGCCGGGAAGAATGGCACCCACCCGCAGAGTTTTCATAGAAGCACCGGCACCGTTATTAGCAGTGCCGGTGCTTCCGTGGTCCCCATTTCCATAGAGTCCAATAGGACTCTATGGAAATTGGGACTTACCATTTGCTGGCGCCTAACTTCCCAGACCGCCGGGGTTGTAATCCCCTGGTGTTACCGGGAAGTTGGGCACCAGTAAATCATTACGGCAACCTGTTGGTAGCAACCACCAAACCCGTAATGAGGCCTATTGTTTCTTCTTGAAGTCACTCTGACTTCATAAAGAAATGATTTCTGTTATGGACCAAACCATAATCGAAATAATTTCTTTGTGAAGGCAGAGTGACTTCAAAAATAAACAATGGGCCCCATTACGAGTTTGGAGGTAGCCATGCCCTTAATAAGTGCATGGCTGCCTCCAAACTCGGGTCCGGGTCCGTGGTCCCTGAATGGGGAAATACGGGGCCATTCCAACCTTGGAGGACCCGGTATTTCCCCATTCAGGGAACACATCCCCATTCCCATTGCAGCCCCCATAGGGCTCAATGGGAATGGGGAGGGAGCTAACAAAGGCCACGTTAATAACGGGCCTGTTGTTAGCTCCCTGGTCCCCTTGCAGGACCCGCAAAGGATGTCTGGTTTGACCATACGTCCAGAGCGGGTCCCGCAAGGGATCCTCGTAATAGGGCGGAATGGGATTAACAGCACCGGCACCTTTATCGACGCCGTTAAACCCATTCCGCCTGCCTCGTAATGAGGCCCTATTTCTTTTTGAAATAATAGGGCTCCCCCGACCCCATGACATGGAGACCTCGAGCCTAGCATCTTCCATGCCATGGGGAGGGCGGAGGTCTTGGACTTCAAAAATAAATTTTCTTTTTGTAGTCACTCTGCCTTCATAAAGAAATTATTTCTGTTACAGAAATAATTTCTTCATGAATGAAGACTGAATTCAAAAAGAAAAAAAATATTTTTTTTTTAAGAAAAAAAAAATCTCCATTGGGGCCCCCTCCCAGGACATGTGCTGGCGGGGCCCCCCGCACCGTGGGGGGTGCGGGGGCCCCTGTTACGCCAGTGCTTAACCTAACCATCTAAGTTTTTCAAACATTCACACACCCAGGTAGCCAAAGGGGTACCATCATGCTTTTTGAGGGTTCTAAACCTCTTAAGATACTGGGAAGGGGTCTTCCCAAACCTAGCTATTAATGCTAGTTTCACACACTCATAATCCTGTTTATCCTCCTCCCCCAACTCCATTACAGCATCACTTGCAACAGGGGGAGCCTAGACAAAAGCCAAGGAATCAACTGATTCCCTGAGATACGTTGAATCCCATGATTGTACTCAAACAGTGCTAACCATCCAAAACATCAAGTTTAGTCTCATACATACCAATCATCTCCTTTGGCATACGGGGTCTCTTAGGGCTGGTAGACCTAGAAGACTCTGGGAGAGAAGCATTTTCTAAAGACAATTTCTTCATTTCTAGTTCATTATTCAGCTCCATTTCTCTGAGCCTTAACCCTTGATGTTTCATGGCAATTTGTGCATCAACACATTTCACTTCTAATTCAAGTCTCATTTTCTCAAGTGCAATAAACTCAGGAGTGAGTGTAGGACCTGTGGGGGTCCCTGTGGACAGAGGTTGTGCTCTCTGAGCAGGTAAGGGAGTTGTAGGGTTCCCTAACAAGGACTTGTTTACTTCTAAACCAACACTCCCAGAATCAGAAACATCAGTATCCACATTTGCTGGAGGGGTAGGCCCTTCTGACCCACTCTCCAGACTTTGTTTTCCCATTAACTTTGCAATCAATTCAGATTTCTTTCCTTTACCAGAGAGACTCCTCTCCCTACCCATGATTCTTAAAATCTCAGCAGTGTAGTTTAAGAGACCCTCTTTAGTGTAGCTTTCCAAATTTGACATGATTTTTCAGTTAAATAGAATTAGTGGTGTTAGCCTTGTGGTACGTTGAACCCAAGCAATAGCAGCACTCTAAGTGTAATCACTCTACTTCCAAATCCTCACTGCTGTACACCAGTGTTAGGCAGAATCCTGTGCAGTGCCCTTAGGGACCACTACACACAATTAGGACTACAAGTGGTAATACAAGTTCACCTTTGGTGCAAGCCTGTACTACTATGTTAAAGTGGTAGCAGTAGCGGAGCAGCCAGGCTTATCTCAAGAGTATACGAGCAGTAGCAGAGAATACACAAAGGGACCACAATTACTATGACTCAAGCAAACACTGACTCAAGGTTTCAGGTAAAAAAATATAAGTACATTTATTCTTTAAACCATTTGTTATGAACACAACGCTTCTATTAATTCAAAACCACACGAAAAATGCACTTCAACCTACCAATTCACTTGGTACACTCTAACTCAAGATAAGTACCCTATGTTTTAACTGACCAGTATTGTGAAACAAAAGATGTTACCGGGAATACATATGCGATCACTTTTTGACATTAATGACAGTTCGGTCTAACTAAAGATACGCGTATCCGCAGCAAGAAATGTTACCGGGGCAAAAACACACTTAGCACCTGAGTTAACCAGAGAGAGTTGGGGGTAAAAATCATAGGCAATACTTTTGTCAAGGCAGACAGAATCAGAGAACACTCGTTGACAGAAATTCAAGAGTCAATAGGCCGGAACCAGTGTCAAGTGGAAACGGGTTCCTGTTGTCGAGGATCACACAGTCGGATAGTTCAAGATTCAACGTAGCCAGGATACTTAGATATTGTCAATAGAGGAAGCAAAAGTTATAAGAAGGAGAAAAGACAAGGGCAAACCTTGGAAGAGGAGAAAAGGGATTCACCCTAGTTGCTCAAGCAGAACACAGTACCTTATTCAATGAAGAAGCTGGTGCCACGGCAGTTGTTCCTGTTGGTTTCCTGCAGACCCACGGTTCCTGGAGTTTCGGTACGAAGGAGGACGTCTAGATGGGTCTGCACCACACAGGGATGAAGCCGGGAGCAGTGACGGTGAATAAAAGGTGCGCTCCTTAAAAAAGGAGAGGCTCTTCAGATGGCTATCCGGACCACTACAGCAGTGTGCAGCAATTACGACCAAGAAGAGGATCCTCTGGCTGTGGAAGATGAGCTGGTTATCCCCAGCAGGCTCAAGGAAAGAAGACTCCGGACTGGATCTTCTCTGGTCGTCGAAAAGTAGACAGCTCAGGACTGCAGCAGGGCTTCACCAGTACGGGTTAGTTGCAGCAGCCGTCTTCTTGTCCGCTTCTCTTCGGTTCCTTGTAGTTCCGGTGGCAACTCTGACTTCCAGCCCAAGAGTCCTGCCTTTTAAGCGAAAATCCCCCATTCACACAGCCTGGCTGTCAATCACGTAGCAGGAGGGTTGTCCAGGCTGGACAACCACCTCAGCCAATCATGGCAAAGTGCGACTTGGGTTTCCTAGGATACCCTGTGCAGGGGGTGACTACACCCCTCCCTCACATTCAGCCCACCTAGACACCCAGGCACCCAGAGGAGGGTTTCTTGGCAGAAGCCCGCCAAAAGACGGTGAACAAAGAAGGCAAACCTGGTTTGCCGTGCAAAGTAAAACACAAGAAGGACTTTAACAAAAAGAAATGGCGAATAAACCTGACCGGAGCCAAAAGAAAGAGTATTTGGTCAAGCAGGTTTATGTTCGAGGCAAATATAATAGTCTAAAACAATACCACGATTATTTAGTATAATCACGATAGAAAGGTTAGGGTAGATACCATTGCCACCAGCCAAGTCTAAATGTTAAAAGAGCGAAACAATGCTCTAGGGGGTACAGATAAAAAGGGCTAAGGATTAACCCTTTCCAGTACTCCATGTAAGATGTGGTGTACTGGATCTGCGGTTAAATGACTAGGTAAAGTTAATGGCAACTTTACCTTTTTCTGGGGGACAGTAGTCACCCCCAGAAATGGAGTCGGTGGGAAGTCTTAAAGACAACCCTGTGTCACTGCACTGAAGGTGCTCTGTAACACACAAAAGAAGGGGGCTACTGAAGTGGTGTACTCCAGAGTCCACAATCACAAAAACAGATAAATTACACATGGAAGAGTGGGGGAAAATCTCACACTCTTACCAAGTGGAAAAAATAAACTCCAGAAATCCAGCAAAGCTGCTGGGGGGACTCACTAGTGAGGGAAATTAGCCATAGAATGAGAATTGTCCCTAACACTGAGCAATCACAAGTATTCCCTCAATTGCAATACCAGACACTAATTGCCATCAATCAACTCTTTCAATCTTCGCCATGGAGAAGATACACACAGGAGCAAACATCTTATCAGCATGTAATGCATCTCTTTTGGGATGACTTAGACCAAAATCATTGACTGTCTGTTTTGTGATGAGAGAACATTTAGGGTTTTGAATGGAAGACAACACTTGCTACCATGTGGCTTGTTTGTTTGCACTGTTTGAAAGACTCTGGGCCTCATTACAAGGTTGCTGGTCCGGTAAAATCGATGCCGGTATCACCGTACGGAATCCTTTACCGGTCGGGAGAATTCTGAGTTCCGATGCCAGTGTCACCTGCATCGACAGGGACCTACCATGGCCGGACACGCGGCAGCCGTGCCAGTAACACTGACATGCCGCAATGAAGTCCATGTTAAAAGGTGCATGGACATGCAAATACCGGCATGGACATGCCGGTAATAATGGATACAATGATGCCGTAAACGCCGGCATCACGGAGCAACCGTTAATGTGACCATTAATATGAATCTGGTGTGTGTAAACCTGCCACAGGTGCTCACAATCAGCACAGGTGGAGGGAATGGAGTCTGGCACAGCACAAAAGGAGCACTCCCACACACCACACCCCTCCCAAACCCACAATGCTGCCATTAGCACTAGCGTGCTGGAGCTGGAGGGCACGCATTCAAGATACTCCTTGAGGAGGCAGTGAGCCAGAGAATGAAGCGGGAGGCGCAGGAGGAGAAGGAGGGTGAGAATGGGCCAGCAGATACGTATTGTGCAGGCAATTGTACCCCTCAGGCAGCCACCAATCCCACACCTAAGGACCAGCCCATTCAATCTAACCCCTGCTCAGATCCACACCGTGTACCGGCTGGACAGGGACACCATCACCACAATAGTGGACCTCATACATGATGACCTGGTGAGCCTCATCAACATTCGGACAGCCACCCCCCGCTCCCCTTGCTGTAGGTAGTGACTGTGCTACACTTCCTTGCCACAGGCACTTATCAGCACACAGTGGGGCAGCTGCATGGAATCTCCCAACCCTTGTTCTCCCGTGTGCTCACCCAGGTGCTAGTAGCACTCCTGTTCCACGTACGCAACCACATTAGCTTACCACGGACTCCGGAGGAGGTGAATGCTACGAAAATAGGCTGCCATGCACTTGCAGGGATGCCAAATGTAATAGGTGCGCTCAACTGCACAAATGTGGATCTGGTTGTCTGGCATGCTGTGGAGATAGTGTACCGCAACAGGAAGCTGTACCATTCTCTCAATGTACAGATGGTGTGTGATGCCCGCAAAATAATCATGCATTGCTGTGCAAGATTCCCTGGCTCCCCACATGATGCCATGGTGCTCCGCAACTCCATGCTGCCCAGCTACATTGCACGAGACGCGGGACATTGTACATGGCTGTTGGGTGAGTCTAACCAAAGGGGCACGAGGGGTTTGAATTGGGGGGGTATGAACAGCATAAGAAACCTGTCTGCTGGGTGGGTCAGGCAGGGTTTTAATTGGGGTGGGGGGTATGAACAGCATAGGCAACCTGTCTGCTGGGTGAGCCATGAGGGATTCGAATTGACAGGGGTATGAACAGCATTGACAACCTGTCTGCTGGGTGAGTCTGACCACAGGGCCATGAGTCGTGTCAGGACATATCATAGGAATGCATGCATGAGTAGCACAAGTGCACACTGCATGCATTCATCCATCACGCCTGCTAAAACCTGTTAACATCACCAGGTATGCATTGAAGTGCAGAGACAGTGGGTAGGGCAATGGAAGGCTAAGTCAGAGGAGAAATTAGAGCAAGCAACCACATCATTCCCAACCTGCACAACAAGAAACCTCACACATTGAATGGAACAAGACCACACACAGCGTACTTTGTGCCATGACCTGTGACTCATGTAAGTGAAACCGAATGTGCAATAAAGCTAATGCATGCAGATGTGCAAGGCCTTCACAGCCGTGTCTACATGCAATCAACAGACACAGTGCTCACACTAGCACATGTATCAGGAACATCTCAAAACATAAACCACATATACCACAATGCATTGCTCTTTAGTGGTAATGCATGAAATGCATGATCACAGCAAAGCACTTGACGAGTTATGATCCTCCGCCAGAGAGAAAACCATCTGCCACACTGTAGGAATTTAGTGACTGCACTCAGTCCACAGGTACACCGCAGATCAACAAAAAAAAAACGATTATTTGATGAAAGGGTGCAGGTTTCAACAAGTCACACAAGGCCACTGGACTTCAAGGACTCTGGGCTCTCTGAGGTGTGTGGTCTTGTGTGGTGTATATGATCACAGAACTCTTCTGAGACTTGCAATATCCCCCCTAAATGATAATGTACTCGGAAATTACATTTATACATATTGGTCGATTTCTCATCCAAGATAGCCACTTCATTGACACATATCACAGGTATTTCCACCTCACATAAGAGTGGCAATAAAGCAGAGTGAAGCATAATCTACTGTTTCACCACTTGGTAAGTCCTTGTCGCTCAGTAGGGTTCATTAAACACGAGTCATCACTAGGCCTCATAAAGTTCACATCTTCACAAAGTGCCATTAAAGGCTCACTAACTGCATTTTGCAGGTAGTTAAGGATGCATATGGTATATTACTGCAGTTATGGAGTCCTGGAGGTGCAGTGTTTTTCCTATCTCCACAGGCAGTTGTAACTGAGCTACACATTCTGGTAACTCAAAACACCTGCCAAACCAGGAAATGGATGCAGAGAAATATTCCCACAAAACACTGCTGAAATTATCTGACAAATTCTTCCAGGTCAAAATCATGATAGTGACGAGCATGCTATTCACTGCAAATAGCAAGCAGGGTAGCGAACATTTCACTGCCCTGGTAGTGATGACTGACTTCATCTGAATATAAATGCATATTTCAGTATGCTCTGTCACTCTAATTTTTGATACGGAAGCATACAATTGCATTTAGCATTTATGAGAACTAATCAGTTAATTTATGGTGAAGTATTCAATTGTTTCTTACTTTTTTTGAAGGATGGCTATGGTAGGGCATGGTATGGTCGTGTTTATTTATATAGCCCCTGTACACAGGCAGGTGTTTCAAAGCCCTCAAGGAGGGTGGGAACATGGGGAAAAACAAACAGTCGCTTAGAGCCCATGACATTCTGAGACGATAATAGTCTGCACAGGCAGAGTAAGTGCAGAAACAATACATTTAACAGTTTGCGAGATAGCAAATAGACCTGATTCTGCAGTTTTAAAAGTGCAATTACTGGTGAAGACAAGGGAGACAGACATACGATCTTCAGGCGAAGTGCGTACATATCGCACAAGTGCACACAGTGTTACAGGGAGGGGGGATTAAGTGCACCCAGTCAGTTGAGACTGGGGTAAGTGCAGAGAGCCACTCCCGTGGGTTATTTTCTCAAGTGCATTGAGTGTGGGTGGGGTGTAGGGCCCTGAGGCAAGTGCGAGAGAGGACTGGCCAGGGTACCGGGGACCAGTGAGACTCTGAGGTACACCCGGGTGCCAATTAGCATACTGTAAGGAAGAGGCGAGAGGCGGGAGGGAGGGAAAAAAACAGAGAACTGGATTAGCAGGGTAGAGGGAGAGAGAAGGAAGAGGGGAAGAGGAAAGTCTTGAGTAGTTTCTGGAATTTAAGGATATTCGGCTCAAGACGGAGGGCGGCAGGGAGGCTATTCTAGGGGGAGGCACCTGCTGAGGATAAGGATCTCCCTCCAAATCTCTGCTTGGTGAACCGGCTCACTCGCAGAAGGTTGGAGGTAGATGAGCGGAGGGCCCATGAGGAACAGTATTTAGGCAGGCAGCATTGCAGGTAGGTAAGTACAAGGCCACAGAAAGCCTTGTGAACAATGCAAAGGGTCTTGAATTTGATCCTTGCAGCCTTCGGGTGCCAGTGAAGGGATTTCACCACAAGAGAGGCGGTCCCTGGTCTTGAGGCCAAGGATAAGCTTGCGGTTCTATTCTGAATGAGTTGACGAGGGCGCAGGGCAGAAGAAGGGAGGTTGAGGAAGAACCTGTTGCAATAGTCCAGTCTGAGAACCAGGGCTCTGGAGACAGTGAGCCTCTGTGGGAAAGTGAGAAAATGTAGAGTACCTCTGAAGAGGTGAAGCTGATAGACTTTTTAGAGATGTCTGCATTGTGAGAGGAGAAGGAGAGAGTCTAGTCAAAGATGACCCCAAGGTTTCTAGCTTCGCAGGTGGATGCAGGCGCAGGGCCAAGGGAGGCTGGCCAGAGCAAAAGTGGGAAAGCGGGAGAAGGGGTCCCAATGCTCACAATCTCAGTCTCAGTGGCGTTGAGGCAGAAATCGTTTGCAGTAAACCAAGAATGAATAGCAGACAGACACTCAGATCAATGAGGAGGAGGTTGCTGAGGGTCGCCTGAAAGATAGTTCTGTGTCGTTCGCGTAGCACTGAAAGTTATAGGTGAAAGTGACAATCAGACGTGCCAGGGCAGCCATATAGATGTTGAAGAACGGGGGATAGGTTAGATTCCTGGGGAATGCCACAGGTTGAGAAAGTTATAGTCGAGTGAAAGGCTCCTAGTTCCGCATGGGATGGGCGGTCGGAGTGGAAGGAGGCTAACCACGTCAGATCCTGATCTGTGATTCCCAGGGTCTCACGGAGATGTGTGATCAGGATGTCTTGAATAATCTTGTTGAAGGCAGAGGAGAGGTCAAGGAGAATGGGGATAGAGTGGGTGTTGCTGTCAAAATTTGAGAGCAGGTCTTCACAGATGTTCAGAAGAGCAGTTTCTGTGTGGAGGGTCAGCTGAGAGATAACCATTTTCTCCAGAATTTGCCCAAGATAGGGGTGATGGAGATACGGTGGTAGTTTGCTGGAATGGAGGATTCAACAGTGGGTTTTTGAGCAGAGGATGCACAAGTGAGTGCTTCAGGACAGTTGGTAAAGCTCCAGTGGAAAAGGAGAGATTGCAGAGATCGGCCAAGGTTGGGGTGAGGGATTCGATATTGTCTTTAATCATTTTGGAGGGGCTGGGGTCCACCTGTTTAGATGAAGCCTTCATAGATCGGACTTGTCTGGTGATCTCATTAAGTGTGATGGGTGAAAGAGAAGAGAGGGTGAGAGGAGGGGGGCTAAGGGAGGCTCCGGTGTTGATGTATGCTGTGGTGTGAAAGATATGATGGAATGGATGTCTTGGGTTTTTGTTGTGAAGGGTTCAGCCAAGGCAGAGCAAAGGTCCTGTGTGGGTGCAACAGGTGAAGAGACTGCTGCAGGATTGGCCAGTTCCTTGCAGACTTTGAAAAGTTTGGCTGTGTTGTTAGATGCCGCTGAGATGCAGGCTTGAATAAAGACTCTTTTCTTGGTGTGGATGCAGAGTCAATATTGCCTTTGAAGGAGGCAGCAGGCCCATTTGTCCAATGGTTCACCTGCCTGATCCATTCAATTTCCACTCAGCTGCCCTACACTTGCGTTTAAGGGCAGCCAGGTCAGAGTGATACCAAGAGTTGCCCTTTTTGGGAGACTTCAGTCGGACCCTCATGACAGGGGTTAGAATATCAAGAGTGTTGGAGATAGAGAGATTGAGGTTAGCAAGGGCCATGTCAGGGTGGGAGTCAGCCAATGGAGTGGGTGGAGGAAGCAAACAAAGCCACTGTCACTTTTTTCATGGGTCTGGCAACTTTGAAGCCAAGTGGCTGTGCCCGGTGTATTGATGCAAGAGGAGAGGAGAGCTTCAGGTGTGTTGAGAGAAGAGAGTGGTCAGTCCAGGAAACAGAGCTAGTGAGAGGGACAGAGAGAGGGATGTCAGTAGAGATAAAGTCTTTCAAGGTGTGGCCTGTGGTGTGTGTGTTGGGCCAGAGGGAAGGATAGAAAGGACAAGAGAGTCACAGAGGTTGCATAATGGACCTGAGGATTCAGGTAAGTGCAGGTGGATGTTAAGATCACCCATCAGGAGGAGTTGAGAAGATGAGGGAGGAAGCCAGGTCAGCCCATTCAGAAAGGAAGTGAGTGGACTGACCTGGTGGCCGATGGATGGTGGACATAACGAGAGTAGATTTGGGGGTTAGTGAGAGTCTGCAGACCTAAGCACTCAAATGATTAGTCGGCCTGAGTAGGGATGATGGAGACAGAGGATTTTGTATCCTTCAGGGAGGAGTGTGTCAAAGCTTGTGAGGGAGCTATCCTTGAACCAGGTCTCAGTGATGGAGAACACATCAAGATACATGAGTTAGAGGAGGTTGCTGATGTCCGATGAGTGCTTGACGATAGAGCAGGTGTTGAGAGTGGCAATGTGGAGCAACCTGCCATCTTTGAGGATCTTCCTTGGGGGGGCACTGTGGTCCCTCCAGAGGGTGGCAAGAGGGATGTGGGAATAGTGGAGGATGGCAGAGGAGCCGACAAGGGAGCCGGGACAGAGAGGCGGGGCAGGGGCACCAGTAAAAGGGAGAGGAAGGCACATGGGGCAAGGGAGCATGGCCGGAGGGAGAGGTGGGGTTAGAGAGTCAAGGGAGGAGCCTGTCGAAGAGAAAAAGGTCGGGTTGAGGACCCTGAACCATGATGGTGCCATTGAGATAAACATTAAGGATGACTCTGGAAACGGCAAAGAGGCCAAGGAGAACCTCCCAGCGAGTGCCACCATTAATGGGAAGGAGGCGATAGGAGAGAGAAAGCCAACCATGTAGCGAGGCCATAGACCAGGTGCATTAACGAAAAAGAGAATGTCAGTGATAGTCTCTCTGGTGGAAGTCATGACATAGGTGTCTGCAATAGGAATGCCTGGGTTGGAGCCCAGTATGTCCTTCTTAAGTTTCTTCTGGACAGATTTAGTAATAGGAGAAGGATAGGAGATAGTGAAGCAGCTGGAGAGAATAAGAGAGATAGATAGCAACATGGTTGGTTGAAGTGGAGGGGGTGAAGACACTTACTAAGCTGAAGCACTGATACACTTGGAGGTATGGGGTAGGGAGCGGTGGGGGGGCATGGGGAAGCATGCCAGCTAGTGAAGAACACAAGCAGCCACAAGGCACAACTACATTTTGTTTTCAGGAGGGCAGGTGAAATACGTGCAGCACAGGGCCAAAGCTAAATACAATTATCAGCAAGGCAGGTGACACACAATCAGTTACTGGGCAGGCTAAATTCAAATTTTCAGCAGGGCAGGTGAAATGCTTGCAGCACAGGCCAAAGCTAAATACAATTTTCAGCAGGGCAGGTGTCAAAAACACCACAGGGAAGGAAAGTGTAGACACTCTCCCCCAAACCCCAGAAGCCAAATGAAGTCGACCCTCCACCCGTGGTTGGCACAGATACCTGATATTCAAAACACAGGATACCACGTGGCAGCCAATGGGGGGAAGAGGGTTAGGGAGAGGTTGTGGACGGGGATGGGGAGGTTAAGGAAAACCGGATAGCGGGTTAGGAAAAAACCTACAGTGGATAGGATGGGGGAATAAACAGGGAAAAACCCTACACTGTCTAATATGGTAAACCATGAAACATAACACACACATAGATCACCAATATGCCCCCCCTTAATACAGGCTGAATAAGGACCTTAGATAGTGTAATTGTTCTTTCTAATAGCCTCTTGATACAGGCACATGTAGTTTTTACTAGGACATTGAATACATGTAAGCAAGCGTGAATGAAACAAACTCATGGGCTATGATTGCCCAACATGAAGAACATGACATATGTCCCTTTTGGGCAAGCAAAAGCAACATAAATACTCATAAAACATGTAGGACCAAAGGTATGATTTTCAACACCCACATAGAATGAACTCCAACACACATATATAATGAGGTAGCAGGCCCCTAATGATAAACTGTATGTTGTACAGCGTGACCGCTGATTGCCTCCTTAGTATCAAACATTCAGTAATTCCCAGACCTGGTCTAATCAAGAGTTCGACCCATATGATATGCTCAAAGAAGTCCTGCAAACATTGCCCCACGTTAATTCACGAAAAGCAACAAAAGCATTGAGCACTTATCTGTGCGTCTGGGAGACTCGCAAGCTGTCCCAGACGAGAAATGATGACGCCTTGATGGAAATGAGAGCGACCCCGCTCGCAGTGTCCGCGCCGGGATAAGAGCGGAGCTTTAACGAAGCAGCGCGAGTCTTCTTGCTTCCTGTGCTTAGCTGCGCGTACTTTCTAGGACCGCATAGTTCTCCGTGTGCTGCCAAGATTCCTGAATCCTGCTGTAAGCGTGCGCTGGACCGCACGAACCTCCGGCATGGCTTCGCCTCGTGGAAACAATAAGCCACACCTGCCGTGCGCCGTTGGCCCTTGATAAGCTGTTGTTAATTACAGACAGCTGGCCAACGCACACGGCAAGGACTACGATATGACAAAGGGCTGCAGGGAAATGTAGTTTTTCCAGCCCATGTACCAATACTAAGCTCTTTTCAGCTTTAAACACCTCTTTCGCCTCCACCATCCCATATTCCTGACAGTAGGTGAAACACATTCCCTTACTGGTCCAGGCTAAATCAATTTTTCAGCCATGCAGGTGAAATACATGCAGCACAGGGCCAAAGCTAAACACAGTTTTCAGCAGGGCAGGTGAAACACAATCAGTTACTGGGCAAAATGAGTTTAACTGAGTACAGAAGAGGTGAAGTGAGAGGTCGAACAGTCCTGGTGTGAAGTAAAGGATCGATGAGGTTTGTTAAAAGAACTAACCTTCAGAGAAGTGAGGGTGGTCCATTGCTTGCCACGTGTCCAGAGAATATGGAGTTTTCCTCAGCCTCCATGTGCACATCGGGGGAGGAAGTTGCAGGAGAGGACCCAACAGACCCGGCCAGGCAACTGACTGGGAGCAGACAGGGCCTTAGAAAGTGGGCCTTTGATGAGGGGGCAGCTATGTAATTTTATACTGTCTTTCAAATATATGATTTGTTTGTGAGTTCACAAAGCAGTATGCACACAACCATCCCAATAGAGGAGACAGATGAAGGGTGGCAAATGCAGGCTGGGCCTATAGCTGGTGTGGGGTGATATGAGGCTGGAGCAGAAGTTGCATTTACAGGAGCTGCTGAAACTCAAAGCCATTGTGTTTGTTTGGCACTTTTGTTTGTTAATGTGTTTGCCGGCTAGCACAGGATTTCTGTTTTTGATGTGGGAATGATAGAAAGTCCAGAAGTACACGATTTCACAAACATTACTAGCAGGGACATTGCTTATTGTTGATGATGAAGATTGTGATGATGATGCAGGAGCTGCCAGGACAAATCAAGATTTTGTGAGCAGGGAATCAAGCCATACTCATACCACTTGCATCGACCTCCAGGTGGCTTCTATGTGAGTACACGCAAGAACTAAACCTCAGCAAACGAGTCATCAGGAAACAAGAGAAAACCTGGCACCACTCCAGTACCTCCTCCAACCTGGCGCTCCTCAAGGCACTCTGAGAAACCTGCTGATAACTCATCAACACAGTCAAGGCCTCCTACAATCAGGACCCCATAACAGAAGTGACAACATAAGCAGAGCCTTGTGCAAAGCGGTCAAGCCCTGCATCAACCTGCTACGACACCCCATAGAAATATCCACCGCCATCAACACCTTCTTCATCAACAAAATCAGCAAGATAGACACCAGCTCTGCATCCACAGATACTCCTCAAGCCCCTCCTTGTGAAATCTTTACACTCTGGACAACATTCAAGACACTCTCGACAGAGGAACTGGAATAAACCCTGGCATCCCTCAAAGTCACATCATGTACAAACAACATCCTCACAGCATCCATCCTAAAAGACCCTCCCCAGAGAAGTTCTCCTTCCCTACCTAGAGATCGTCAACAGCTCGCAAGCTCCAGGCACCTTCCCATTGACCCTAAAAACAGGACAAATCCTCCCACATCTAAAGAAACCCACTCTGTAGCCTGACAATTTCAGTACTATCGCCCCATCACCCATCTTACCTTCCAAGGAAAGATCATCAAGTAAGCAGTAACCACACAACTGCAGCAACACATCAACAACAACAATATCATCCAAACCTACCAATCTGGGTTCAGACCCAGATGCAGCACAGAGACAGCAACCAAACAAGCCTTCGATGACAACCTCAACATCCTTGATGACGGTCACCACTGCCTCCTGGCTCTACTCAACCTCTCTGCCATTTTCGATACAGTAGACCACTAGGCGCTTACGGTCACCCTACATTGGCACATGGTGATCAGCAACCTTGTCCTACACTGGTTCAAGTCCTACCTCACCAACCGCCAGCAGTTTGTTCAGATGGACTCCTCTTGATCGCCAATGATACCCGTCACATATGGAGTCCCGCAGGGTTCCATCTTCTCCTCAGTGATCTTCAAACTATACCTCCTAGTCACACTAAACATCCACATCCACCAATACGCCAATGACACACAGATATACCTCCAAATTAACTCCATCAAGGACATCCATATGCTCAAAACATGCCTCTCGCTGTTCCAATCTTGGATTCCCAGTGCATACTGTTACGAGGGAGAAGGAAAGGGGCACAGAGGGTTAAGGAATATAGGCTGGAGCTGGAAGGGGAGAGGCCGAGCAGGGATGTAGAGGCAGTTAGTGAAATAAAAATTGAAACCAGCAGACGTGTTGTGTCATCCTTCCGTCCTGCATGAGGGACATATTGCTTATAACAACTGGCGACGATAATACAAAAAAAGAAGAAATCCTCATTTCCTTTAATTTCCTTTCATGTGGCATGTCCCATGGAGGGGAAAGGGAAACAGAAAAAAGACCAGCACCGCTCCGCAGAGCTCACGCAGAACTCACACAGTGAGTAGTAAAGACCTTGAGCAGGGGCCCACGCAGCACAGCAGGAAGGATGGGTCCGTTTGAAGACATAGAACCCCCACTGATAGAACACTGGCACCGTTAGCAATATGCTGCTTCCAGGGAAAAAAAAAACAAGGGTATGCATTAAAAGGGGAAGGCACTTGCGTGCATGTGGAAAAAGAAAGAAAAACAATAAACACATTACAATTGAGTAGCCAGCTCCTGCATCAAGGAGTGAGGGACAACACCTTACTGTCCCAGCAATGACACAGCGATCCCCTGCTGGGGACACACACTACCAAGCCCAGGCCCTGACAGAATACACCAGGCCAGTGGCCAGACACTGCAGCAACAACCCAAACATCACAAAGGCAAAGCCAGAAGGTGCCTGAACTACGCACCTAGACATCAGGGAGCTTGGTGGACCAAACAGATGGACAAGACGCACCCCTGTGCACCACAATCAGTGTAGCCTTCCTACTGAAACCTACCGCATTCATCCACCAACCACAGGCAGACAGAGGACCACGATGGATGCTATGGGTTGAGGACTTCTCCGATTTCATCAAGGCAGCGGGGGAAAAGAAGTGTCCAGTATTAAAAGACATCCTCACAAACCTGGCTGAAACTGAGATAAACAGCATCATCAAGACCATCCCGCCCGAAGACAGAAATACCTACGAGGCACTTGTAGTCCCGTTGGACAGGAAACTTGTCATAACACCAAACCGGGACTATGAACAGTATGTCTTCAACCAATGCCACCAGGCCTCCAGCGAAACAGGAGAGGAATTAATTACGTGACTCCGCCAATAACTCATCGACTGCCAATTTACTGCCTTCTCAGATGATGAGCCAATCGAGCTCTGCGTGATAAAAGGATGTTTGTCATCAGTACTCTGAAAACAACTCCTGAAGAAACCCCTATCGACTGACGAGGTGATAGAAACAGCAAGAGTACACGAGAGAGTGGAAATACAGGCCTCCGCCATCAAGTCGCCAAAAAAGAGTACAGACAGGGAGGAGAAAGTGGCAGCATTCACCAGTGGCAGAGAAGGGGAGAGAAAAATACTGCAGGCTACAAGACCCCACCAAGAACGCTGCAGAGAGAGGGATACGCCTACTCATGGCCAGGACCTCGACTCCAGAGGTCATGCTAACGTTGCGGCCAACCTTTCCCCGACGCGGGACCATGCCTGGCAATGATGCAGAGGTTCTCCAGATGTGGGAGAGAAGGACCCTTCCAGACTCTGTGCTGGGAAGGGAGACCATTCCCGCCAACATGCCAACCGCAGACAACACAGCCCAGCTGGAGGATGCCATACAGACCAACTCAACCGTTCCCAGAGTGGAAACAGGGCCAGTCTAACTCACAACCACTGAGGAGAATGATAAGATCAATGGAACAACAAAGGGAATACAGTGTATCCACCGGGTTCGATGCACCATTTCAACCAGACTACTACGAAGACACACATGTATACCATGAAAACCAGTACACTAACTGGGACGAGTTCTCATATAGACTAGATCCAGAATTCCCAAATGAGTTTGGAAACTCATCCAGGAGCCACACACAGGCTGTGAGGCACCCAAACTGCAAGTAATGATGGACACAGTTTTGCACACATTCCTCAGCGATACAAGGGCAGCCATCAACATTATGGGGGAACAAGAATTCAGACTTACAGGGAACGCACAAGAACTGCTACAATGAAAAGCAAGATTTTTTCAGTGCGGAGCCAGTGTACCTCTACAGTCAATAGGACAGTTTGAGAAATCATTATTTTTCAAAGGAAAAAAGATCAACACCATCATTCACGTCCTACGCAGCCCCGTCCAAGGAAAATACCTCCTCTGCTACTGCACCGCAGAAGTGATTTGCCTGATCGACATCCATTTCAACGAGGGGGACATGGTAATGTGCACCGGTAACAAACCCAGCCGTGGATCGATCTGCCACTTAGCAGGATCCCCGCTCACAAAGGAATCGATCAAAGGAATGTTTCCAGAACACTTTCAAAGGATGGGCAAACTAAAAGGGATGTAATCATCCTCCACATGAACAACCAAATCAAGCCTGTCCCATAACACCCTGGCAGAGTGGGCGTCTACCTACAGGAGGCCATATCGCAGAAGCTACAACAACTCCTGGACAATGACATTATTGAGCGAGCGACAGGGCCCACCCCATGGATCTCACCGCTAGTGGGGTACCAAAGGACGGTAACAGACTACGCCTCTGTCTCAACATGAGAGTGGCCAACACTGCCATAGAGAGAGAGAGAGATACCCAGGTCCCAGAATTGAAGACATGATTGTCAGCCTGAACTGCGCCACAAAATCCTCAAAGCTTGACCTCAATCAGGGGTACCAGCAACAACTGCACCCCAACTCCAGAGGGATCACAATGTTCGCATCACACCACAGCCTTTTTTCGATACAACCGACTACATTTCGGGATATCTTCCGCCGCAGAGATCTTTCAAGAAACTTATCAGGCACCTACTCCTCCCAGGCCAAAGGACATTCAACTACTTAGACCGCATACTGGTTTACAGCACCACGCAAGAGGAGCATGATGAAGCTCTCCTTGAAGTATGTGAAATCCTGAAGACAGCAGGGCTCATGTTGAACCATGACAAATGCAACATTAGCAGAGATAAACTAAGGTTCTATGGACACATCTTCTTCAGAGAGGGGATGCAACCCGACCCCGACAAAATAGGTGCAATTATCAAACTCAAAGAACCCGCCAATGTGGGAGAAGTTAGATCCTTCCTAGGAATAGCGGGATAATGCACCCACTAGCTGCAGAGATACACCATTACCACCAAGCTTTTACAATGACTCCTAAGTAAGGAAGAACCATTCAGGTGGTCGGGAGAGTGCCAGAAGGCATTGAATGCAATTAAAAGGGAGCTGTCTAGAGCAACACACCTGCCATATTTCATCCTGAGTTGGCACACTGAGCTAGTCGTAGATGCCAGCCCAATATGCCTGGGAGCCATTCTGGTGCAACGGGGGAAGCCAGAATACCCATCAAGCTGCGTCAATGGATACACAAGCAGATCATTATCCCCCACAAAGAGTGCATACTCGCAGGTGGAAAAGGAAAGCCTAGCAGTCATGTGGGCATGCAAGTTCTTCCACCACTTTGTAGTAGGCAAAAGGTTCACACTCGTGACAGACCACCAGGCACTCCTATCACTATTTGGCAAGTCAAGGATATAAATGCCTCATACAATCGAGAGGTGAGGCATACGCCTCAAAGAATACGACTATTGCATTGTACCCTGGCCGGGAGGAGAAAATAAAGCGGCCGATTACATCTCAAGGCACCCATCAAGATCTAGTGGGTCAGCATGAGGAGGAGATGAAGAATACCTATGTTACATTGCGGAGCAGGACCTACCACCTGGATTTACCATTGAGGATAAACCACCGCTCCACAGGCAGATCGGTCAACCAGGAGGGCCAGGGAACTCACTATCACAAACAAATGGAGAGACTACAGAAGACTGGCACAACAATGCAAGGGTGTGAACAGACAAGAACTAGAAGGCTTTTTGAAAGTCAGCATGGAACTGGTGGTGTCAGAACAAGGAATACTCCTGAGAGGATGCCGGATAGTCATCATCCCTTCATCGCTCCACAGAAGACTAGTACAGTTGATGCATGAAGGACACCAAGAGATAGATGTGGCAAATAACCTGCTAAAACAGTCAGCGTGGTTCATGTGGATGGACGACATCGTAGAAAAGACAGTGAGAAGCTGTCTTCCATGTCAATGCACTGCCAGGAGCAACTCACGACTCCTTCTACAGCCGACGGCATCCCTGAGAAGGTGTGGAAAGGTGCCACGATGGACTTCTATCGGCCACTTGAAACCGGGAGCCATCTCCTAGTGATCATCGATGAGTTCTCCAGATTCCACATTGTCAAACACACTCAGTCCACTCAGTTTGTGGACAAGGAAGAATTGCACAAATGTGTCGATGTTGCTTACTCAAATTACCAGGAACACAGCTGCATATATTTTTCCACAGTTGCAGTGCCTGATTTTTGCAGAACACTTTCAGTGACAATTATGTTTCTATTTGCTGTCTTTATACATTGGGAAAGCAATGAAGAAGCCTACTGTGGACACCGTTCATGTGGAAATGCACGTGTGGACCAGTGAAAGGGCCACAGACTATATGTACTCAATTACATATGCACTACTTTTAAGGAACACACAGCGACTGAGCAATCACAAGTATTCCCTCAATTGCAATACCATAAACTAATTGCCATCAATCAACTCTTTCAATCTTTGCCATGGAGAAGATACACACAGGAGCAAACATCTTATCAGCATGTAATGTATCTGTTTTGGGATGACTTAGACCAAAATCATTGACTGTCTGTTTTGTTATGAGAGAACATTTAGGGTTTTGAATGGAAGACAACACTTTCTACCACGTGGCTTGTTTGTTGGCACTGTTTGAAAGACCTGTTCGGTACGCGGGCAGGCATCCGATTGGCCTAGAGGGTGCTGTGATGTCTGTGGACATCGGACCCACCCAATGATTGAATGGTGGAAAACGTGAAGTGCGGCAGATGTTTGGAAATACCCACCATGTTGGATTCGCGGGCCTCTGCCACATTGCAATAATCAAACATATCAAACAATCTCTGGGGAGTTGAGGGTTGATGAGGATGGGATATGGCCGTAAGATGCCAAAAAATTGATGTTTTTCACCCCGAAGTCTGCGAATAGTCCGGGTGTTCTGGGACAGCCCTGTGACGGTCGCGAAGACTTCAGCTGTTCGAGCATCTATGCCTATGAATTACAGGGTTGCTGAAAAGCAGTTCTTGGATGGCTTATAACTTTGGTGCTGCTCAATGAAACTGCATGACATTTTGGAATAGCATGCGCTGGTAAAAACCCATGGAATTTTCTGAAAAAAACATTGTTAAAGAGATGTTATGGTTAAGTTGCTCCAATAAAAACCTATACAATTCACAGAAAAAATGTATGTCCTGGGTGTTAGTCTTAGCAGTGCACTGTGGTGGCGCGAGTTATGGTTGCTTAGTTTACCATAACTGGTGAATTTCTGAGGTTTTTTGGTTTTACTTGTAACCACATTGTCCCTTTAACAACGTTTTTTCATTGAATATATATATATATATATATATATATATATATATATATATATATATATATACATATATATATATATATTACACAGCCACGTTAGTGGCTGTGTAGTTATGGTTAAATTGCTGTTTCCATAGGAAGAGCACTTTATGGGCGGCTTATAACTTCGCTCCCCCTGGACGAATCCTCACCAAACTTTGCAATGTGTTCGCTGATTGGACGGCGAGGGGCGTGGAGCACGTCAGATTTTCTGTGGCACCCGCCATCTTGTATTCGCCGTCGACCGCGTACAGCGCGGTGAAACG